>NC_056746.1:1297679446-1297979446 GCF_019279795.1 Protopterus annectens | reverse complement strand
GGTGCAAGTACTTGGGCATGGCTGGGAAGGATGATAGCCAAGTAATTGTGAATTAGTTCCATAAGGTGGTGGCTTACCATTCACTGTTTGAGGGGGGAGCACTCCATTGTTTAGATCTCTGCGTACCATGAGACTGTAGCCTTGGTAGTCTGTTGCTCCTGGGTTTGGGCTGAGAACACCTGGTAGGGACTGGAAAGGACCAGTTTTTTGAAGGCCAATGCCTACTGAACCTAGGTGGCTGTACTTGTAAGAAATCTTTAACAGTTTGCATAGATTTAGCTTTTTCCTCCATCTTTTTAAGAACCTCTTCTGTTTTTTGTGCCAAACAAACGTTCCTGGTTTAATGGGGCATCTAGTAATTTTGCTTTGACATGGTCTGGCAAGATTTGTTCTTTCAGCCAAGCATGCCTTCTCAGTACAGACCCAGTGACAGCAGCCCTGCAAGATGCTGCTAAGGCATCAAAACCACACTGCAAAGTATGTTTACTGACTTGGTTTTCTGGAAAATCTGGAAGCAACATTTTTTGTTAAATTAGTTTCATAATATGCTGCTGGTACTTCAACATGTGAAACTGACAATTTAAAGCCCTGAAGGCAAGAGCTGCAGGGGTATATACCTTCTTGCCCTATCCGTCTAGAGCCCTCAAATCCCTGTCCCAAGGGGTAGGATGTTTGGCTGTAGTAGCCTTAATACCTTTAGGACCCTGGGAAATGGTCTCTGGATCCACAGTGGGATTCTTAAAGAGAAATTTGTGAGAGTCAGGTACCCTTTATAGTACACCTGTCAGGCTTTCTAGGAGCTGGAGGTAAAGTATCAGGAGTAAGACTGGATTCCATGAAAACATCATCTACGATATCCAGGACAGGGGGTATAGCTAGAGGCCTGTGCTGAGGCAAGTCTAAAAATTCTCTGAGTCTCTTCTTGGACTATGGGTAGTCCTGGCATTCCCAGCGGAAGTGCTCTCTTAAGGTATGCAAGGTTTCACCAAAAGAAAAATCTTCTGGAGGGGAGGCAGAGGGAATGGAATCCTCTGCATCTGAATCCTCATAGGTAGATAATGGTATGCCCTTGGTAATCAGAGGGATCAGAGTCATCGGACTCATGGTCTGTTGAATCAGAAGGGAAATCAATTCTTTGTCTTTTAGAGGGGGAAGGCTGGCTTCCCCTGATTAGTTATAAGGTCTTCAGCCATTCTAAGCATTTGTTTCTGTGGCATGGGAGCTTGAGCATGCGCTTGGTCTTAGGTTTTCTAGGTGTAGTGCGAACTCTGGGCCTGAGAAACTCTGTCATTTTAGTCTGAAACGAAGTAGTAGGTTTAATACAAACATTGGAAGGTTGGAACACACCCTCAGAAGCCGGTGCCTGCACAGCGGCTCCAGACACATCCACGGTAGAGACATCTGCAGGTTCCATAATTGAAGAAGCATCTCGCGGCATACCGGACTCTGAATGAGTCTCAGCAGAGGCCTGCGAATCTGTAGAAGCGGGTATCAGGGGCTGCGAAAGCACCTCACTAGTACCGGCAGACTGGTGACAAGCTTAACGGAAGCATCGTCGGCAGTTTTGGACCTATGCGGTCTGTCTTTATCCTTACGTTTTTCAGAAGATCGGTAGTCGGACGGCTTACCGAAGCCATTTCGGAATATGGAGAACGAGAGCAAAAGAATTTAGCAACAAAGATGGATTGATGACGAATAGTCCGGGCATTAAACAAGGCACAAAACCAACAGCGAGGAACGTCGTGGTCTGGGCCTAAACAGGTGACACAGTAAGAATGAAAACCTCTGTGAGGTATTTGCTTTCCACAGGCAAGACAATTGTTAACTTTTTCTGACATCGGTTAGAGCAAGAAAAAAGAATCCCCAACGGGGTTACTTAGCTTTAGAAGACTTCAGGTTTGAAACTCGAAAAATGAAAAATTCGGGAAGCGGCGGACTGGCACTTGCAAACTGCTTCTGCTTCATGCTCCCGCGTGGCAAGAAAAGCTGATGTAATGGCATCGGCTGCATATTTTATACCCCTGACGACCTAATGCCATGGAAAAGGCAACAGCATCCGACGCAGAAATCCCAAGACTCTGGTATTCGGGCCGGCTGCGGGCTACCTGCAGGCAGATAACCCAAGTGTGATGACTGCAACAGTGAAACACAAAGAACATCAAGTGTTTAGACTTCTGCTTGCTTTAATGCAGGTCTGCCCTTTGTAATGTAGGAGGCCCGGATGTAGGCCTACATTCAATAAAATCCAAATGAATTTCCTCACTCACCAGGATCCTATGTATCCCTTAGGGCCTTTGGTTATCACGAGCCTTGGTTTCCCATGTACATCCGAGACAGTTGCCTGTGGTCAGACATTGGGTTTGGCCTGTGAACTGCAACCAGGAACCATACATATCTCCAAGCTCTCATCCTCCTCAGGAGAGACTTCCATGGTAAGAGGCGCAGTGGAATTTTCAGGCCTTGGCTTTTTGGCATTCCTCTTCATGACTGACTTGACTTCGGGCCCTGAGGATCTCACTGTCACGCTTTTAGCTAGTAACTTTAAACACTGGTTTTCCGAATAAATGGCTACTGAGGAAAGTCTACTTCTTCGAATCCTGGGCACAAAGGCCTGGCAAATGAGACAGGATTTTTGGTTATAGGTAGGCCCTAGGGCAGAACAAACACTGGTGATGGCTACCTTTATGTGGAATTTGTCTTCCACATTGGTATTTACCTTTTTTTGGATGACATGAACCTTACCACAAAGCAGTAGCAAAAGAAACAAGATTTCCCCAACAGGGCACTTATCTGAGAAAATCGCTGGAATACAGCTAACAGCTCGGCGAGCAGACTGACATTCAAAGGTGGTGTTCAGACAGGTGGCAGAGAAGTTCTAAGGTAGGTGTGTGCATATGTCACTTATGTTCTATGTACGAGAGCAGCTTATGTGCACCACACACCTTACAGTAGTGAAAGACTTTTGCATACTGACTGACGTCAAGTCGCCTACAGCAGAAAACTCCCCCCTTAAGAATACTGCAACAGACTAATAGAAACATCTATCCAATGCCATCTTGTCACCTACAATAACCCCGGCCTCAGGACAGCATCTTTGAGGTCCTGGAATGGCCTTATTGTCAGTATCTCACATGTCTTGCCATAGATCTGCAGGTGCTGGCATCCTCAGCGTTCTGTTAGATACACTCTGGAGAACTGAACTTGCATCTGAAGATGAAAAGGACTGTTCTTTTTTCTTTACATTTCTAACAAGGTTATCCACTTTTGGATGAAACAGCAGGAGCCCTTTAAATGATGTGCCAATAATGGGCTGCTTTGGTTATCATCAGTGAATGAGATTATGCACAGCCAACAATTGTGCTGCACGGCTATGCCAGGTTTTGCTACCCCATAAACAGTGCTGTATGTCAATATGACCATAATCCTGCAGAAAAAAAAGTCACTGATGAGGCTTGTACTTCTAGATGACACTTTATAGTTGTCAGGCATCTCGAAAGCAGTCTGCTGCACTTGATCAAGCATGGTTTCATCTATACCGGTAGACTTGAACTGTGGGTAGAAGATAGAAACATTTACTTGCAAGCAGGTACACGGCCCTACACTCTTTACGTAGGAGGGATGACCAAATGAGACCACCAAAACAGAGTCTTTGTTTATAGCACGCAATGACTACCCACATCGGGTTTGGGCACCGACCGAGACAGAGACAGAATCCATTCCTTTCCTAGGTTCAGCAGTAATGGCACATGAATGCTCCCTTGTTCACTCTGTTGCAACTTTCAGAATGCCCATCAGACACGTCACCACTCAGACTGCTGCATTGCACTACATGTTTTCTGCAACCTACTCTAGTAAAAAAGCTTCGGAGAGCTTTCACCTTTATCTGGACTGCTCCAAGTGCCTGGATGTATCTGTAAAATCAGGATTTTGATGTGGGGAAATGGAGATGGGGAATACTCTTCCTCTTCCATACCTTCTGAAAACCTTGCAGCCACCTGAACTAGGTAATGCCCTTAAGTGGACTCCTGAGTCCTGACAGCCCACAATGTAGAAATCTGGCACTCCTCCTGATCTCCCACTCAAAAGGGTGTTGCAGAGTAGAAGGACTGTAGTCTGAGCTACTTGCTTTACCTGGACAATTGCCAGGCCCATCAATCTGCAGAGGCTTTGCCTGATGTGTGCTGAAAAATATTCAAAGGCTTTATGGGCTAGAAAGCCTTGTGATGAGAAATCCAATATCAAGCAATTTTAGCAGAAATGTAACATCAGCAGTGACAATATTTGGGTATATTTGCAGCTGGGGGTAAAGTTCAAAGCACTGAGACTCACTGGGTAGGCTTGTGCTTGGTAAGCTGGTGCTGGTGGTTAAATTAACAACAAATAAGCCAAAAAGTACAGTTGTGTACACTTAACCATAAATGTAGATGTTCGAGTGAATTCACTGTTGCAGTTATTACATTTGGGTAATCTGCTGGCAGGTTGCCCTCAGCCTGCCTGATTAACAAAGTCTTGGGTCCTGCGTCGGATGCTGTCCCTTCTTCCATGACGTCAGGTCCTCAGGGGTATAAAACATGCAGCCAACACCATTACATCAGTTTTTCTTGCCCCAGATGTCAGGTTCCCCCAAATGGGGAGCAAGTAAAATTAAAAACACAAAAATATACCTCCAACCAAAAGCAAATACACCAAAAAGGCTTTTAAGTATAGTAAAAGAAAGCAGAGGTATATAGTAAGAGAGAAACAGGGGGCTGGAGGGAGGGTAAAAGTACAGTTGTGTACACTTACCATAAATGTAGATGTTCGAGTGTATTCACTGTTGCAGTCATTACATTTGGGTTATCCTGCTTGCAGGCTGCTCTCAGTCGGCCTGAATTCCAAAGTCTTGGGTCCTGTGTTGGTTGCTGTCACCTCTTCCCTGACATCAGGTCGTCAGGGGTATAAATGATGCAGCCGATGCAATTTTCTTCAGTTTTTCTTGCCCCAGTTATCAGGTGCCCCCCAAAAGGGTAGGCTAAAATTATGTAAATAAAACATACATGCACCAAAATAAGCTTTATCTTCATCGATAAGCAAATACACCACATAGGTTGTATAGATTAGAGAAGTAAAGATAAGTTCCAGCAAAAATAAGGGGGATGGCGAGAGGGTACCTTGGACTGCAACAGTGAATACACTAACATCTACATTTATGGTAAGTGTACACAACTGTACTATGTTCTTCGTGTTTCACTGTTGCAGTCATTACATTTGGGTTGAGTCCCAAAGCTATAGTTGGGGGGGCTGGAGCTAAACAGCATTAGGTAGGAGCGGCTATGAGGCCCTGCAGAACAGCAGTGGCAAAGCCTGCCCTGGATTTAGAGTAAAGAGGCAGACCGTAATGTTTTGTAAAGGTATGCACTGAACTCCAAGTAGCAGCCTCTAAAATATCTTTCGTTGGCACTCCCCTGAGAAAGGCTGCAAAAGTGGCTGCAGCTCTGGTTGAATGTGGCCTAATGCCCTTAGGCACTGGTTTGCCATGCTGTGAGTAGCAGAAACGAATGCAGTGACCTATCCACTTTGAAACAGTCTCCTTGGAGATGGCCTTTCCTTGCGATGCTGTGGCATATGCCACTAGTAATTGTTCTGTTTTTCTGAAAAATTTAGTTTTGTCCAAGTAGAATCTAAGTTGTCTGTGTACGTCCAAAGAATGCAGAATTTTCTCCCCCTTGTTCTGTGGATTTGGACAAAAAGTTGGCAAATGAATAGTTTGGTTAAGGGCTACACTGGATATAACCTTAGGCATAAATGTAGGGTTTGTTCTGAGAGAGACCTTGTCTGGACAAAAAAATGATAAAGGGTTCCACAGCCATGAGAGCCTGCAGCTCTGAAACTCATCTTGCAGAAGTTATTGCTAGGAGCAGAGCTGTTTTCCAAGATAAGAACTTTATATCCGCAGTAGCAGCTTGCTCAAAAGGAGGTAAGGTGAATTTTTCCAAGATATAATTGAGGTCCCATGCAGGTATTGGCGTTCTCCTTGGAGGCCTTAAGTTTTTGGCTCCTCTGAGGTACCGCCTTAATAAAGGATGAGAAGAGAGTGGTGGCTCTGTATTGTAATGAGCCGAAATGGCGGAGCATGGATTTTAATTGATGAAAAAGATAGGCCTTTGTCCAGCATCTCAGTTAAGTATTGCAAAATCTGAGGAATATTTGGGACAGCTGTATCAGTTCCTTGAGCTTGGTTCCAAGCACAAAATCTCTTCCATTTTGCAGCATAGGATTTTCTAGTACTAGGTCTTCTGGCTTCTAAAATGACATCCATCACAGCTTTACTGAGAGGTGTGGTTTGTATGGCTACATTATCCGCCATGCTGCCAGGTGTAGGGTCCTGAGTTGGCTGTGCAGAACCTGATTGTTTTGCTGGGACAGTAGATGAGGTATTTGAGGTAAGGTCCAGGCTGGCCATTGGGACAAGTTCCTTAAGATCGGATACCAGTACTGGCGTGGCCAGTCTGGGGCAATCAGAATCATTTTTGGTTTCTCCTGCCTGACCTTTAGGAGTACCTTGGGGAGGAGAGGCAGTGGAGGAAAGGCATATACTGATAGGTTTGTCCAGTTGAAAGATAAGGTGTCCACTTTCCAAGCTTGTCTGTGATAAGTCCTTGTGCAGATTGTTTTGAGGGGAGGCTAATAGATCTATGTCCGGACATCCCCATTTCTTTGTTATCATGCTGAAGACTTGTAGATCCAGGTGCCACTCGTGGGGATCCATGAGGTTTCTGCTTGGTTCGTCTGCCAGAGTATTTTCCTTTCCTGGCAGGAATTGTGCCTGCAGATGAACTTGGTAAGTCAAAGCTGTGTCCCATAAAGCCATGGCTAGTCTGCAAAGGGGATAAGAATGAGTGCCCCCCTGCTTGTTTATGTACCACATGACCATGGTATTGTCGGTCTTTATCAGTAGTTGTCCCGGATGAAGTAGGTCCTTGAAGGCTGTCAGGGCATTTTGAACAGCTAGCATCGCTTTTTGATTGATATGTAGATGCTTTTGGTTTGTGGACCAGGTGCCCTGAATGCCTCTTCCTGCCATGTGTGTCCCCCAGGCATAATCTGATGCATCTGTCGTTAGGCTCTGCCTGGCTGGGGGTAGTGAGAATGGCTGTCCCTTGTTTTGGTGACCAGCCTTTGCCCATCATCGAAACTCCTGTTGCAGGCAGGGAATTCGAGTAATCATGGTTTCCATGCTGTGGCAATGTTGTGTCCAGAAACTTTTTAGGTACCACTGAATTTTCCTCATATGCAGTCTTGCATATGGAATTAGTAAGATGCAGGATGCCATGAAGCCCAAAGCCTGCAGAATTTTTCTTGCAGATAACTGGGCCTTTGTTGCCATTTCCTTGAAATAGGTAGTCAGTTGCCTTTGTTTGTCTGGAGTGAGATAAGCCATCTGGGCAGTTGTATTTAAGCTTGCACCCAGGAATATTATCTCTTGAGAGGGTACTAGTTTTCATTTCTTTTTGTTGACTGTGTACCCTAGGCATGTTAAAAGTATTTTCACAAACGTCAGATGCTGTAGTAGAATGTCCTTGTTCTCTGCTTGTATGAGGCAGTCATCCAAGTAAGGATATATTTGTATTCTTCTTTGTCTGCAGTAAACAATTACTGGTACCAGGCACTTTGTGAAGACCCTGGGCGCAGTAGATAAGCCAGAGGGCAGTGCAGAGAATTGGTAATGCTTTGAGACTGCCTTGAATCTGAGGTATCTTCTGCAATGATTGTCTGATTGGGACATGCAGGAATGCCTCTTTTAGGTCTCAAGTCACGAGCCAAGCCTTGCTGCCCAGCATGGGCAGAAGCTGCTGCAAGTTCAACATCTTGAATTTTGGCATAACCAGGAAAGTGTTTAGAATAGATAAGTCCAGTATTGGTCTCCATGCTTTGTCCTTTCTGGGTACCAAGAACAGTCTTGAGTAAAATCCTTGTCCCTACTCTTGCTGTGGCACTTGTTGAATAGCCCTCATGTCCATGAGAGCTGTGACTTGTTTTAGAGCCTCTGCCCATTGATTTTTTGGCAGGTCTGGCCAACAGTTTGCCCTTGGCAGGGTATGAAAATGAAACTTGTTGCCTTGTGACACTGTCTAGAACCCATTTATCCTGGGTTATAATGTGCCAATTTTGTGGAAAAAAGTGCTAGTTTCCCCCCTAAGGGTGCTGCCAGAAGAGAAGTGCTTGGTGCAGGCAGGGGGAAGTCATTGGGACTGTTTCCTGTATGGTTGTGATTTGTCTTCTCCACCTTTGGAGGTAGAAGCACTCCATTGCTTAGGCCTGTAGGAACCTTGCAGCTGTGATCTGCCTCTAGGGCGTCTGGATCTGCCCCTTTGAGGTCTGTCTAAGACTGGAAAGGACCAATTCTCCGTAGGCCAGTGTCTGCTAAATCTAGGTGGCTGTACCTGTAAGAAATCCTTGACCGTTTGCATAGATTTAGCTTTGTCCTCCATTTTCTTTAACACCTCTTCTGCCTTAACACCAAACAAGGTATCATGTTGTAATGGAGCATCTAATAATTTTGCTTTAACATGGTCAGGCAGATTTTGTTCCTTCAACCATGCATGCCTCCTAATGACAGAACCCGTAACAGCGGCCCTGGAGGAGGCCTCCAGAGAATCAGAACCACATTGCAAAGTATGCTTTCCAACTTGTTCAGCTGTATGCAATAAATCCTGCATTTCTTTGTTTTCTGCACATTCAGAATGTGCCATCATTTTTTGTTTAAGCAGTGTCATGATATATTGCTGATATTTGAGCATAAGAAACTGGCAATTTAAGTCCCTTATAGCCAAGGTAGCAGATGTGTAAATCTTTTTTCCCCATCTATCCGGTGCCCTAGAATCAGTCAGAGGGAGTATGTTTTTTGCAGTGTAAGCCTTGACCCATTTAGGACCCTGAGAAATAGTTTTTGGGTCTGCAGTAGGGTTTTTGAAAAGGAATTTATGAGTTAGGGACCCTGTAGTATCTGTCCGGCTTAACAGGAGCTGGAGGTAAGCAGTCAGGGGTTAGACTAGACTCAGAGAACACAATCTACAATGTCTAACAGGTGGAATAGCTAGAGGCCTGTGTTGAGGTAGTAAAAGTAAGTCTCTGAGCCTCTTAGATTCTGAAAAATCTTGGCTCTCCCAGTGTAAGTGCTCCCTTCATGGTATGCAAGGTTTCCTCAAAAGAGTAGTCCTCACGAGGAGAAGCTGAAGGAATTGATTCTTCAGCATCAGAATCCTCATGGTGGAAGAGAATATTCCTGATCAGAAGAGGAGTCAGAAGAAATAGAAACCTGATCTGAAGATTCATAGTCCGTCTCTTGCCTAGGCCTCTTATCAGGAGGGGGATGGGAACCCCTGATCAAGGCAATTAAGTCTTCGGCCATTTTGAGCATCTGTTTTTGGGCATGGAGGCCTGTCCATGTGGCTGGTGAACTTGTTTCTTTGCCTTTGAAGTCGGTTTAATATATCATTGTTTAGGTCTGAATACACTCTTAGAAGCCGATGCCTGCTCTGCGGCTCCAGTCCCATCTGAGGGAATAATGTCCGAGGCTCCAATACCTTGAGTTTCCACTGGCCTGGCCGACTCCACATGGAAGTCGGTAGCGGCCTGCGCCTCTAAAGTAGCGGGCGTCAGGGGCTGTGAAAGCACCTCACTGAGAACCGGCGACTTGCTTAGGAGAAGCTTCGTCGTCGGTTTTGGACCTTTGTTGCCTGTCTTTTTCTTTGCGTTTTTTGTGAACTCCAGTAGTCGGATGGCTATCCGATGACATTGTATAATTAAATTTTTGTCCAAAATAACAGTGCGTTGGTTAAATCTAGCACAAAACCAACAACCAGAAACGTCGTGGTCAGGGCCTATGCAAGGAATACAGTAAGAATGAAAGTCCTTATGAGGTATTTGCTTCCCACAAGAAATACAATTAACTTTTTCTGACATCAGTCTGGAGCAAGAAAAAAGTTTCCGCAACGGGGTACTTAGCTTTTAATGAAGACTTCGGATCTGAAACTCTAATACGAAAATCTCAGGAGTCGGCCGACCGGCATTTGCGAACTGCTTCTGCTTCGGGCACCGCGCGGCAAGAAAGACTGGAGAAAATGGTGTCGGCTGCATCATTTATACCCCTGACGACCTGACATCAGGGAAGAGGTGACAGCAACCGATGCAGGACCCAAGACTTTCGAATTCAGGCAGACTGAGGGCAACCTGCCAGCAGGATAACCCAAATGTAATGACTGCAACAGTGAAACATGAACACCAGGACTGCAACAGTGAATGCACTCGAACATAGGTTCATAGGTGGGTTACTAGGCTATCTGCCCGATAAGCCTAGCCAGAATGTGTTGGCTTTCGCCGTCCCCTTAGATTAATTCCATGTGCCTCTGTCCAGCAGAGCCACTGAAGTGATCCCCTAGGTAAACTTTGTTGCCCATCCACTCATCAAGGTTTCTTTTGAAGAGTGTTAGCGAGGAGCTCTGCCTAACATAGATTGGGATCTTGTTCCAAAGCATGGGAAGTCTCTGGGACAGGAATCTATCCCTCCAGCACGTCCTATTTATTGTTGTGGTTAGGTTTAGATCCCTAGAGCGTGTGGCTTGAGGGGATAAGGTTTTCTTTAGGTGGAGCATGTCCATCAATTCTGGGTTGGACATGGCTTTGTATGTCAGGCAGAGATCTCCTCTGAGTAGGCGGTATGCAACCGAGTACAACTGGAGTTTCTTCAGTCGAGCTGCATAGGGCATCTGTTTGAGGCCATTGATCCTCTTGGTGAGGTACTTCTGTGGTCTTTCCAGCTGTTGCAGGTATCTTGAAGGTACATCCCAAATGGGGCGTTGTACTCTAAGATGGGTCTGATGAGTAGAGGGGCACAATGACCTCTTTTGATCTGGATGCGAACCCTTTTGTGATTAGGTGGGCCACGTAGAAGGATTTTCTAACCACTTTGGCAATGTGATTATCAAAGGTGAGATTACTATCTACTTGGGTTCCCATATCCCTTATTACGTCTTCCATTACGTCTTCCGTCTTAGGGGACTGCCACCTATGTGGTAGTTTGTGGGTACCTTTTCTCCAAAGGGGATGACTATGCACTTTTTGGCATTTAGCTTGAGGCCATGATTTTGACACCAGGTATCCGTCTCAGTGAGACCCTTTTGGAGGATGTCTTTGTCAGCCGGAGAGTCAATTATAGCCCCTAGTTTGCAGTAGTCTGCGAACCTGGTCAGCCATAGTCCTCCCGTGCTTGCCTGTACCTCTGAGAAGTATTTGCCGAACAGGAGCGTTCCTAGGACTGAGCCCTGGGAAAAAACAATTGTAACCGGTTTTGAGACGGACCAAGCTCCCGTAACTGTCACCATGTGGGTTCTGTCCATGAGCCAATTGGCAACCCATCTTGTGACATAGGAGTTTATGTTCAGGCTGGTGAGGTTGTCTATAATACCAGAATGGGGAATGGTGTCGAAGGCCTTAGCGAGGTCTAGGTAGGCTGTGTGTAAGTGTACAGAACTGTACTATGTTCTTCGTGTTTCACTGTTGCAGTCTTTACATTTGGATAGATTCCCAAAGCTACGGTTGGGAGGATGGATTTATAGAGCATTAGGACAAGCTATAAGGCCCTGCAAGACAGCAGTGGCAAAGCCAGCTATGGATTTAGAGAAAATTGGTAAATGACAACGCTTGGTAAAAGTATGTACTGAACTCCAGGTAGCAGCTTCTAGAATATCCCTGGTAGGAACAGCTCTGAGAAAGGCTGCAGAAGTAGATGCAGCCCTGGTGGAATGAGATCTGATCCCCTGGGGGATAGGTTTTCCATGGTGCTTATAGCAGAAATGAATGCAATGGCTTATCCAGTTATAAATGGTTTGTTTTGAAATAGCCTTCCCCTCTGTCCCAGCAGCAAATGACACTAGCAAATTGTTCAGATTTTATTCAAAATTTAGTTTGTCCAAGTAGAACCTAAGTTGTTAGTGCACATCCAAGGAATGCAGAACCCGTTCCCTTTGTTTTGTGGATTGGCATAGAAGGTTGGCAAATGAATGGACTGGTTAAGAGCCACACTGGAAACCACCTTGGGCATGAAGGATGGATTGGTCCTCAGAGATACCCTGTCCGCATGAAAGATTATGAAAGCCTCCACTTCCATAAGGGCCTGTAATTCAGATATCCTTCTAGCTGAAGTAATTGCTAAGAAGAAGGCTGTTTTCCAAGAAAGAAATTTTAAGTCTGCAGTAGCAGCTGGCTCGAAAGGAGGTAGAGTGAGCTTTTCCAAAAAGTACAGTTTTGTACCTACCATAAATGTAGATGTTAGAGTGCTAATACAGCTGCAGTCATAACAGATGGGTTATCCTGCCGTCAGGCTGGTCCTCGGTCAGCCGAATTCCAAAGTCTAGGTCCGGCGTCGGTTGTCGTCGCTTCTTCCCTGACGTCAGTGCGGCAGGGGTATAAAAGAGGCAGCCGACGCCATTTTCTTCAGTTTTTCTTCCCCCAGATGTCAGGTGCCCCCAGAAGGAAGGCAAACAAAATGTTATACAAAGATGCAATGTTGATAAATCAAAAATAGTAGTTGCAAGCAAATACACCATAAAAGAATACCCCAAAAAGGTTATATGAAAAGTGTTTGTCATAAGGCCTGTCCTAAGAGGGGATGGAGGGAGGGAAACCTGGACTGCAGCTGTATGAGCACTCTAACATCTACATTTATGGTAGGTACAAAACTGTACTATGTTCATCGTGCATACAGCTGCAGTCATAACAGATGGGTAGAATCCCAAAGCTAAGTAAGGGTGGTAGGCACTAAGTGGAACTAGGAGGGGCTAGGATGCCCTGCAGGACTGCTGTGGCAAAGCCCGCTCTAGACTTTGAGTATAGTGGGAGGTGATCGTGCTTGGAGAAAGTGTGCACTGAACTCCAGGTGGCTGCTTCCAAAATGTCCTTGGTAGGGACCCCCCTGAGTAAGGCTGCAGAGGTAGCTGTGGCTCTGGTGGAGTGGGATCTGATGCATGAAGGCACAGTTTTTCCATGAAATGAGTAACAAAAGCGTATGCAGTGGGCTATCCATTTTGAAATTGTCTGTTTGGAAATAGCGTTTCCCTGAGCACCTACAGCATAGGACACAAAGAGTTGCTCAGATTTCCTGAATGGCTTTGTTCTGTCCAAGTAGTAACAAAGTTGTCTGTGAATGTCCAAGGAATGTAGTAGTCTTTCCCCTTTGTTTTGTGGATGAGGATAAAAGGTAGGTAAGTGGATAGTCTGATTCAAAGCTACACTGGATACTACCTTTGGCATAAAGGTAGGATTGGTTCGTAAGGAAACTCTGTCCTGATGGAAAATGATGAATGGTTGCACAGCCATGAGGGCCTGTAGCTCTGAAACCCTGCGTGCTGAGGTGATAGCCAGAAGAAAAGCTGTTTTCCATGACAAGTACTGTAACTCTGTTGAAGAAGCTGGCTTGAAGGGAGGAAGGGTCAGCTTTTCCAATACGTAGTTGAGGTCCCAAGTAGGGACTGGTGGTTTCCTTGGGGGTTTTAAAGTCTTTGCCCCTCTGAGGAACTGCCTTAAGAGAGGGTGAGAGAATAAAGGAGGATCTGTGTTGTATTGTGCAGAAATGGCTGAAGCGTGGATCTTGATGGAGGAGAAGGAAAGTCCATTGTTTAACATCTCAGCTAGGTACTGTAAAATGTGAGGTATATTTATTATCCAAGGATTCTGTCCCTTTTCTTGATTCCAGACACAAAATCGTTTCCATTTGGCGGAGTAAGCCTTTCTAGTAGAAGGTCTTCTGGCCTCCAAGATGACATCCTGCACCTCCTTGGAGAGGAGAAACTGTTGGGAAATCAAGGAATTCTCCTTGCAGCTAGATTTAGAGTTTTGAGATGGCTGTGAAGGGTTTTGTAGTTGTGCTGGGACAACAGAAGAGGAACTAGAGGTAGGATCCATGGTGGGGAATGTGTCAGGCTCTTCAGGAGCGGATACCAGTGTTGTCTTGGCCAGTCTGGAGCGATGAGAATCATTTTCGGCCTCTCTGCTCTGGCTTTTAATAGAACTTTGGGCAGCAGAGGAAGAGGCGGGAAAGCATAGACCGTCAATGTTGCCCAATTGAAGGAAAGTGCGTTCACTTTCCAGGGCTGTGGATGAGAGGTCTTTGAACAAAATTTTTTCAACTGGCAATTTCTGTGGGTAGCCAAGAGATCTATGTCTGGCTGTCCCCATGCCTGAGTTATCTTTGTGAAAACTTGAGGATGCAACTTCCATTCGTGTGGATCTGTCATATTTCTGCTTAGGTTGTCTGCCAGTGTGTTTTCCTTCCCTGGCAGGAATTGTGCCTGTAGTTGAATTTGCAATTCCAGTGCTGTGTTTCATAGGGTCATGGCTTGCCTGCACAGGGGGTATGAATGAGTTCCCCCCTGTTTATGTACCACATCATTGTGGTGTTGTCTGTCCTTATCAATAGCTGGCCTGGATGCAGTAGGTCTTTGAAGGTCATAATAGCCTTTTGCACAGCTAGCATTTCCTTTTGGTTGATGTGAAGGTGCTTCTCTTTTCGGGTCCATTTTCCCTGAAAGCACTGATCTGTCATGCGTGCTCCCCAGGCGCAGTCTGAGGCGTCTGTTGTGATGATTTGAATTGCTTGAGGTACACAGAAAGGAAGACCTGTGTTTCTCTGGCAAGCTTGAGTCCACCACAAAAATTCCTTTTGAAGGCATGGAATGAGTGGGATAATTGCTTCCAAGCTGTGGCTGTGTTGAGACCATAAGTTTTTCAGGTACCATTGAAGTTTCCTCATATGCAGCTTTGCACATGGAATTAGTAGGATGCAAGATGTCATGAATCCCAGAGCCTGCAGGATTTTCCTTGCAGTTAGCCTGGTGTAAGTTGCCATTTTTCTGAAGTATTGAGACAGTTGCCCTTGCTTGTCTGGCGTGAGGTAGGCCATCTGGGTGGTTGTATCCAAGCTGGCACCCAGGACAATTATTTGTTGAGAGGGTATTAGTTTTGATTTCTTTTTGTTGACTGTGTATCCCAGGAAGTTCAACAGTTTTATTACAAACGCCAGGTGCTGCAGTAGTATGTCCTTGCTGTCCGCTTGGATCAGGCAGTCGTCCAGATATGGGTAGATTTGTATCCCTTGTAGTCTGCAGAAGGCGATTACTGATGCCAGGCATTTCGTAAACACTCTGGGCACAGTAGATAAGCCAAAGGGCAATGCAGAGAATTGGTAATGGGTTGAACCTGCAAGAAATCTGAGGTATCTTCTGCAATCTTGTCTGATAGAGACATGCAGGTATGCCTCCTTGAGGTCCAATGTTACCAGCCAAGACTCCTTGCCCAGCATGGGAAGAAGCTGCTGTAATGTGAGCATCTTGAATTTTGGCACCTGTAGATATGTGTTTAGGATGGATAGGTCTAAGATAGGTCTCCAATCTTTGTCTTTCCTCGGTACCAGGAATAGTCTGGAATAAAACCCTTGACCTTGTTCTTTTGCAGGTACCTCTTGAATTGCTTTCATGTCCATGAGAGCTGAAACTTGTTTTTGTGCCTCTGCACTTTGATTTTGTGGCAGGTTTGGCATGCCTCTCATTTTTGGAAGGGTGTGAAAGTGGAACCTGTAGCCTCTGTCTATAATGTCCAGAATCCATTTGTCTTTTGTAACAATATACCATTTTTTTGAGAATAATGTCAGTTTTTCGCCCAAAGGTGCTGCCATTAAAGCTTTGCTTGGCAGGTGTAGGGGGAAGTCATTGTGTCTGTTTTCTAAAAGACTGTGATCTATCTTCTCCACCTCTTGGGGTTGGTGCTTGCCACTGTCTGGCTCTGAAAGATCCTTGAGGTTGCCCTCTACCCCTTGGGCGCCTGTATCTGCCCCTTTGAGGTCTGTCCGTGGCTGGAAAGGACCAATTTTCTGAAGGCCAGTTTCTGCTGAAACGTGGAGGCTGTACCTGCAGGAAATCTTTCACTGTTTGCATTGATTTCGCTTTTTCCTCCATTTTCTTTAGCACCTCCCCAGCTTTAACACCAAACAATACATCTTTTTGAAGAGGTGCATCTAATAATTTAGCTTTGACATGATCTGGTAAGGTTTGCTCTTTGAGCCAAGCATGCCTACGTATAACAGACCCCGTAACAGCAGCTCTACATGAGGCCTCTAAAGCATCAAAACCACAATGCAAGGCATGTTTACCCACTTGCTCTGCACCAATCAACAAATCCTGCAACTCTTTTAAATCTGGTTGTTCTGGTTGTGTCATCTTGCTTTTCAGCTGAGATATCAAAAACTGTTAATACTTTAACATATGGAACTGACAGTTTAATGCCCTCATGGTTAAAGTGGCCAAGGTGTACACCTTTTCCCCCCACCTTTCTAAAGCTCTGGAATCTCTCTCTGAAGGTAATGGGTTTTTAGCAGTAGAGGCCTTAATTCCCTTGGGACCCTGTGAAATTGTTTCTGGGTCAGCAGTATGGCTTTTATATAGGAACTGGTGAGAATCAGGAACCCGGTAATACCTGTCTGGCTTAACAGGAGCTGGAGGCAAAGAATCTGGATTAAGGCTGGCTTCTGTGTACACATCATCCAATATATCTAAAACAAGAGGGATAGCCAGAGGCCTATGCTGAGGGAGCAGAAGAAATTCCCTGAGCCTTTTCTTGGAATCTGAGTAATCTTAGCCTTCCCAGTGAAAGTGTTCCCTCAATGTATGCAGGGTTGCCCCAAAAGAGAAGTCCTCAGGGGGGGAGACCGAGGGAATAGACTCCTCTGCATCAGAGTCTTCGAATGGAGAATAGGCATAATCCTGGTCCTCAGAATGTTCTGAGGTAATAGAAGCTTGATCTGAGGAAGGGTAGTCTTCCTCTAATCTGGGCCTTTTGTCAGAGGGGGGGTTGAGAACCCCTGATAAGAGTAATCAAATCCTGAGCCATTTTAAGCATCTGTTTTTTAGGCATGGTGCCTTGAGAGGGGGTCTGGGGAACCTGTTTTTTGGTTTTCATGGCTGCTTTAGATTTAGTGAAGGCTTTAGTAGAGAAGGGGGAAGGCCTGAAGACCCCTTGAGAAATGGCAGGCCTGTCTAAATTCTGAGTTTCCCCGCCAGGAGTGGCGTCGGGATCTGTAGTAGGAATGGGGGCCGAGGAGCCTGCGACCTCGGGTACTGAAGACACCGGTAATGCATTGTCATCGGTACTCAGGGGCTGCGTAGGTGCCTCGCTGAGAACCGGAGAACCGGTAGTCGGCCTTAGCGTGGTTGCAGTAGGTGGTGCGGACCTCGTATGTCGGTCCTTATCTTTGCGTTTTTTGCTCAAAACTGGAGTCGGAATATCCGACGACATGATATAATTAAATTTTTTGCCAAAAAAGTGAAGGGCGAACTCCGCCCGACACTTAATAGTGCGCTTATTGAATCTAGCACAAAAACGGCAGGCCGAGACGTCGTGGTCTGGGCCTAAGCAAGGTATACAGAAAGAGTGGAAATCCTTATGCGGTATTTGCTTCCCACATGAAATGCAATTATTAACTTTGTCTGACATCGGTCTGAGGCAAGAAAAGTTTCAACGGGTACTTAGCTTTCAAGAAGACTTCGGCTGAAATACTTTCGTAAATCTCAGGAGCTGGCCGACCGGCACTTGCGAACTGCTTCTGCTTCGGGCACCGCGCGGCAAGAAAGACTGAAGAAAATGGCATCGGCTGCCTCTTATACCCCTGCCGCACTGACGTCAGGGAAGAAGCGACGACAACCGACGCCGGACCTAGACTTTGGAATTCGGCCGACCGAGGACCCGCCTGACGGCAGGATAACCCATCTGTTATGACTGCAGCTGTATGCACGATGAACATCAAAGTTAAGATCCCAGGCAGGGGTAGGAGCTCTCCTGGGTGGTCTCAAGTTCTTTGCCCCCCTGAAATACTGTTTGAGCAAGGGATGAGAAAAGAGGGGTGGGTTCTGTGTTATAGTGTGCTGAAATAGCTGAAGCGTGGTTTTAATAGAGGAAAAACACAGGCCCTTGTGAAGCATCTCAGTTAAGTATTGCAAAATCTGAGGTAAACTGGGCGCTGCTGTGCTCATCCCTAAAGATTGATTCCAGGCACAGAATCTTTTCCATTTGTCAGCATAAGATTTTCTAGTACTAGGTCTTCTCGCCTCAAAGATGGCATCCATCACAGGTTTGCTGAGGGACGCTAAGGGTGAATTTAAGTGATTAGCCAAGCTGCAAGGTTCAATGTTGGGAGCTGAGGGTGCAGAATTTGGTTCTCCTGCTGAGACAGTAAGGAAGGTGTCTAAGGCAGGTGCCATGGAGATATTTGTGACACACTTCGCAGGAGTGGGTACCAGTGTTGGCGTGGCCAGTCTGGAGCAATCAAAATCATTTTTGGTTTGTCCTGTTTGACTTTTAGCAGAACTTTGGAGAGCAGAGGCAGAGGGGGAAAGGCGTAGACTGATAGGCTTTTCCAGCTGAAGGAAAGAGCATCCACTTTCCAGGCTTTTTTGTGAGGAGTCCTTGTGCAAAATTTGTCAAACTGGTAGTTCTGGGGGGCAAATAGATCTATGTCTGGGCTCCCCTATTTGCTTGTCAACATGTTGAAAATCCGTGGTTCCAGTTTCCACTCGTGTGGGTCCATGAAATTTCTGCCTAGTCCATCTGCCAATGTATTCAGTTTTTCTGGCAGGAATTGAGCTTGTAGTTGCACTTGGTAGCTCAAGGCCGTGTTCCACAATGCCATGGCTAGTCTGCAGAAGGGGTAGGAATGTGTAACCTCCCTGCTTGTTTATGTACCGCATAACCGTGGTGTTGTCTGTCTTTACCATTAGTTGCCCTGGATGAATGTAGTCCTTGAAGGCTGTCAGAGCATTCTGTACAGCTAACACTTCTTTCTGATTGATATGTAGGTGCATTTGATTTGGGTTCCATTTGCCCTGCATGAACTTCCCTGCCAGGTGAGCACCCCAAGCATCGTCTGATGCGTCTGTAGTTAGGGTTTGGGAGGCAGGGGGTAGTGTGAATGGCAGTCCCTTGTTTTGGTGGCAGGCCTCTGAACACCATAGGAACTCCAGGCATAGGTAAGCTATGATAAGAATCATTGTTTCCAGGCTGTGACAATGTTGACTCCATAGACTTTTTAAGTACCACTGAAGTTTCCTCGTATGCAGTCTTGCATATGAAATTAGAAGGATGCAGAAGGCATGAACCCCAAGGCTTGCAGTATTTGTCTTGCAGATAGCAGGGTTTTTGTGGCCACTTGTTTGAAGCAAGTTACCAAATGAATTTGCTTTTCTGGCGTGAGGAAAGCCATCTGGGCAGTTGTATTCAAGCTTGCACCCAGGAATGTAATCTGTTGAGAGGGTACCAGGTTTGATTTCTTTTTGTTTATGGCGTACCCTAGACAAGTTAGAACCCTTTTTACAAACGCCAGATGATTTATAAATATGGCCTAGTTTTCTGCCTGAATTAGATAATCGTCCAGGTATGGATATATTTGAATATTTCTTTGCCTGCAAAATGCAATTACTTTGTGAATACATTGGGCGCAGTAGACAAGCCAAAAGGCAGTGCAGAGAAGTGATAATGCAAGTAGCCTGCTTTGAAGCGTAGGTATCTTCTGCAAGATTCCCTGATTTGTATATGCAGGTAAGCTTCTTTTAAATCTAGAGTTGCCAACCAGGCATCTTTGTCTAGCATAGGAAGTACCTGGTGAAGAGTCAGCATCTTGAATTTTGGAATGTCCAGAATGGCGTTTAGAGTAGACAGGTCCAGAATTGGACACCATAATTTGTCTTTTCTGGGTACCAGGAAAAGCCTGGAATAGAAACCTTGTCCCTTTTCTGGTACCGGTTGAATAGCCCCCATGTTTAAGAGCGAAAGTACTTGTTTCTGAGCCTCTGCCCACTGATTTGGGGGGCAGGTCTGGCCATCCGTTTGGTGTTGGCAACATGTGGAAATGAAATCCTTATCCCTGCGACACTATATTTAAAACTCATTTTTCCTGGGTTACGAGTTCCCAGTTTTTTGCATGAAGAGCAATCTTCCCCCCAAAGGGGCGACTGAAAGGTAAGTGCTTGGCAATTTTAAAGGAAAGTCATTGAGACTGTTTACCATAGGGGGGGTGTCTTGTTATTTCCAGATTTGGAAGTGGAGGCCCCCCATTGCTTAGTTCTGAGAGTCTCTTGGGACTGAAACCTGGTGCTTTTGGTGTGTCTGGGTTTGGCTTGAGTGGATCTGGAAGGAGCTGGAAAGGACCAATTCTTAGTAGGTCAGTGCCTACTAAATCTTGGAGGTTGCACTTGTAAGAAATCTTTTACAGTTTGCATAGATTTAGCTTTATCTTCCATCTTTTTTAGAACTTCTTCAGCCTTATTGCCAAACAGGCGGTCCTGATTTAAAGGAGCATCCAGCAATTTTGCTTTAACATGATCAGGCAGAGATTGCTCCTTAAGCTAAGCATGCCTTCTAAGCACAGACCCAGTAACAGCAGCCCTGCAAGAGGCCTCTAAAGAATCAAAACCACATTGCAAATTATGTTTTCCAACTTGTTCAGCAGAATGCAATAAATCCTGTAAATCTTTATTTTCCACACAGTCAGAAATAAACATTTTCTATTTAAGCAGTCCCATAATATGCTGTTGACAATTTAGCAAATGAAATTGGCAGTTTAAAGCCCTGATTGCCAAGGTTGCAGAAGTATAAACCTTTTTACCCCATCTATCCAGCGCCCTGGAGTCTCTATCAGAAGGGGTAGGATTTTTAGCAGTAGAAGCCTTAATGCCCTTGGGCCCCTGAAAAATGGTTTCTGGATCCGCAACAGGATTTTTGAAAAGGAACTTGTGGGACTCAGGAACTCTGTAGTATCTGTCAGGTTTACTAGGAGCCAGAGGCAGGGAATCAGGGGCCATACTGGATTCCAAAAACACATCAACAATGTCTAGTACAGGAGGCATAGCCAAAGGCCTATGCTGAGGTAGAAGGAAATCCCTAATCCTCTTTTTAGAGGGGGGGGGGGGGGCAGAGGGAATGGAATCCTCTGCATCAGAATCCTCATAAGTAGGTATGGTCAAATCCAGGTCACTGGAAGAATTAGAAGAAACAGAGTCCTGATCAGAAGATTCATAGTCAAGCTCAGTCCTAGGCCTCTAAGAAGGGGGGGGGGGGGTTGACTACCCCTGATTAGAGTAATAAGATCTTCAGCCATTTTGATCATTTGTTTTTTAGGCATAGGGGCCTGAACATGTGGCCTGGGCGTCAGTTTTCTAGACGTAGATCGAGATTTAGGCCTTAGAATAGAAGGTGGAGTCTGTTTAATATGCAAGTCTGTAGGCCTGAATACACCCTCTGAAGCCGGTGCCTGCACAGCGGCTCCGGACCCATCCAAGGTAGAGACATCCGCGGGTTCCACAGGTGAAGCATCTCGCGGCATACTGGACTCCGAATGGGTCTCAGTAGAGGCCTGCGAGTCAGAAGTAGTGGGTATCAGAGGCTGCGAAAGCGCCACACTGAGTACCGGGGAACTGGTGACTGGCTTAGGAGAAGGGTCGTCGGCAGTTTTGGACCTCGACGGCCTGTCTTTTTCTTTGCGTTTTTTCAGAATTCCGGTAGTTGGATGGCTAACTGACGTAATTTCTGGATAATTAAACCAAGGACCGAAATACTTAGATTCAAAAATGTACCGACGACGGATAATACGCTGATTAAATAAAGCACAAAACCGACAGCAAGGTACGTCGTGGTCAGAGCCTAGGCAAGGCATACAGTACAAATGAAAATCTTTACGAGGCATTTGCTTCCCACAAGTAATGCAATTATTAACTTTTACTGACATTGGTAAGGAGCAAGAAAAAGTTTCCCCAATGGGGTACTTAGCTTGAAGTTGAAGACTTTGGTTCTTAAACCCGAAAACGAAAATTTCAGGAGTCAGCCAACCGGCACTTGCAAACTGCTTCGGCTTCAGGGACCGCACAGCAAGAAAGACTGATGTAATGGCGTCGGCTGCATGTTTTATACCCCTGACAACCTGACGTCATGGAAGAAGGGACAGCATCCGACGCAGGACACAAGACTTTGTTAATCAGGCCAACTGAGGGCAACCTGCCAGCAGATTACCCAAATGTAATGGCTGCAACAGTGAAACACGAAGAACATCTGGAGGAATCAGCATTGAAGGGTGATGAAACAGGTAGGGTAGGGAAAGATTACAGTTGTGTACACTTGCCATAAATGTAGACGTTCGAATGTATTCACAGTTGCAGTCATTACATTTGGGTTATCCCTGCCAGGGTAGCCCTCAGTCGGCCCAAATACCAGAGGCTTAGTATTTCTGCATCGGTTGCCGTCGCTTCAGGACTGACGTCAGGTCGTCAATAGTATAAAGCAAGGCAGCCGACACCATTACATCAGTTTTTCTTAACCCAACTGCCAGAAACTCCCAAGTGGGAGCCAGTATATGGTGGAAGAACCCCACCAGTAGAAAGTAAATACCAAAAAGTTCACTGTAAGGAGAGAGAGAGATAGAGTAAAGGGGAGGGAGGGAAACCAGGACTGCAACAGTGAATACACTCGAACATCTACATTTATGGTAAGTGTACACAACTGTACTATGTTCTTCGTGTTTCACTGTTACAGTCATCACATTTGGGTTGATTCCCAAAGCTGAGGAAAAGGGTGGCGGCAATCAAGAAGATTAGGGGCTGGCTAGGATGCCCTGCAAGGCTGCAGTGGCGAAGCCTGCCCTGGATTTGGAGAAGATAGGCAGGTGGTAATGCTTGGTGAAAGTGTGAACAGATGTCCATGTTGCAGCCTCCAGGATGTACCTGGTGGGGACTCCTCTGAGGAAAGCTGCAGAGGTGGAGGCTGCTCTGGAGAGTGAGTTCCGATCCCCTTAAAGGGAGGTTTTCCATAATGCTTGTAACAGAAATGGGTGCAGTGTGCTATCCATTTGGAAATGGTTTGTTTGGATATGGCTTTGCCCTCTGCTCCTGCAGCAAAGCTGACTAACAATTGATCAGTCTTTCTGAATGATTTAGTCCTGTCTAGATAGAATCTGAGCTGTTTCTGCACATCTAGAGAGTGCAGTTTCCTTTCTCCTTTGTTTTGTGGGTTAGTGAAAAAGGTGGGAAAATGAAGGGACTGGTTAAGAGCCACACTGGACACCACTTTTGGCATGAAGGATGGGTTAGTCCTGAGGGCATGGAAGATGATGAAGGGCTCTACAGCCATGAGTGCTTGTAGCTTGGATACTCTTCTGGCTGAAGTGATGGCCAGAAGCAAGGCAGTCTTCCAGGAGAGAAACTTTAATTCTGCTGAAGCTGCTGGTTCAAAGGGGGATATAGGGTGAGCTTTTCCAACACAAAGTTTAGATCCCAAGCCGGGGTAGGCGCTCTTCTGTGTGGCCTCAAGTTGCTAGCCCCTCTTAAGAACTGTTTGATGAGAGGGTGTGAGAAAAGTGGTTGCTCAGTGTTGAGATGAGCAGAGATAGCAGAGGCATGCATTTTAATTGAGGAAAAGATGAGACCACTGTGTAGTAGGAGTAGGTCAGGTAGGTAATCCAGGATGACAGGTAGGGAGGGCTGTGCCGTAACGGCTCCCTTAGCCTGGATCCAGGTGCAGAACCTTTTCCATTTGGCAGCATAAGACTTACTAGTGCTAGGGTGTCTGGCCTCACGTATAACATCTAGAACCTGTTTACTGAGATTGGCAGCTTGTTCAGTGGTCAGGGAATAAGCCAGGCTGCCAAACTGAACATCTGCAATTGGGGATGCATGAATTCTCTTTCCCTCTGGGTTGGGATCTGAGGGAGATGCCATGGAGGCAGAGGGGACAGGCTATGCAGCAGTGGGTAGCAGTGCTTGTGATGCCAGTCTAGAGCAATAAGTATTGTCCTCTGTTTTTCTTCACTTACTTTGAGCAGTACCCTGGTAATGAGAGGTAGTGGGGAAAAAGCATAGACCGAGAAGTAGCTCCACTGGAAAGATAGGGCATCCACTTTCCATACCCTGCTGTTAGGCTACCTGGTGCAGAACTTGCTGAGCTGATGGTTGGAGTGGGAAGCAAAGAGGTCGACCTTCGGGGTGCTTCATTTCAAAGTTATTAGGGTGAATGTTCTTTGGTCTAGTTGCCACCTGTGTGGATCCAGAAGATTTCTGCTTAAGTTGTCTGCCAGAGAGTTTCGAGAGCCTGGCAGGAATTGTGCTAACAGGTGTAGCTGCATGGCTGAGGCTGTGTGTCAAAGGGTCATGGCGAGCCTGCACAGAGAGTAGGAATGAGTCCCTTCCTGCTTGTTGATAAACCACATCACAGTGGTGTTGTCTGTTTTGATCAGTAGAACTCCTGGGGAGAGAAGGGGCCTGAAAGCTGTCAATGCATGCTGAACAGCTAACACTTTTTATTTGGTTGATGTGCAGACGAATTTGATGTGGGCTCCATTGGCCCTGTATACACCTGCCGTCAAGGTGTGCACCCCAGGCATAGTCTGATGCATCTGTAGTGAGGGTCTGGGCAGGGTGGGGTGGTGAGAAGGGTATTCCCTTGCTGTGGCAGCATGCTGCTGCCCACCATACAAAATCTTTCCTTAGGCCAGTTGTCATTGGTATAAGAGTTTCCAGGTCTTGAGAGTGTTGACACCAAAGGCTTTTTAGGTACTATTAAAGTTTCCTCATAATGCAGTCTGGCATATGGAATGTGTAGAATGCAGGATGCCATGGACACCAGAGCTTGCAGAATTTTCCTTGCGGATAACTGGGGTTTGGTGGCTAGTTGAGAGAAATAGGATGTCAGGTAAGTTTGCTTTTCTGGAGTAAGGAGTGCCATCCGGGATGCTGTGTCCAGGCTTGCTCCCAGGAATATAATCTTTTTGGGGGGTACTAGTTTGGATTTATTTTCGTTGATAGTGTAACTCCAGGGAGGTCAGTAGGTCCTTTACAAAGGCCAGGTGCATGAGCAGCTTTTCCTGACTGCCTGAAGTAGGCAGTCATCCAAATATGGGTAAATATGAATATGTCTGTCTGCAAAAAGCAATGGCGGGAGCTAGACATTTTGTGAAAACTCTGGGAGCAGTAGATAAGCCAAAAGGAAGCGCAGGGAACTGAAAGTGCAGAGATTCTACCTTGAAACATAGATATTTCCTGCATGATTCCCTGACTGGGATGTGGAGGTTGGTCTCTTTTAGGTCTAGGGTGGCTAACCAAGCATTCTTGGAGAGCACAGGTAGTAGTTGTTGGAGGTGAGCATTTTGAATTTTGGAATCACCAGGAAGGTGTTTAGAATGGATAGATAGAGATTGGGGTGCCAGGTGCCCTCTTTTCTGGGTACCAGGAAGAGCCTAAAGTAAAAAACCTAGGCCTATTTGTTCTGCAGGAATGTGCTCTATTGCCCTCATAGAGAGCAGGGAAATAACTTGCTTTTTGGCCTCTGCCTACTAGTTTTGAGGAAGATGTGGGAACCCTTTTGGTGTTGGTAGTGTGTGGAAAGAAAATATGTATCCCTGGGACACTATGAAGAAGGACCCAGCAGTCATTGGTAATGGTGGCCCAGGTGCTTGCATGGAAGGAGAGTTTTCCTCCTAGAGGCAAGTGCAGGTGGGCAGAGGGAGGATGTGGAAGTGGGGAGTCATTGTGAGTTCTTACCATGAGGGGATGGCTTAGCACTCCCTGGTTTTGAAGTGGAGGAACTCCATTGCTTTGATCTCTGCATTTCCTGTGGCTGTTGTCTGAGGGGTCTGGGCTAAACTAACCTGGAGGGGGCAGGAAAGGACCAGTGCTTGGAGGGGCAACGTCCATCTTTTTTAAGACTTCCTCTGTCTTGGTGCCAAATAAGTTGCCTTTGTGCAAGGGTGCATCCAATAATTAGGATTTGACATGGTCTGGCAAGGGCTGTTCCTTAAGCCAAGCATGCCTTCTAAGGACAGAACCAGTGACTGCTGCCCTGTAAGATGCTTCTAGGGCATCAAAACCACAGTGTAAGGTGTGCTTAGTTACTTGACTTGCAGAATGCATGAACTCTTGTAACTATTTTCTGCACAAGCAGGAAAAGATTCTATTTTTTCTTTGAGGAGTTCCATAGTGTGTTGCTGAAATTTTAGCATATGGAACTGACAATTTAGTGCTCCGATATAGCAAGAGTAGCAGAGGTGTATACTTTTTTACCCCATCTGTCTAATGCTCGGGAAACCTTATCTGAAGGGGTGGGATTCTTAGCAGAAGTTGCTTTAATTCCTTTAGGCCCTTGAGAAATAACCTCAGGATCAGCAGTAGGATTTTTTTAAAGAAATTTGTGAGAGTCAGGGACTCTAATACCCATCAGGTTTCCTGGGAGCAGGAGGGAGAGTGTCAGGAGTCAAACTGGATAACATGAAAACATCATCCACAACATCCAGGACAGGAGGAATGGCCAAGGGTCTGTGCTGTGGAAAATCTATGAATTCCCGGAGTATCTTTTTAGACTGTGGGTAGTCCTGACATTCCCACTGGAAATGCTCCCTTAAAGTAAGCAGGGTTTCCCCAAAGGAAAAGTCCTCGGGTGGAGAAGCTGAAGGAATGGATTCCTCTGAATCAGAATCCTCATAAGCAGAAAGGGGTTGCATGTCTTCATATTCAGATGCATCAGAGTCATCGGACTCCTGTTCGGATAAAACTACTGGGGACAAACCTCTTTCTTTTAAAAGGGTAGCTTGTCTTACCCTGATCAGCATTACAAGGTCTTCTGCCATTTTAACCACTGGAGACTGAGGCAACAAAGCAGGTGCCTGAGATTGGGTCATCGGTTTCTTGGGAGCGGTTCGTACCCTGGGAGTTAGAAACTCGGCAGTTTTCAAAAGAATGGTAGACGTGAAAGAAGTCAGTCTGTGTCGAGAAACGGTAGTGCGAAATACTTCCTTGGAAGCCAGTGCCTGCTCAGCGGCTCTGGACCAATCCAAGGTAGAGACATCCGCAGGATCCTTAGTTGATGAAGAGTTTTGCGGCATACCAGACTCCGAAAGAGTCTCGGTAGCGGCCTGCGATTCCACAGAAGCAGGCATCAGGGGCTGGAGAACTGACGACTAGCTTAACGGAAGCGTCGTCGGTAGGTTTGGACCTGTGCATTCTGTCTCTGTCTTTATCCTTACGTTTTTTTGAAGATCTGCTGTCGGATGGCTTACCGAAGCCATATTGGAATTTGAGGATTGAGAGTGAAAATATCTAGCTACAAAAGAGCCCAACAATGTATAGTTCTGGTGATGAACAAAGCACAAAAATGACAGTGAGGGACGTTCGTGGTCTGGGCCTAAGCAAGTGACGCAGTAAGAAGTCTCGGTGTGATATTTGCTTTCCACAGGCAAGACAATTAACTTTTTCTAACATCAGTTAGAGCAAGAAAAAAGGATCCACAATGGGGTACTTAGCTTTAGAAGACTTCAGCTTCAATTTGGAAAACGAAACTCAGGTAGCAGCCGACCGGCACTCGTGCGGAACTTGTGTCTTCTTCAGGCTCCTCCACAAGAAAGACTGATGTAATGGCATTGGCTGTCTTACTTTATACTACTGACGACCTGACATCAGTCTTGAAGCGACAGTAACTGATGCATAAATACTAAGCATCTGGTATTCAGGCCGACTGAGGGCTACCCTGGCAGGGGTAACCCAAATATGATGACTGCAACAGTGAAACACGAAGAAAATCCTTCACTTAATGGGCCAGCACAAACAGTCAGATGAAAGCTGGCAATGATGGAAAATACATCTCTAGTGACACCAGCTCTGAGGAATTGGCATCACAGCCTGGAAATCTGTTCTAATCTTCTGACTGCCGCAGCCAAATGGTCACAGTGTACAACTGGGAAGAGGGGATCTTATAAGGGGGGGCTGGGAAGCTAAGATCTGTATAAGAGAAAGCCAGCTATGCAGTCATCTGAGATGGGTTGGATAAAGTAGTAATTTGCTCTATAATAATTAGTGCTGGACTCTTGGTAGCATCTTCACCTTTGTGATCACTTTTACTGAGAGTTCACTTCGCAGGCATCGTTTTTTGTGAAAGACTTATACTTAGCAACCCCCCCTGTATTTTTTTGGGGGGGGATGCACTGACCTATTCAGGCAGTACAGGTTCCAAGCAAGCAAATAAAGCTATGACATGAGGCTCTGTGTTCCCCAAAGTAGCTTTTCCTTCTTGTGCAACATGAAGTCATTTCATTCTAGGAATGTTTGCAGACTTGTGATATTCTATCTTCTCTCTTTCAGTGTAAAACCTGGATTTCCATGAAGTCTCACTAAAAAACACTCTCAAAGAAAATATTGCAGTGTGAGGCCATTCACAACTGAAGAGATCAACAGTTGGACAGAGCTACAGAAGCAGGATGCAACAGAGCTCCACAAGGAAAAAGTGAGAAGGTGCTGCAAAGTACAATTACGTAGGTGCTTAACATAATTGTAGACAGATGTTCAAGTATCTTCATTGCGGCAGTAACTACTTTTCATAGGAACATAGGAAGTTATTAGGCTATTGTCCCTGAGGCCCTTACAAGCCTAGCCAAGCATTAGCCCATGTTCTGACAAGTCAACATCAAATGCCCCTGTCCTTGCAGGGACACAGGTGGAATCTCAGGGGTGTATTTTCTGTTCCCCATCCAGTTATGCAGGTTGTTCTTAAAAAGGGTTAATGAGGTACTCTGCTTGACGTGGACAGGGAGTCTATTCCACATAAGTGGGAGTCTCTGGGACACAAATCCTTCCCACCAAGTCCTATTGATGTCACAGACCAGGCTGAGGTTGTGCATGTGGTTTACTCGAGTGGAGCTTGACTTGAGGATATGCAGCAGTTCCATCAAGGCCTGGTCTGAGATTGCTTTGTATGCCAGATAGACATCTCATCTGAGGAGTCTGTATGAGACTGAGTAGAGGGACAGGGCTTTTAGCCTATCCTTTGGGATTTTCTACCTTGGAAACACCCAAAGACCAGCCCAAATACCAGAGACCTTTACCTTCTCCCAGGCCTAGTATTGCACTCCCCTCCAGCATCAGAATACTAGGATATAAAAGTCAATAGCCAGTGCCATCTTTCAGGTCTCTGTATCCCCTAACCAGACTTTCACCTTCTTCAATGCAGCCCAGGGAATGACCTCTCCAGAAGTGTGTTCAGGCCAAAACCTGGGAATTGGACTTAACTGGATCCTATTGTAAAGGCGGTACCCATCCCAACCCTGGTTCAGGAGGGCGACAGCAGCATGTGGGAGAGAAGAGGTACTCCAAACAGTAAAGATCCACTGGAACATACATTTACAGTGAGTACTTACACAACTATACTATGTTAACAGTACTTTAACTGCTGTACTACCTACTTTTGGGAGGATTTCCAGAGCTAAAGTGATAGGAATGGATGGATGGACAGACAGGAAAATACCCCTGCAGAAAGGTTGTGACAAACCCAGTCCTGGCCCTGGAAGCATCAACTAGATTACAGCATTTTGAGAAGCTATGGACAGAGGACCAAGCTAGCTGCTTCTAGGGTGGAATGGATTGGAATTCCTCTAAGGCATGCAGTGGTAGCAGCCATTGCCCTTGTGGGAGTGTGTTCTGATCCTTTCGGGTATTGGCTTTCCATGGTGCTTGTAAGAGACTGCACTGCAACTGTCAATTCATTCAGAAATGTTTTGTTTGTTAACAGGTCTTCTTTCTTTACTTAAAAAAAAAAAAATGCTACAAACAGCTGATCACATTGTGTGTGTTTTTGTCTCATCTAAGTAGAATCCGAGTTGTCTGTGCACATCCAAGGAGTGTAGTGTTTCTTCTCCTTTCACTTGAGGGTTGAAAAAGAAAACAAAAGTTAAAATGGGCTGATTGGAAAGCAAAAAACAAAAACTGCCAAAAAATTTATGAAAAAATTTGTCTAGCTTAGAGGGTTAGGAGTTGTTAACTAGCTGATGTAATGGGATCCTATTCTCGCCTACATTCATAACTGATGGGTTCGGGGCCGATCCATCGGCTCCGACTCGGCCACTATACAATAGAACGAAGTCTCTAATTGGCTGGGCTACCCCTTATCCCAGAATGCACCACGCCTGCTTCCCCAGATCTCGTTTGCCGCTTTTAAAGTTAGACGTGGTCTCAACTTGGCTGGAGCTAAGTAGTATTTTTTTGGTTACTTTTTGGTCTTTTGACCTAGGGGTTTCTTCATAAATTTAACAAACAGCTGTTTTAACAGCTTTGTGTGTGTGTGTGTGTGTGTAAACTGTTTTTTGTGAGATTGGTATTTTTTCTCTGTTACCGGGCAAGGCCCGTTTGAGTTAGAGGGCCCTTGCCCTTATTTGTGTGGTTGCTAAATTGTCTTACTGCACGTTTTTCTACTTTAATACGTTAATTAGAGGACTTCTGCCCGTTTTTGGTGTGCTGTATCTTGGGTCAGTCCCGCTTTGAGTCGAAGCGCTCGTGTCCTACTTAAGGTCTCGTTGTGGTAAAACAGTGGTGTGACAGGATGTCTAAAGAACAGAAGTCTGGGTTTAAAAAGTGCACCAAGTGTAATTATAAAATGTCCATTACCGATAGCCATGCTGTATGTGTATATTGTTTAGGACCGAAACATTTGCAGGAAACATGTAGTGTGTGTCATGCTTTTTCCTCTAGGGTCCTTCAAGAACGTAAAAATAAATTGATCCTTAAGGGCCTTATTAAGTCCTCCTTTGAGGAAGCTTTGGCTTCTCCTTCCCCTCCATCTTCAAAAAAGAAAAGGTCGTCGGCTCCGACCAGTCCGTCGGAGCCGACATCCAAGAAGCACAGGTCGACCTCTTCTTCCTCGGCTCCAATGGCTTCGGAGCCTCGGGTGGAAGGGTCTGCCGATACCTCTTTCCTCGGCTCCATTGGTGTCGGAGCCGCAGGATGGGGGATCGAGAGGCGAATCACCTGCTTCGGCTCCTTTGCTCTCGGAGCCGTTGGAGGTGTGCAGCTCAGACTCTCCTCCCGTCCCCTTCGGCGCCGATACTTGTCCATACGGTTCCGGATCCGGTGCCGATAGTGTTGGAGCCATTTCGGAGCCGGTCCCCTGGTCTTTCGGAGCCGAGAGAGAAGTCGCCTTGGCCCCCATCTATTTCCTCTAAATCTTCCAGGTTGTCTGACTCGGATTTGGACAGAGTTATCCAGAGGCTTTTCCAGTCCCTGGTTTTTGCAAAAATGGTCTCTGCTCCAGCCCACTCGGCTCCGGAGCCGATCCCCACTCCGACACATCTGATTCCTCCTCCAACCTCCTCGGAGCCGTTGGAGTCGGTGATGGTAGAGCAGAGCAGAGTCGTCCAGTCAGAGCCGAGACTCCCTCAGAGTCTCTCTGTTCCGACCATCATTCCTACCCTGTCCTCGGCATCAGGGTTCGGTACCGGGACTTCCTCGGTCGGGGCCGAGGGGAACACTTTGGAACTGGTAGCTTCGGTGCCTAGTCTTCCCCTCGGAGCGTCGGCCGCAGGGATTTCCGGTACCGCTGTGGTCTCTCAGCCGGTACCCTCCGTAGAGTCTGGAGGTCCTGCTTTGGAGGCCATGAGGAGTGCGCTGGCCATGGCCTTGCCGGCTCAGCAAGTATCTACCTCACTGTCCCTAGACTTGGGAACTGGTGCTTCTGGTGTGCTTCATTCCCACAACAGCGGAGCCCCAGGGCCTGAGGATACCCCCTTGGGGGGGTTCCCTTCTCCCGGGAGGTCCTTCTGAATCCGCTTCGGATGAACCTCCAAGGAAGAAATTGTGCAAGAGGAAGCACGTTGACCCAGGACAAGTCTATCACTTCAGATACTGATCTCGATGATGCGGAGGGGTCCCCAAAATCGTCTTCGGATGACGTTTCATTCTCAGATATCCTTGAGATCCTGAGACAGAGAGGCGATTGGCAATCCAAAACCCCTTCCGCGGAGGAGTCGGTATTCCTCAAGGCTTTTGGGGCCCAGCCCTCCGCCTCCTGGGTGTCTCCACCCTTCGATGAATTGCTAGATTTAGTTTCTCGAAGGGTGTGGTAACACCCTGATTCTGTGGAACCGGTGTGCCCGCCAGGCCTAACAAGTTCCTTTCAGCCCCTCCTCAGAAAAAATTTTTGACCAAAGGAGTTGCAGTAGATGCGATGGTGGTGGCATCTGCCACTCAGCAGGACGTGGCAGAGACTTCAACATCTATTCACCCTCCTAATAAGGATTCCAGGAGCATGGATAGGTACGGGAAGCGTACCCTTTTCTTCAGCGGCCTTTACCCTGCGGTCGCTGAATTATCTTTGTCATTTCACCAGGCTCCAAAGGGACCTCCTCAAAGAGTTAGGAGAGTCTCTTACAGGTAACCTTCCTGAGGCGTTAGCCCAGACTGTTGGCGCCCAGATGACTACCCTATCTTCGATAGTCAACTTGTCCATGAGGCTCATCTCATATGCGGCCGATGGGGTGAGTAGAGCAGCGGGAACAGGCGTGGCTCTTAGAAGACACACCTGGTTACGCTTGTGTCCCTTTGCGGAGGCTTTTAAGTCTTCCTTCACCGATGCCCCTTTTGATGGGTCCTCCCTGTTTGGACCCAAGGTGAAGGACACACTGACTCGGTGCGAGCAGGAGGGCAAGACCTTGACTGCCGTGGGGGCCCATTTTTCCACTCCTTCTAGACCTTACCCCAAGGCCCAGAGAGGAGGGAAAATGTGGTTCAGGAAATCTCAAAGGTTTTTCCCTACTCCACCGAGTGATCCCCCCTCTAGAGGCAGAGGGGGGGGGGAATTCAGGAAGACGTCGCCCCAGAGGCGGCAGAGGCCCCCGTAACTCTGGAGACCGCGATTCCTTTCGTGGTCCATCCTACGCTCCCCGTCCCCGAGACGTGGCCCGACTGCGCATCTCCGGAGCCAGTCGGGGGTCGATTTGCGGAACACCCAAAGGCTTGGCAATCTATCACCAAGGATCAGTGGGTGCTCCGAACAATAACCGGAGGCTATTTCATCCCTTTCATAAAACCCCCTCTTCCTATCAGGAAAATCCCAGATGTGCCACCCAGTCAGCGGGATCAAGCAGCGGTCGAGGTCTCAAAGCTGCTAAGAAAAGGAGTCATCCAGCCTGTCCCCGCAGACCAGATCGGATCAGGAATTTACTCAAGATTATTTTTGGTGCCAAAAAAGACAGGGGACTTGAGGCCCATTTTGGACCTCAAATCATTGAATTGCTTTGTAAAGAAATCCAAGTTCCGAATGGTCACCCTTCAGTCCATTCTCCCGTTATTGGAGAAGGACGTCTGGATGTGCTCCATAGAGCTCAAGGACGCTTACTATCACATCCTGATAAGTCAAGAGTCCAGGAGTTACTTAAGCTTATGCCTGGGAACCAGTCATTTCCAATTCCGAGCTCTGCCCTTTGGTCTCACCACAACCCCCAGGGTGTTCACCAAGTGCCTGGCAGTAGTGACAGCTCACTTGAGAAGTCAAGGATTCCAAGTGTTTCCCTATCTAGACGACTGGCTCCTTACTGCCACCACCAAGCATCTATTAGTTCGGGCGCTTATGACCACAGTCAGTTTGGGTCATTCACTAGGAATCACGTTCAATTGGAAAAAATCTGTGCTGCAGCCGTCTCAGCGTATTACCTTTATAGGCGCAGAGTTAGACACAAGAAAAATGCGGGCATTCTTGCCGTTACAAAGGATTTAGGTCCTGCAGTCTCAGGTTCAAACCTTGTTACCCAGATCACGAGTTCAGGCCAGATTGATTCTGCAGTTTATCGGGCATGATGGCCTTGACCATTCTTCTAGTCCCCTTAGCCAGGCTGCACATGCGGGTGCTGCAATGGCTACTGTTGGTTCAATGGTCTTTTCAGGATCTCCCCTTGGACCATTTGGTCCAGATTACGGAAATTTGCCGTCGGGACCTACATTGGTGGCTGCTTCGGTCCAACCTGGACCAGGGGCGACCCTTTGCCCTTCAGCCTCCTATCGCCATGGTGAACACGGACGACTCCCAGATAGGGTGGGGGGGGGGGCATTATCCGGACAGGTCTGTCCAAGGTACGTGGCAGGCTCACGAAGCACACTTACATATCAATATCCTGGAAATGAGAGCGGTGCTACTGGTGTTGCAAGCACTTCATCATGTTCTTCCCCGGGGTACCATTGCGATCCTATCCGACATGTCGTTAGTTTGGTACATAAACAAGCAAGGCGGAACCAGGCCATACCCTCTTTGCCGAGAGGCCATGAGAGTATGGTATTGGGCGATTTCTACCCAGCGTTTCCTAGTGGCAACGCACATTCTGGGGAAATCGAATGTGATTGCAGACAGGCTGAGCAGGACCCTCCTGTTGCCCCACAAGTGGTCTCTCAACGACAGGGTGGCTGCAAACACTTTCGCCAAGTGGGGCCTCCTTTGTTGCGACTTGTTTGCCAGCCCTCACAATGCAAAATGCAGGGAGTTCTTCACTCTGACTCCCTCTCAGGGGCAGATTCCCAGGGACGCTCTAGCTCACAGTTGGCCCTCCAGTCTACTTTACGCCTTCCCTCCGGTTCCCCTTCTCCCGAAGGTGATACAGAAGGCGATTTATCTAGGAAGCGACATGATTCTGATCGCTCCACACTGGCCTCGTCAGGTTTGGTTCCCCTTCCTTCTGAGGTATGCGGTGGAGGGCCCATGGCTTCTGGACCTGGTGCCCGACCTGTTAACTCATCAGTTGGGTCAGTCTCATCCATCCCTCAGGTCCTTGAGGTTGGCCGCCTGGTTACTCCACTTCCAACCTTAGTCAGAGATAACTCTCTTTCTCCAGATGTTATCCACATTTTGTTCTCTTCTCACAAACCTTCCACTACTAAACTGTATTCCAGCAAGTGGAAGAGGTTTGCTGTTTGGGCCCAGCAACGAGGTATAGATCCCCTTACCGCCCCAGTACCTCAGGTTTTAGAATTCCTAGCTTCTTTGTTTTATTTGGGCTCTTCAATTTCCACAAAGTCCAACTGGCGGCTATCTCTAATTTTCATGTCTCCTTTGAGCCTTCCTTAATGGCAAACAGGCTTTGCAAATCTTTCCTTAAAGGGGAGTGGCTCCTTCGGCCCCCAATAGCCCATCCTGTGCCTCCTTGGGACCTGAATATGGTTCTAGCTTCTTTAACTGCCTGCCCTTTTGAACCAGCAGCTACTTGTGATATGAAATTTCTATCTTGGAATACCGCCTTTTTGGTGGCAATAACCTCTGCCAAGCGGGTCTCAGAGCTTCAGGCCCTCTGTTCTAGTCCTCCTTATTTGACCTTTCACAAAGGCAGAGTATCTCTCAAGTTAAATCCCTCCTTCTTACCCAAGGTAGCATCCCCCTTATGCATTCGACAATCCTTGGAACTTCCTGTGTTTTTTCCCAAATTCTCCAATAACGCAGAATATATTTTCCATCAGTTGGATGTTCATAGACAACTGCGTTTTTACTTAAGTAGGACCAATCAGACACGAAAGTCAGATCAGCTGTTTGTGTCCTTTGCAGAAAATAGGTTGGGTCAACCAGTGGCTAAAACCACCATAGCCAAATGGATTAAAGAATGCATCTCCTTCATTTATTCACAGTCCGGCAAAGAGCTACCATTCCCAGTCAAGGCTCATTCTACCAGGGCAATGGGTACTTCTGTAGCATTCCACTCCAAGTTATCGATAGATGATATCTGTGCGGCCGCTACCTGGACTTCTCCGCACACTTTCAATTCTCATTACAAGATAGATGTGGCTTCTCGAGGTAGAGTTTCTTTTGGTTCCACAGTTCTCAGGAGTGTTTTCCAATGAGCCACCCGGGAGTTAGGTGCTAGGGACGCTGTCGCATCAGTTATGAATGTAGGCGAGATAGGATCCCATTACATCTTTTAGTTATGTACTTACCATAACTTCGGATGTATGGGATCCATCTCGCCTACAATCATACGTACCCGCCCTCCTTCCCCCTTCCCATTGGATTTAGAGTAAATGTTGCTACTACTGAGTTCTTTCTCTTGAAGGACTTTAGTTTGTTACAGTTGCTGTTATGTTTTCTGTGTCTGGATGTAGGTATGAAAGCGAACAAACAAGATCTGGGGAAGCAGGCGTGGTGCATTCTGGGATAAGGGGTAGCCCAGCCAATTAGAGACGTTGTTCTATTGTATAGTGGCAGAGTCGGAGCTGAGTTATGAATGTAGGCGAAATGGATCCCATACATCCGAAGTTATGGTAAGTACATAACTAAAAGTTTCCTGTTGTCCAGTAGTACAAAGGTTTGATTCCCTCAGCCTACAATGCCTGCGTGACTCTGAGTAAGTCACTTAACCAGAGACCATTCCCGGGCTGTCGGAAAAAGTTAGAAAAACAAATTAATGAATAACTTAGTGACCAGATTACCATAATGGAGTTGCTGGAGTAGAAGCTCAGATCATAGTCAAATATTAACCCCATGTTGAGCCGAAGAAAATGAAGACTAGCAGAACAGACAATTCTCCAATTATCTTTGACTGAGAAGCAATTGCGAAGGCATTTTCCTTTGTTATGAGTGAAATGAAATATAATGCCTTAACAGATATGCCTTGGAAGTTAAAATTTGATCTATGCCTTAACTTGCCACACAAATTGGGCTTACACAGTCAAAAAAGTAACAGGGTCTCAACAGTAACTATCAATGCAGTTACACAAACAGAAAAGCAGAACATTTTTAAATACAACTACAATGGGTATTAACTTAAGAAAAAAAAAAGACAGTGATTGCAATCTTCACTGTTAAAATAAAGCAAATTTACAATGCAGTCAGTAATGAAATATACCATCAGCGAGTCTTTCTTTCCAACTCTGAGCAGCATGAGTGAAAAACTCATTGTTCAGTGCACTGCTGCTGAGTCTTGGCAACCCATCAGGTCCGGTCTGCAGGGGGGGAAAAAACACACTAGTAAAAACAGCTCCTTCTCACAATTACTAAACACAAAATCATAATGCAACACTTTCTACCTTTTTTGCTGCAAAATAAAAAATCATTTATATTGCCTTAGAAATTAGATAAAACTGCAAAATTATGAACTAAAGATAAATCATGAAAAATCTGTATAGCACATATTTAACCACTAAATGAAAAAAAATTAGATGCATTTCTGAATCCTGGTTTACAAGTCTTATTTGAAATTACACTTTTTTACTGCACATTTACATTCTACAGCAGTAAAACAGAATTCGAATTAAAATGGACCATTTCAAGTTACTCCTTGATATATACACGTTTTACATTTAATGTAATAAAATAAAATACACTTGGGGGTGGGAGGTTGGCATAATGGTTAAAGTGTTTACCTTACATACACAAGGTGCAAGGTTTGATTCTCACATGGGGTAACTGGCTAGGTTTAAAATGGCCAACAAGGGCAGTTAGCCTAGCACTAACCTATGAACCTATAAAAGCGAAATGTGCTGTACAGATGGTGTATGGGGCAGGTTGTTTTCAATGTTTCAATGACTTGAGTTTATCTAGCAGCCATGGGATCAGAAGAGAAGATGAGGGGAAGGAGAGTCAAAAGTCTGGTCTCTCTTACTATTGCCTAACTTTTGCTGTTACAATGATGATCTACAGAAAATAGAGGTATTCACAAAACTTTAGAAGTCTATGAAAACAGGCAGCCAAAGCCAAATGAGGGTAATATAACTGCAGGGAAATCACTTGTGTTTATAAACATTGGAAAATATTTGCGACACAAGTGCAACTGCAGAAACTAAAAAAACAAGAGTTATGTACTAACCATTAGAAGTTATGTACTCACCATAACTTTCTATGTTTGCTGTCCATCTCGCCTATATTCTTGATGGTTGGTTTGGAGCGGTTCTTGGTTCCGACTCGGCCGAATACTAAAGCTTGAGAGCTTCCACTGGCTCAAGGCTAACCCCTAACCCATGATGCTCTGGGCCAAATCCCCAGCTCTTGTTAGCAAGCGAAAGACAATCACAGAAAATTTGTAGCTATATATATATATATATATATATATATATATATATATATATATATATATATATACACACACACATATACACACACACACACACATTATATATATATATATATATATATATATATATATATATATATATATATATATATATATATATATATATATATATATATATATATATATATATATATAAATACCTTATAAGGACAGGAACAGAAGGTCCAAACAATAAAAAAATATGTGCATAGTATATAGTTATCCACCAGTTCCTCCAGGAATACAGGATGGGGGAAGGCGGGTGGAACACGAGAATATAGGCAAGATGGACAACAAACATTGAACGTTATGGTGAGTACATAACTTATTAATGTTATGTTGTCCTATCATGTCATAATTCTTGCTGTTTGGGGCAGTGTCCATAGCACCTTTATCCTACGGTGGCTCAGGAAAAAAAAAAAAGACTGATACAGCGGATCCAAAGGAGGACCTGTTTCCCGGGAGGCCACATCTACTTTGTAATGAGTGATAAAGGTATGAGGTCTCACCCATGCTGCGACTGCACACATAGAACCAATAGGAAGTCTAGCTTGAAAAGCAGAGGATGTTGAGACTGCCCTAGTGGAATGTCCTCTTACCTTTCCTAGTAGTTCCTTACCCTGCTTATTGTAGCAGAAAGAAATGCAATCAGTAAGCAACTTAGATAAGGTTACCTTGGAAAATGGCAATCCTTCCCTTTTGTCCGAAAAGGAAACAAAAAGCTGGATGGATTTCCTGAAATCTTTTGTCCTGTGCAGGTAAAAGCGTAATTGTCTATGAAAATCAAGCTGGTGCAATTTATATTCTGCCTTGTCGCTAAAGTATGGAAAAAAGACTGGCAATTCAATGGAAAGGTTCAAATTATTCTCTGAACAGACTTTGGGAAGGAACGAGGGATTAGTTCTCAAGGAGACCCTATCCTTGTGAAAAATTATATACGCAGGAGGAGTAGAGAGCTTGTAACTCAGATACCCTTCTGGCAGAGGTTATGGCTACTAAAAAGAGTTTTTCATGACAAAAATTTCAAATCACAAGATGATGCGGACTCAAAGGGTGGTAAAATTTGCAAAGTTAACACAAGATTTAGATTCCAAGGTACTGGGGTTCTCTGATTGGGGGTCTGAGTAAGAAGGTACCTTTGAGGAAAGTCTTACATAACCTATGAGACAATCAGGGCTCTCATTTCTCCAGTATGGAAATTAGAAACGGCTGCCAGTTGAACCCTAATGGTAGCTGCAGCAGCTCCTTCTTCAAACAGTTCAGTAAGAAAGTCTAAAACTGTAGATATGGAAGATGTAAAAGGCTCTATTGTTCTGTTTTGCATCCCAACATTTTTCCACTTACTGGAGTATAATTTCCTCGTGGATGGTTTATGGGAAGAAATGAGAATGAGACTCACTGCAGGTGAAAAAGGGTAACACCTGGCTATCCGTGGAATTAGAGCAGCCATGCTGTCAACTTGAGGGTTTGGAATGATGGATGCAACTCCCCCGAAGAATGGGTTAAGAGGTCTGGAACTGGATCCAGAATCCAAGGTTCCTCCAGCAGATGGGTCCAGAGAAAGTGGAACCAATCTTGACAAGGCCAGTAAGGAGCAATGAGGATCATAGTGCTTTTCAACAGTCTGGCTTTCTGAATCACTTATACATCATCAATTCCATTTAGAACAGGAGGTATAGCTAAGGGCCTATGCTGAGGCAAATGCAAAAAGGTCCTTAATCTTTTTCTAGAATTAGAGAAATCCTGACCTTGCCATTGAAAGTGCTCTCTCATGGAGTGTAAAGTCTCCCCAAAGGAAAATTCTTCAGGAGGGGAGGCCGAAGGGATAGATTCTTCTGCATCTGAATCCTCATAAGGCGAGTAGGCCCCTTCCTGCTGGTCTGACAAATCAGATCCATCCATGGAGTAATCTGAGGAGTGAGGTTCAGAGGGGTCATTCCTGGGCCTTTTGTCTGGAGGAGGTTGAGAGGGCCCTGTCTGGGTGAGGTTGTGAACCCCTAATTAAGGAGATAAGGTCCTCAGCAAGGCTGAGGATCTGTGAACTAGAGGAAGGCCTCTGGGATGTAGATTTGGCAGGCAAAGCTTTTGAAAGTTTGGCAGCTTTAGCCCTGGAGAAGGCCTTAATAGACATAGAAGCTGGGGGCCTAGCTGCCCCATGTGCAGGGGTAGAAATGTCCAAAGGTATGGTGTCGGACAATTCCTGAACACTAGCTTCGGTAGGGAGTTCTGAAGCCGACTCAGCCGAGGCCTCTCTGGCCTCGGTGGTCAGAAGTATGGTTTCGGTAGTAGGAATCGCCGTGGACTGTTTTGGCCAAAATAGAGACACTCGCGGTAGGCCTAGCCGTGGTTTCAGCTGAAACCGCAGGCCGCGAGTGTCGGTCCTTTTCCTTGCGTTTTTTGACCATATGCGAAGTCGGAGTCTCCGACGGCATTTTATAAGCAAAAGCGGCTCCAAAAAATTCCTCTGCAAACTCCGATAGACATCTAAGAGTCTGTCGGTTGAAGGAGGCACAGGCTAAACAAGCTGATACGTCGTGGTCTGGGCCTAAGCAAGGAAGGCAGTAAGAATGGAAATCCTTATGAGGTATTTGTTTCCCACAAGTTAAACAATTATTTACTTTGTCTGACATCGGCTGAGGCAAGAAAGAGTCCCCAACGGGGTACTTAGCTTTTTTCAAAGTCTTCGGTAGCTGAAATCTCTGGATCTGACCGACCGGCACTTGCGAAGAGCTTCTGCTTCGGGCACTGCGCGGCAAGAAAGACTGAGGAAAATGGCGTCGGCTGATGCTTTTATACCCCAGACGCTCTGACGTCGGGGAAAGTGCGACATCAGCCGAGGCCAGACCCAGACTTTGGAATCCGGCCGACCGAAGGGCTGCCTGAGGCAGGACAACCCATATCTTAGGACTGCAGATGCATCCTTGAAGGACATCGAGGGATTAGTTCTCAAGGAGACCCTATCCTTGTGAAAAATTATATACGCAGGAGGAGTAGAGAGCTTGTAACTCAGATACCCTTCTGGCAGAGGTTATGGCTACTAAAAAGAGTTTTCCATGACAAAAATTTCAAATCACAAGATGATGCGGACTCAAAGGGTGGTAAAATTTGCAAAGTTAACACAAGATTTAGATTCCAAGGTACTGGGGTTCTCTGATTGGGGGTCTGAGTAAGAAGGTACCTTTGAGGAAAGTCTTACAATAACCTATGAGACATAATCAGGGCTCTCATTTCTCCAGTATGGAAATTAGAAACGGCTGCCAGTTGAACCCTAATGGTAGCTGCAGCAGCTCCTTCTTCAAACAGTTCAGTAAGAAAGTCTAAAACTGTAGATATGGAAGATGTAAAAGGCTCTATTGTTCTGCTTTGCATCCCAACATTTTTCCACTTACTGGAGTATAATTTCCTCGTGGATGGTTTATGGGAAGAAATGAAAATGAGACTCATTGCAGGTGAAAAAGGGTAACACCTGGCTATCCGTGGAATTGGAGCAGCCATGCTGTCAACTTGAGGGTTTGGAATGATGGATGCAACTCCCCCGAAGAATGGGTTAAGAGGTCTGGAACTGGATCCAGAATCCAAGGTTCCTCCAGCAGATGGGTCCAGAGAAAGTGGAACCAATCTTGACAAGGCCAGTAAGGAGCAATGAGGATCATAGTGCTTTTCAACAGTCTGGCTTTCTGAATCACTTTGGGGATTAGAGGAAAGTGGGGAAAGGCATAGAGCAATCCCGGGGGGCCAATCGTGAACCAGTGCATCCCTTGGTGACTTTCCCAAAGGGGGAATGAGGGCAAAGTAGCTGCTGCATTTGGTAATCATGGACGTGGCGAATAGGTCACATCAAGGCTGGCCCCATTTCTGGAAGATCACTTCTGCAATCTCTGGTTTCAGGGACCTCTTGTGAGGCATTAGAATCACTCTGCTGAGCTTGTCCGCTACCACACTGGACTTTCCCGGGATGTGCGTTGCTGTCAGAAAACTTTGAGAAGCACCCGCCCACTGCCAAACTCATTGTACCTCCTGACATAGTGGGTAAGATTTGGCTCCTCCCTGCTTGTTTATATACCACACTACTGACATGCTGTTCATCTGAATTGCAACCGTTCCCATGGGAAGAGAGTCCTGAAATGACTGCAATGCATAAAGCACTGCTCTCATCTCCAGAACGTTTATGTGCAAGTGGCTTTCGTGACCTTGCTATAGGCCTTGGACTGTCATTCCCAGGTAATGCCCCCCAACCCAATCTGGGAAGCTTCCGTGGTCAGTACTGCGTTTGGTTGAGGAAAAACAAAGGGACGGCCCTGATACAATTGATCTGTCTCCAGCCACCAAAGATCTTTTTTGCATGACACCGTGATGATAATCTGGCGTGACAGAGGAAGATCTTGCATTGACCACTGAGCAAAGAGTAACCATTGTAGAACTCTCATGTGTAGACGTGCAAGCGGGACTAGGAAGACAGCTGCTGCTATGGTACCCAGAACTTGCAGCACAACTCTGGCTTGAAGCTTTTTCTTTGACATCAAAATCCTGATTTGCTGGTGAAGGGACTGAATTCTGTCTGGGGTAAGTTTTGCTGTCATGCTTTCTGAATCCAGGTCTGTGCCTACGAAGGTTATATGTTGAGATGGCACAAAGGCAGATTTTTTTAATGTTACTGTGATGCCTAGTCTGGCCCCAAGTGACAGTGTTTCGTCCCTTGTTTGTAGTAGCAGATGCCTGGTGGTGGCGGTGAGGAGCTAGTCATCCAGATATGGAAACTCCCAGAATCCCTGACGTCTCAAGTGAGCCGTGACCACTGCCATGCATTTGAACACTCTGGGGGCTGTAGCGAGACCAAAGGACAGGGCTTGAAATTGATAATGACTGGATCCCAGCCGAAAGCGTCTCCTGGATCACCTGTCCATCTTTATATGGTAGTACGCATCCTGGAGATCTATTGAGCACATCCAGTTGTCTTTCCTGATAAACGGGAAAATTGACTGCAGAGTTACCATCCGGAAAGTACAGTTGTGTAGACTTGCTATAAATGTAGATGTTAGAGTGTATTCACTGTTGCAGTCATTACATATGGGTAATCTGCTGGCAGGTTGCCCTCAGTCGGCCTGAATTCCAAAGTCTTGGGTCCTGCGTCGGTTGCTGTCTTCTCTTCCATGACGTCAGGTCGTCAGGGGTATAAAAACATGCAGCAGATGCCATTTTCTTTAGTTTTTCTTGCCCCCGATGTCAGGTGCCCCCAAAAAAGGCAGCAATATTCTATATCTATATACATGCATCAATATAAACTTTACCTTCATCTACAAGCAAATACACCACATAGGTTGTAGAAGATACAGAAGGAAAGATAAATTGTAGAATGACAGGGGGTGGCGGGAGGGTAACCTGGACTGCAACAGTAAATACAATCGAACATCTACATTTATGGTAAGTGTACACAACTGTTCTTCGTGTTTCACTGTTGCAGTCATTACATTTGGGTAGAATCCCAAAGCTATGGTTTGAGGCTGGAGCTAAACAGCATTAGGTGCGGCTATAAGGCCCTGCAGCACTGCAGTGGCAAAGCCTGCCCTGGGGTTAGATTATAGGGGCAAATGGTAATGTTTTGTAAAGGTGTGAACAAAACTCCAAGTAGCAGCCTCTAGAATGTCTTTGGTTGGTACTCCTCTGAGAAAGGCTGCTGAAGTAGCTGCAGCTCTGGTGAAATGCGACCTAATGCCCTTGGGCACAGGTTTATCATGGTGTAAGTAGCAGAAACGGATGCAGTGGCTTATCCACTTTGAAATTGTCTGCTTTGAGATAGCCTTTCCCTCTGATCCTACAGGAAATGACACTAGTAATTGCTCAGTTTCTTAGAGCTTTTGTCCTGCTCAAGTAGAATCTTAGCCGTCTGTGTACGTCCAAGGAATGCAGAATTCTCTCCCCTTTATTCTGCGGATATGGATAAAAAGTTGGCAGATGAATTGTTTGGTTAAGAGCCACACTGGAAACCACCCTTAGGCATAAAAGTAGGATTTGTCCTCAGAGACACCCTGTCTGGGTAAAACATGATAAAAGGCTCTACAGCCATGAGGGCCTGTAGCTCTGAAACTCTTCTTGCTGAAGTAATTGCTAGTAGCAGAGCTGTCTTCCATGATAAGAACTTTATATCAGTGGTAGCGGCTGGTTCAAATGGAGGCAGGGTGAGCTTTTCCAACACATAATTGAGGTCCCATGCAGGTAATGGTGATGATCTAGGAGGCCTTAGGTTTTTGGCTCCTCTAAGATACTGCTTTAGTAAAGGATGAGAAAAGATTGGTGGCTCTGTATTGTAATGAGCCGAAATGGCAGAGGCATGGATTTTGATTGATGAGAAAGATAGGCCTTTGTCAAGCATCTCAGTTAAGTATTGTAATATCTGAGGAATATGTGGTTCTGCTGTAACAGTTCCTTGTGCTTGATTCCAAGCACAGAATCTCTTCCATTTGTCAGCATAAGATTTTCTAGTACTAGGCCTTCTGGCTTCCAAAACGACATCCATCACAGTTTACTGAGAGATGTTGTTTGTATGATTACATGATTAGCCATGCTGCCAGGTTCAGAGTCTGTAGTTGATTGTGCAGGATCTGTTTTGCTGGGACAGTAGTTGTGATCTTTGAGACAAGGCCCAAGCTGGGTACTGAGAAAAGTTCCTTAGGATTGGGTTCCACTATTGGCGGGGCCAGTCCGGGGCAATTAATATCATCTTTGGCTTCTCTTGTCTGACTTTTAGGAGGACCTTGGGTAGAAGAGGCAGAGGAGGGAAGGCGTAAACTGACAGTTTTTTCCAACTGAAGGATAGGGTGTCCACTTTCCATGCTTGTCTGTGATAAGTCCTTGTGCAGAATCATTTCAATTGATAATGTTGAGGAAAGGCAAATAGATCTATGTCTGGGCTCCCCCATTTCTCTGTTATCATGCTGAATACTTGTGGATTTAGTTTCCACTCGTGAGGATTCATAAGGTTTCTGCTTAAATCGTCTGCCAGAGTGTTCTGTTCTCCTGGCAGGAATTGAGCTTGAAGATTTATCTGGTAGGTCAAAGCTGTGTTCCACAGCGCCATGGCTAATCTGCAAATGGGGTATGAGTGTGTGCCCCCTTGCTTGTTTATATACCACATGACTGTGGTGTTGTCCGTCTTTATCAGTAGTTGTCCTGGATGAAGTAAGTCCTTGAAAGCTGTTAGGGCATTTTGAACTGCTAGCATCTCTTTCTGGTTGATATGTAGATGCATTTGATTTGGTGCCCATATGCCCTGAATGTATCTTCCTGCCATGTGGGCCCCCCCAGGCATAATCTGATGCGTCTGTTAAGGTTTAGCTGGCAGGGGGTAGAGTGAGTCAGTTGCCTTGGTTTGTCTGGCGTGAGGTAAGCCATCTGGGCAGTTGTATGCAAGCTTGCACCCATGAATGTTATCTTTTGAGAGGGTACCAGTTGTGATTTCTTTTCGTTTAGTATGTACCCTAGGCATGCTAGAAGCCTTTTCACAAATGCCAGGTGTTGTAGAAGAGTGTCCTTGTTCTCTGTTTGAATGAGACAGACGTCCAAGTAAGGATATATTTGAATACTTCTGTCTGCAAAATGCAATTACTGGTGCCAGGCACTTTGTAAAGACCCTGGGCGCAGTAGATAAGCCAAAGGGCAGTGCAGAGAATTGGTAATGCATTAAGCCAGCCTTGAATCTGAGGTATCTTCTGCATGACTATCTTGTTGGGACATGCAGGTATGCCTCTTAAGTCTAAAGTCACCAGCCAAGGATTCTTGTCCAGCATGGGCAAAAGCTGTTGCAAAGTGAGCATTTTGAATTTTGGAATGTCCATGTATGTGCTCAAAATCTATAAATCCAGTACTGGCCGCCAGGCCTTGTCCTTTCTGGGTACCAAGAACAGTAGAGTAAAAACCTTGTCCTTTTTCCTGTTCTGGTTCATAGGTTCATAGGTTCATAGGTTTATACTAGGCTATCTGCCCTAAGGCATTTATAAGCCTAGCCCAAATTTTTGTGGCTTACGCCACCCCTTATATGAAAAAATACTGTGCCCATTAGTTTGTTGTGCCTCTGTCCAGCAGTGACACAGATATGATTCCCGGGGTAAACCTACGATCTCCCATCCACAGGTCTAGATTTCTCTTGAACAGAGTCAGCGAGGTGCTCTGCCTCACATGGACCGGGATTTTATTCCACAGCATAGGGAGTCTCTGAGTGATAAATCTATCCCTCCAGCACGTCCTATTTATAGCCGTGCTAAGGTTTAAGTCGCTTGCACTAGTGGTTTTGGTGGATTTGGATTTTTTGAGGTGGAGCATGTCCATTAATTCCGGGTTGGACATGGCCTTGTATGTCAGGCACATGTCACCTCTGAGCAGACGGTATGCGACTGAATAGAGCTGGAGTTTCTTCAATCTGGCAGCATATGACACATTTTGGAGTCCCTTTATCCTTTTGGTGAGGAACTTTTGGGGTCTCTCCAATTGCTGCAGATGTCGGGTGAGATACATCCCGAATGGGGCATTGTACTCGATCATTGGTCTGATAAGTGAAGAGTACAGTGGAACAATGACCTCACTAGATCTGGATGTGAATCCCTTCATGATCAGATGGGCAATGTAGAAGGTCTTTCTAACCACTTTAGCAATGTGAGTGTCAAAAGAAAGGCCACTGTCAACCTGGGTCCCCAGATCCCTGATAACCTCTTCTGTGCTTAGTGGATTGCCACCTATATGGTAGCTTGGGGTTACCTTGTTTTTCCCAAGGGTATGACTATACATTTTTGGCGTTTAACTTCAGGCCATGGCTCTGGCACCAGCTATCTGTTTCCGTGAGTCCCTTCTGAAGGATATCCATGTCCGATGCACTTTCCACTATGGCCCAGTTTGCAGTCGTCTGCAAACTTTGTCAGCCAAAGTCCTCCCATGTTGGCCTGTACTTCTGAGAAGTAGATGCCAAACAATAGGGGGCCAAGGACCGAGCTCTGTGGGACACCACTTGTGACCGGCTTGGAGTCTGACACAGCGCCAGCAACTCTAACCCTGTGGGTTCTGTCCTTAAGCCAGTTTGCAACCCATCTTGTGACATATGGGTTTACATTTAAGCTGGTAAGTTTTTCTACAATACCCGAGTGGGGTATTGTGTCGAAAGCCTTGCAAGGTCGAGGTAGGCTGTATGGACTGCTTTTCCTCATCAATGGCCTTGGTGACTGTTTCAAGAAGTCGACCAAGTTCAAAAGGCATGATCTTCCCTTGACAAAGCCAAACTGGGTCGGGTCCAATGTCTGCAAGTCCCCTATATCCTTGTTTATGAGCTCCATTATGATCCTCTCCATAGCTTTGCAGACTAGACTTGTTAAGCTTATGGGCGGTAATTACCAGGGTCCGTGAGGCGCCTTTGTGGAGTGGGACCACAGTTGCCGTCACGCCACTCCTTGGGCACGTATCCTGTGGTAAGGCTGAGATTAAACAGCTGCCTTATGTGCGGGTTTAATTCCTCATTTAGCTCGTGTAGCACACAGCCGGGACACCATCCGGTCCCATTGATGCTGTGTTTTAGCTTTAGAGAGAGCAGCTTTCACCTGCATTTGAGATGTTCGGGAGGCTACACTCGGCTGGGATAGTTATCTCTCCTTTAGGGGAGAGGGTGAAGTTTGCACTGAACCTGTCTGCCAGTATGTTGGCAATGTCTGTGGGTTCAGTGATTTTTGTATCATTTTGGACTAATTCTGAGCATATCTGGGAGTTTCCACCCAGGTTCCTAACATAGCTGAAAAAAGGCCTTATGATTTTCCTTTGAATCCATGGCAATTTTTCTCTCAAAATTGGCCTTAGTTGATTTTATGAGTGCTCGTATTTTTTACTAATAATGATCAGGGGTGACTTCCTTTTATGGATTTTGTTCTATCATGTAATAGCTTTCTCCTCTTATTGTAAAGTTTGTTAATGGCTGGGGTCCACCAGACTGGACGCTTGCCCTTTGTGGAAAGAGTCTTGGTTTTATTTGGGATTGCCTGATCCATGCAGTCCTGGAGGTGTTCATAGAAGGCATTTGTAAGGGCTTCCGAGCTTGGGTTGTGGTTTCCTCTGGCTCAGGGGCCTTGAAGGATACCACACCAGTCTTGAGTAGTGTGAAGTTTGCTTTAGAGAAGTTCTTCACTATGGTCTTTTTGTTTGGGGTGGGGGGATGTGGATTTCCAGTGAGATTAGTTTATGATCAGATCTCACCAATGAGGGATATACTTCGGTGTGGAGCATTTTGTCCCCATGTTTGTGACAATGAGATCTAGTATATTTTCTCCTCTTGTGGGAACAGTGACTAGCTGTTCCATGGCATTTGAATTTATGAACTCCAGGAACCGTTGGGCTAGAAAGTTAGGGCTTGAGTAATGTTCCCAGTCTATATTCGGGTAGTTGAAGTCACCCAATATGATGGTGTTTGGAGATACATTTATACCCTCCAGTGTCTTTAGGAAGGCTGTGTGGGGTTCCTGAGTTTGAGAGGGTGGCCTGTAGCATGCTACAATTTGTAGAGCAGTTTTGCCTATGGTTAGTTGCACCTGGATGGTTTCCAAGCTTAGTGCGTTGCCACCAACCTGGAGGTGTGGGTATCCTTTATGAATATGGATACACCCTCCTTTTGTGGTGTGGTCCGGGTTTTGGGGCCGGAACGCATGATATGAGGTAAAACCTAATAGTGCCGGGGTGCTCTCAGGAGCCTTGAACCAGGTTTCAGTTACAGCACAGACATCGATGTTCTCCATACTGAGAAGGGCCTCGAGTGTGTGCATTTTGAGATTTAGACTTCTGGCATTGAGCAGCATTACCCTCAGTTTCTTCCCATTTTTGTTTTCTAGGGTGGTAGGTTTAGAATTTGAGCCTTGCCTAAAAAGGCACTATGGGGTGGCAAGAGCCTTAGCCAATATCCGGAATCCCAGGGTGACAGGTGCAAGCCGTCCCTTGAAGCAGCGTGGCTTGTCAAGCATGTCATCCCAGGCAGACAGACACTGGATCCCCTTTGAATGACACCAGACATTAAGCCAATTGTTAAAGCTGATCATCTTGTCTCTATATTGTGGCATCATTCTTGGTGAAGGAAGGATACTGCTCAGGGTTAGGGTCATACCTGCCTGGGCTACATAATCAGAGAGCTCCTCTATGTCTCTTTTCATGTAGTCCAGGGAGTACGTCTCAGGTCGTTCACACCAGCATGGACAATGACTGTGTCATATTTGTACTTGCCGTGGAGTGACCCAGTGCTTGTGTTATGTGGCGGATTCTAGCCCGATAGGCAGCTTACTGTGACCCTCTCCTTGTTCAGCCTGGTGAGTGGGACGTCAGTGTGTCTGACTATGGAGTCACCTATGACAAGTATGTTTGGTGTTGTATTTGGCCTTAAGGGCTGTGACTGCTTTGCACACTGCTTTTGTGGTTTATGTGTTGCTTGTGGGGTGTCTTGAGGTAGCAGTTGTTTGGGTGTCTGCTTTGGAGGCCTCTGCTGTTTAGGTAAATTTTTACTCAGAGCCTCCAAGTATGTCTTTGTGTGTTTATGTGTTAGATTCAGTGGAGTGGTAGCATTATGTGCGGCTGGTTTTGTGGTGTGTGTAGTTGCCTTCTCCTCCTGTCTGGTCTTGCAAGTCCTGAGTTGAGAGAGCTCAGCCTCCAGTTTGGCTAAATAGCTGCATCTCTCACAAGTATTTGTGTTATGTGGGAGGAGGAGAGGGTTGTCTGTGTACATGAGGCAGTTATAACATTGCCTCAAGATTCCCAGATTCACCAGCTGGACCGGAGAGGAGATTGACAACTGACCTTTGGACATGCTAGAATAATATTGGGAAATCCTTAATTGAAAACAAGGGCCAGTGGGGAGTGAGGGTGTAGTGCTTTTAATTTTTAGTGCTGACTTATATAATTGCTTTAGTGAGCAAGTGCCAGGTAACTTGAGTGCAATGTGTTACAAGTAACTAAATGCAAAAACGACAAACAGTAACTTTCTGAATGGCCCCCATATCCATGAGACACGTAACCTGTTTCTGTGCCTCTGCCCATTGGATTTTTGGCAGGTCTGGCCAACCATTTGTCACTGGCAGAGTGTGGAAATGGAATCTGTATCCCTGTGATACAATGTTCAGTACCCATTTGTCCTGGGTTATTAAGAGCCAATTTTGTGCAAAAGTGCTAATTTTCCCACTATGGGTGCTGCCAAAAAATAAGTGCTTGGTGTAGACAGAGGGAAGTCATTGGGATTGCTTTCTGTAGGTTTGCGCTTTATCTCCTCCAGATTTGGAGGTGGATGCGCCCCATTGCTTTGACCTGTATGAGTCTTGAGCCTGGTATCTGGAACCCTTAGGGTGTCTGGATTTGCCCCTTTGAGCTCTGACACAGGAAAGGACCAATTTTTTGTAGGCCAGTGTCTACTGAATCTAGGTGGCTGCAATTGCAAGATATCTTTAACAGTTTGCATAGACTTAGCTTCGTCTTCCATTTTCTTTAAAACCTCTTCTGCCTTAATACCAAACAGAGAATCATGCTGTAAAGGTGCATCTAGCAATTTAGATTCAACATGATCAGGCAAATTTTGTTCCTTTAACCAGGCATGCCTTCTAATCACAGATCCAGTAACTGCGGCCCTGCAGGAGGCCTCTAAAGAATCAAAACCACATTGCAAAGTATGCTTTCCAACTTGTTCAGCTGCATGCAACAATTCCTGCAATTCCTTATTTTCTGCATATTCTGAAATCATAATTTTCTCTTTCGGCAATCCCATAACATGTTGTTGGTACTTAAGCATATGAAATTGACAGTTTAAGGCCCTAATTGCCAAGGTTTCAGATGTATAAACCTTTTTTCCCCCATCTGTCCAGAACCCTTGAATCTCTGTCGAGGGGGTAGGGTTTTTTGCTGTTGAGGCCTTAACTCCCTTTGGACCCTGCAAAATAGTTTCAGGATCAGCAGCAGGGTTTCTAAATAAAAATTTATGAGAGTCAGGGACCCCGTAATACCTGTCTGGCTTACTGGGAGCAGGAGGTAGAGAGTCAGGGGTCAGGCTTGACTCTGAATAAACATCATCCACAATGTCTAACAGGGGGAATGGCTAAAGGCTTGGGAGGGTGGCCTAATGGTTAAGGTGTTCGCCTTACAAACACAAGGTGCAGGGTTTGATTCTCACAAGGGATAATTGGCTAGGCTTAAAATGGCTCACAAGGGCAGTTAGCTTAGTATGGACCTATGAACCTATAAACCCCTGAGCCTCTTATTTGATTCTGAGAGGTCTTGACTCTCCCAGTGAAAATGTTCCCTCAAAATATGCAAGGTTTCCCCAACTGAATAATCCTCAGGAGGAGATGCAGATGGAATAGACTCCTTAGCATCAGAATCCTCATATGGAGGTAAAGATAATTCCTGATCAGAACAGGAATCAGAAGAAATAGAAACCTGAGCTGAAGATTCATAGTCAGTGTCTTGCCTAGGCTTCTTATCTGGAGGAGGATGGGTACCCCCTGATCAAGGTAATAAGGTCTTCAGCCATTTTGATCATCTGCTTTTTAGGCATAGAGGCCTGTGCATGTGGCTCAGGCGTCAGTTTTTTAGTTTTAGAAGGTATCTTTGCCTTTGGTTTTGCAGCTTTCGTCGGTTTGATATAAAAATGTTGAGGTCTGAATACACCCTCAGAAGCCGGTGCCTGCTCAGTGGCTCCGGACCCATCAGAGGGAGAAACATCCGTCAGTCCAATACCTTGAGTATCTTGCGGCATGCCAGACTCCACATGGGTGTCGGTAGAGGCCTGCGACTCGAAGGTAGTGGGTATCAGGGGCTGCGAAAGCGCCTCACTGAGTACCAGCGAACCGGCGACTGGCTTAGGAGAAGCTTTGTCGGTTTTGGATCTCGACTGCCTTTCTCTGTCCTTTTCTTTGCGGTTTTATGTACTCTGATAGTCGGACTGCTATCCGACAACATCTCTGGGTAGTTAAATCGATTTCCAAAACACTTAGATGCAAAAATATACAGACGCTTAAATGGAAATCCTTATGAGGTATTTGCTTCCCACAAGTAATACAATTATTAACTTTTTCTGACATCGGTAAAAAGCAAGAAAAAAGTTTTCTCAACGGGGTACTTAGCTTTATTGAAGACTTCGGTTCTGAAACTCAAAATGTGAATATTTCAGTAATCGGCCGTCCGGCACTTCCGAAATGCTTCTGCTTTGGGCACCGCGCGGCAAGAAAGACTGGAGAAAATGGCATCGGCTACATGTTTTATACCCCTGACGACCTGTCATGGAAGAGAAGACAGCAACCGACGCAGGACCCAAGACTTTGGAATTCAGGCCGACTGAGGGCAACCTGCCAGCAGATTACTTAATGTAATGACTGCAACAGTGAAACACGAAAAACATCTTTGACTTCTTCACCAATTTTAGTTTGCTGAGATCTAGAATGGATCTCCAGTCCCGCCTTTTTTGGAACTAAAAAGAATCTTGAGTAAATCCCGGATCCTATTTGGTCTGCAGGGACCTCTTGGATGAATTTTCTGTAGCAACGAGATTACCTCTTGTGTTGCATGGTCCTTTTGGCCGGGTGGGACATCCGGTGAAGACCGATTTTTTGGTGGGGAGGTAGAAAAGGGTATGTAATAACCTCTGGATATAACTGTTTGTACCCATTTGTTTCAGGAAATTTCTTGCCAGGTGTTTGGGTACAGTGACAATCGACCTCTGACTGACTCCAGAGAAAAGCAGATGGGCCTCCTTTCAGGAGCGCTGGAAGGGCCTGTCAGAGGACGCATCTCTGTTGCCCTGGTTTTGTGGACTTCCTCTGCCGCGAGGTCGGTGTCTTCCATTAAAACTTCCCCCTCTACCCCTGCGGGAAGAGTCACCACGTGCATCAGAAAAACCTTTTTGGGATTTGTGGAACCACATTTTTCTGCACTTTTGACCTTTGGGATAAGGTCTAGACAGAGCAGAAAAATGGGCTCCCACGGCAGATAAGGTTTTCCGACCTGCTCGCACCTTAAGGTATCTTTCACCTTTGGCCCAAAAAGGGATGAATCATCAAAGGGGGCGTTGGTGAAGGAAGACCTAAACAGTTCAGCAAAATTGCAAAGGCGCATCCAGGAATGTCTCCTGAGGGAAATTCCTGCTGTTGCAGCCCTACTTGCTCCATCCGCTGCATAAATCTGTCTGATGGAGGAGTCTGCAATGGAAATGAGGGTGGAGAGCTGCGAAGACACTATCTGCAGATCCTGAAGCTGCTGTATCCTGAAGAGAATCTCCTAGCTCCTGTACAAGATCCCTTTGACGTCTCGTAAAATGGGTAAGGTAGTTCAGCAACCATAGGGTAAAGGCTGCTTCAGAGAAGGTACACTGTCCATAATCCTAGACTCTCTGTTAGGTGGATGAACAGATGAAGAGGTCACAGAGAGTTGCTTCTTGGTGGCCACCACCACCATGGCATCTACAGGGACACCTTTTGTCAAACAATTCTTTATCTGAGGGAGCGGTAATAAACTTGTTGGGCCTCCTTGGAACAGGCTCCATTGTATCAGGCGATGTCCAGGCCTTACGGGATATGACTCCTAGCAGTTTCTCATAAGGGAAAATCACCCAGGAGGTGGAAGGGCGAGACCAAAAAGCCTCTAGGTATACAGATCCGTCCTCCGAAGGGTTGATGGGCTGCCAGTCACCCTTCTGCTTTGGGATTTCCAGGATGTCAACAAAATACATCTTCAGAGGGGGCCCTTCAGACTCATCCAAGTCGGTATCCTAGGTGACAGACTCAGGGGAGTCTGTGGGCTTCCACTTGCACAGTGTCTTCCGAGAGACCTCCTTGGAGGGGTAATCTAGGGAGATTTCAAGAGAGACAATGCCACCAAACAGGGGTTCCCTGTGGCTCCGGGTATCTACGCCTAGGGGGAGGCGGAGGTGAAGAGATTATAACTGGCACCTGGGAGGGATGAGACAGGATCTGACGGCGGGGCGGTCTGGGGTGACAGTGCCTTCTCCATCAGCATGAAAGCCTTCCCACCCTGCTCCGAAGTGGCCCTCGGCTCCAAAGCAACACAGGGTGGACTCCGAGGAAAGGCAGACGGCTCCAAAGCTGATGTGGGAGCCGAACTCAACCTAGCTGAGGTACCGAAAGGAAGAGTCGGGTCGGATGACAGTCCATACCAACCCCCCCCAGACACAACAGGCAAGCGTCAACTCCCAGACCGATGGAGCCAAGGAAGTTAGAGCAGTCGGCACCAAACATTTCAACGGGGGTCTCGATGCCGATGGTTCCACACTATTGGATCCGAGCTCTTGGACTCTGAAGATGCTAAGGTGATTGGAGGAGGAATCACAATGTGGCATGTAGGTACTGACAGGTCCGAGACTAACATTTTTGCAAGGGCTGGTGTTTTGAGTAATCTCTTCACCACCCGGCTCCACGTCCTCATTAGATAAGCTCCTGGAGGAACGGGTGGATCTGAGCAGGTCCAAAATGGGCGCTCTCAAGATAGGCGAGACAGGCTCCAGTTCTGGGGAGTGTCTTCTACTAGACGCTTCTGCCTGCTAGTCCGAGCACACTGTTGGAGCCGCAGAAGTAATGGTTGTGTCGGAACCGAGAGCCCTCGGTTCTGATGTCCCAATCTTTTTAGGTGGCTCAGTCAATGGAGTTGAAGAAGCCGGTCTTTTTGGTACAGTGTGTATTAGAGGAAGAAGGGGAGGAAGATTTGTCTAAAGACTCCTGAAAGCCCCTTTCATTAAATCCCTATCAATTAGTTTCCTCTTCCCTTTCATGGAACACCCTGTTACAGAAGGTATGACAGATAGTGCAGGTGACCTGTAAATGTACCTCATCGAGGCAGCAGACACAGCTAGTATGGCCGTCGGTGATGCACATTTTCTGGGTACATCTATCACATTTTTTAAACCCAGAAGGTAGACGTTTTTTCTTTTTCTTTAGACATTATCCAAAAAGGAACCACTACTGACAAAGTGAAACTACTACAGCAGAAAACTATCTTATAGGAAAGATTTACTTATTTTTAACAGAAAAAAGGAGAGAAGGGAGCAGCCCACTAAGTCAAATGGGCCGTGAGAGCCCTCTAACTTAAACGATGCTCTCTAGGATTATGACAGGGGAAGAGAAACTTCTAGTAGAGATTCTCACTAAGGAAGAGCACAGTAAAGAAAGGGATAGGGACAGCGGCCCTCTAACTTAAAACGGCATTCTCTAAACTAGTAAAGAATAGGGACAAGACCTAAAGCAAACTCAAGGTAACTGTTAAAGTGAAAGAGAGAGGAGAAAACAAGGAAAAGTACAGTTTTGTACCTACCATAAATGTAGATGTCCGATAGATATGCAACTGCAGTCATAACATATGGGTTGTCCTGCCTCAGGCAGCCCTCGGTCGGCCAGATTCCAAAGTCTGGGTCCGACGTCGGCTGATGTCGCATTTCTCTCCGACGTCAGAGCGGCTGGAGTATATAAGCATCAGTCGACGCCATCTTCTTCAGTGTTTCTTGCCCCAGATGCCAGGTGCCCTCCAATGAAGGCTGTAATCAAATTGGAAGACAAAAATAGGTTTCCAGACAATAAATAAGCAATAAACAGATACACCATAACAGATATCCCCAGCTAAGGATAATAGGGAGAGGAGTGGACCCAAGGCATAGAGGGGAAGGAGGGAGGGAAAACCAGACTGCAGTTGCATATCTATCGGACATCTACATTTATGGTAGGTACAAAACTGTACTATGTCCTTCAAGAATGCAACTGCAGTCATAACATATGGGTTGAATACCATAGCTTAGCTGGGGGAGGTGGTATGCTCTAGGAAAAGGATGGTGTAGCTATCAATCCCTGCAGGACTGCCAAGCAAAGCCTGCTCTGGATCTGGAATATAAAGGGAGGTTGTAGTGTTTGGAAAATGTATGCACGGAGCTCCATGTAGCAGCTTCTAGAATGTCTTTTGTAGGCACCCTCTTAAAAAGCTGTAGAGGTGGCTGTAGCTCTGGTGGAGTGTGGTCTGACATTGGCTGGCACACACTTTCCATGGAAGGAATAACAGAATCTGATGCAATGTCCAATCCATTTTGAAATTGTCTGTTTGGAAATTGCTTTTCCTTGTACTCCAGGGGCGCAAGCTACAAAAAGTTGATCAGACTTCCTACTGGTCTTGGTTCTGTCTAGGTAGTAGCGAAGTTGTCTGTGTATGTCCAAGGTATGTAACAGTCTTTCCCCTTTGTTCTCAGGATTGGGAAAGAAAGTAGGCAGGTGAATTGCTTGATTTAAAGAAACCCTGGATATCACTTTTGGCAGAAAAGTAGGGTTGGTTCGTAGAGAGACCCTGTCTCTGTGAAAAGTTATGAACGGTGGTATTGCCATTAAGGCCTGTAATTCCGAAACCCTTCTTGCTGAAGTTATGGCCAGCAGGAAAGCTGTCTTCCAGGAAAGAAATTGTAAATCCACAGAAGCTGCTGGCTCGAAGGGAGGTAGAGTCAATTTTTCTAGGACAAAATTGAGGTCCCAAGCTGGAACTGGTGCCTTTCTTGGGGGCTTTATATTCTTGATTCCTCTAAGAAATTGCCTTAGCAAAGGATGTGAAAACACAGGTGGATCAGTGTTGTATCTAGCTGAGATAGCTGAAGCATGTATTTTTATGGAAGAGTATGAGAGTCGGTTACGTAACATATCTGCCAAGTATTCCAGAATGAGTGGAATGCTCAAAAGTGATGCATCCTGACCCTTGTTGGTATTCCAAATGCTGAATCTCTTCCATTTAGCTGAGTAAGCCTTTCTGGTGGATGGTCTGCGGGCTTCTGTTAGTATCCGCTGAACTTACTTGGAGAGAGTTAAATTGAGGTTATTTATGGGATTTCCCAAGCTGTTAGCTGTAGAGTCTGGATGTTGGGATGAACAGTCCTGAAGTTGTGTTGAGTCAATAGTTGGGGCCATTGTGGAAGGGCCCACGTTTTGTTGTGACATATGCTCCGTAGTAGTGGGTACCAGTGTTGTCTTGGCCAGTCTGGAGCTATTAGGATCCCCTTCGGATGCTCTGACTTGATCTTTAATAACACTGTGGTCATCAGTGGCAGGGGTGGAAATGCATAAATTATTAGGGAGCTCCAGTTGAATGAGAGGGCATCTACTTTCCATGCTAGTGGATGATATGTCCTTGAGCAGAACATTTGTAAGTGATGATTGAGGTGGGAGGCAAATAGGTCCACGTCCGGCCTGCCACATGTCGAGGTGAGTCGTATAAAGATGTCTGGATGTAGCCTCCATTCGTGGGGGTCTAGGAAATTCCTGCTTAGACTGTCCGCCAGAACATTGTCTTTGCCTGGAACAAACTGGGATTGTAGCTGTATTTTTAGACCCAGTGATTTTTCCCAAAGATTCATTGTCAGTCTGCAAAGGGGGTAAGAATGAGTGCCCCCCTGCTTGTTTATGTACCACATCACAGTGGTGTTGTCTGTCCGTATTAGTAGGTGGCCTTGTTGAAGTTGTTGTCCAAAGGCCTCGATGGCATGCATTACTGCTAGCATTTCTTTTTGGTTGATATGCAGATGTGTTTCCTTTGGGGACCATTGCCCTTGAATACATCTGCCCTCCATGTGCGCCCCCCATCCAAGGTCTGAGGCGTCTGTGGTCATTGTCTGTGTTATCTGAGGTTTTTTGAACGACATGCCTGTGTTTAACTGACTTACTGTGGCCCACCATAGAAATTCCTTTTGAAGACATGGAATGAGTGGAATAGTTTCTTCTAGGTTGTTGCTGTGTTGAGACCATAAGCTTTTTAAGTACCATTGAAGCTTTCTCATGTGTAGTCTTGCTAGTGGGACCAAGAGAATGCAGGATGCCATGTAACCCAGGGCCTGTAGGAAATTCCTTGCAGTCATCTGGGTGAGCTTTGCTAAACTTTTGAAGTAATGAGTTAACTTCTTTTGCTTGTCTTCTGTCAGGTAAGCCATTTGAGAGGCTGTGTCTAGTTTGGCTCCTAAGAAGGTTATTTGCTGGGATGGCTGAAGTCTGGACTTTTGAAAGTTGACTGTGTATCCCAGAGCCTGTAGCAAGTGTATGACATAATTCAAGTTTTTTGTCAAGGTTAGTTTGTTGTCCGCTTGTATGAAGCAATCGTCCAGGTACGGGTAGATTTGAATCCCCTGGAGCCTGCAATGAGCAATTACTGATGCCAGGCATTTCGTGAATACTCTGGGCGCAGTAGATAAGCCAAATGGCAATGCTGAGAATTGATAATGCTCTGGCCCTGCAAGAAATCTGAGGTATCTTCTGCAACTGTGTCTGATAGGGACATGCAGGTATGCCTCCTTGAGGTCCAGAGTAATCAGCCACGACTCCTTGCCCAGCATGGGAAGGAGTTGCTGTAGAGTCAGCATTTTGAACTTTGGTACTATGAGAAAGGTGTTTAATGCGGACAAGTCCAGTATTGGTCTCCATTGAGTTTCTTTTCTTGGAACAAGGAACAGTCGAGTAAAATCCCTGTTCTTGTTCTTGTTGTGGAACTCTTTCTATTGCTTTCATTTGAGTTAGCAGAGAGATTTGCTTGATAAACTCTGCCCTTTGATGTTGTGGTAGATTTGGCATGCCTTGTTTTCTTGGTAAGGTATGAAAATGAAACCTGTACCCTCAGTCTATAATGTCCAAAATCCATTTGTCCTTTGTCAGTCTGTGCCAGTTTTCTGCAAACAGAGATAATTTCCCGCCCAAGGGAGCTTCCAGTTGTTCCCTGGTAGGCGGTAGTAGAGGAAAGTCATTGAGATTGTGGTTGTTGGGCAGGAGGAACCCCTGCGTCACCTCTTTGGTTTCCTGGCTGCCATTGACGTCCCCTGTAAGGGCCTCTGTATTGGCCTCTTCCTCGGCCACGTCTGTTCTTACCCCTTTGAAACTTTTCTGGATTAGGAAAGGACCAGTTTTTTGAAGGCCAATTCCTACTGAATCTGGGGGGTTGAACCTGGAGGAAATCCTTTAGTTTGAACTGATTTTGCTTTTTCTTCGATGGTCTTATCCTTAGCATTTGCACCAAATAGCTTGTTCTTTTCCAAAGGTGCATCCAGAAGCTTTGCTTTTACATGATCTGGTAGAGGTTGATCTTTTAACCAAGCATGTCTTCGCATCACTGCCCCTGTCATAGCTGCCCTACATGAAGCTTCCAGTGCATCATATCCACACTGCAGGAAGTGATTGCTTACTTGCTGAGTGTTATGTACAGCTTCCTGCAAAGTCTTCCTATCTAAAGGATCAGGAGAAGCTAGTGTTTTTTGTAAATCTTCTAAAAGATAATCCTGATATTGGAACATATGAAAAAGGCAATTTAAAGCTCTCATAAAGGTAGTGGAAGTGTAAACCTTTTTACCCCATCTCTCTAATGACCTTGCTTCCCTGTTGGAGGGTAAAGGATTTTTTTGAGGTGGAGGCTGAAACTCCTTTAGGCCCCTGTGAAATAGTTTCCAAATCAACAGTATGGGCCCTGAATAAATGGGAATGAGTTTCAGGGACCCTGTAATACCTGTCTGGCTTGGCTGGTGCAGGAGGGAGAGTATCAGGGGTAGCACTAGAATCAGAATACAAATCATCCAGAACATCAAGTACAGGAGGAATAGCTAAGGGCCTGTGCTGAGGCTTCTTAAGGAAAGTCCTAAGGCTTCCTGGAATCAGAATATTCCTGGCCCTGCCACTTGAAATGTTCCCTCATGGTGTGCAGAACTTCCCCAAAGGAAATATCCTCAGGTGGGAGGCCAAGGTATGGAATCTTCTGCATCTGAGTCCTCATAGGTCTGGAAGAGCTCTTCCTGGCTATCAGAGTGGACAGAGCCCTCAGAGTCTTCATCTGAAGGAGTAGGGTCAGAGGGTTCAACCCGGGCCTTTTATCAGGAGGAGGCTGGGATGCTCTCTGGATGGGTCTGCGAACCTCTAATCATGGAAATTAAATCAGCAGCCATGGACATAATTTGTGTCTCTGGAGTCGGCTGAGGTAAGGATCTAGAAGTAATATGCTTTGTTTTGCTGGCTGCCTTAGCACTAGTGTAGGCCTTAATAGACATGGCCATAGGAGGCCTGGCAGCTCCACGTGCAGGAGTGACCTTGTCTACAGCAATGGTCTCGGGCATTTCCTCGGTTTCGGTATCCGGAGGAAAATCTATAACTGACGTCGGAGTAATGTCTGGAATCGGAGTCGTTGGTAATGCGGTGTCTTCGGTTCGGAGCGGTGGAGAGACCGTCTCAGAGGGAACCGGAGCACTCGCGCTAGGTTTTGGCGTGGAGTCGGTAGTAGACGTGGGCTGAGGATGTCGGTCCCGGTCTTTTCGCTTTTTGGGAGTTTGCGATGTCGGAAGATCCGACGGCATGGTATAAGCAAATTTATCGCCGAAAAAATCTTCAGCGAACTCCGCCCGGCGCCTGAGAGTGCGCTTGTTGAAGCGAGCACAGGCTACACAGGCTGAGACGTCGTGGTCTGGGCCCAGGCAAGGGAGGCAGTAAGAGTGGAAATCCTTATGAGGTATTTGTTTACCACAAAAAAGGCAATTGTTAACTTTTTCAGTAATTTCTGACATCGGCGGAGGCAAGAAAAGGTCCCCAACGGGGTACTTAGATTTTTGATGACTTCGGTATCGTAGAATACAGGAGCTGACCGACCGGCACTTGCGAACTGCTTCTGCTTCGGGCACCGCGCGGCAAGAAAGACTGGGGAAAATGGCGTCGACTGATGCTTATATACTCCAGCCGCTCTGACGTCGGAGAGAAATGCGACATCAGCCGACGTCGGACCCAGACTTTGGAATCCGGCCGACCGAGGGTTGCCTGAGGCAGGACAACCCACATGTTATGACTGCAGTTGCATTCTTGAAGGACATCTGTGGTGTTGTCTATCAGGAGTTGACCTGGCAGGACAAGGTATTTAAAGGCTGTAAGTGTATTCTGTACAGCTAACATTTCTTTTTGATTGATATGCAGGTGAATTTGTCCTGGGCTCCATTTGCCTTGAATGCATTTGCCTGCCATGTGAGCCCCCCACGCATAGTCTGACACGTCTGTTGTCAGAGTTTGGACAGCGGTGGGTTGTGAGAAAGGGAGCCCCCCTTGTTGTGGTTGCAAGCCTCTGCCCACCAAAGGAATTCTGTCCTTAGGTTCATACTAAGCTATCTGCCCTAGGGCATTTATGAGCCTAGCCAGAGTGTGTTTGGCTTTCGCCACCCATTTTAAATTAATTTTGCTATGCCCTTTTTCGAGGTTAGCATACTGTGCCTCTGTCTAACAGTGGCACAGAAGTGATACCCGGGGTAAACCTACAATCTCCCATCCACTCATCAAGATTCCTCTTGAAGAGAGTCAATGAGGGACTCTGCCTAACCTGGACTGGGATTTTATTCTAGAGTGAAGGGAGCCTCTGGGTTATGAATCTGTCCCTCCAGCATGTCCTATTTATTTCAGTGCTGAGATTCAAGTCTCTCGAGCGTGTAGCTTGATGGGATTTGGATTTTCTGAGGTGCAGCATGTCCATTAATTCCGGGTTGGACATGGCTTTATATGTCAGGCACAGATCGCCTCTGAACAGGCGGTATGCCACTGAGTAGAGCTGGAGTTTCTCTAACCGGGCAGCATATGGCATCTATTTGAGCCCTTTGATCCTCTTTGGTGAGGTACTTTTGGGGTCTTTCCAGTTGCTGCAGGTGTCTGGTAAGGTACATCCCAAAAGGGGCATTGTACTCAATTATGGGCCTGATGAGGGATGGGTAAAGAGGCACGATGACCTCCCCTGATCTAGATGTGAATCCCTTCATGATTAGGTGGGCTATATAAAATGTTTTTCTAACCACTTTGGCCACGTGGTTGTCACGAGAGATTGCTATCAACTTGGGTCCCCAGGTCCCTAATTAATTTTTCTGTACTTAATGGATTACCACCTATGTGGTAATTTGTGGGCACTTTGTTTTTGCCAAAGGGGATGACTATACACTTTTTGGCGTTTAGCTTGAGGCCATGGCTCTGGCACCAGTTTTCTGTTTCTATGAGGCCCTTTTGGAGGATGCTTGTGTCAGCTGGAGAGTAGATTATGGCGCCCAGTTTGCAGTCATCTGCAAACTTGGTCAGCCGCAGTCCTGTGTTGGCCTGTACCTCCAAGAAATATATGCCAAACGAGAGGTCCCAGGACTGAGCCTTGTGGGGCGCCACTTGTAACTGGTTTGGAGTCTGACATGGCTCCAGCAATTCTAACCATGTGGGGGTTCTGTCCTTGAGCCAGTTTGCAACCCATCTAGTGACATAGGGGGTTATATTTAAGCTGGTGAGCTTATCTATAATGCCCGAGTGGGGTATTGTATTGAAGGCTTTTGCGAGGTCCAGGTAGGCTGTGTGGACCACCTTCCCTTCGTCAATGGCCTTGGTGACTGTTTCAAAGAAACCGACCAGGTTTAAGAGGCAGGATCTGCCCTTAACAAAGCCAAACTGGGTAGGATCCAGTGTCTGTAGGTCCCCAATATCTTTATTTATGAGGTCCATGATGATCCTTTCCATAGCTTTGCAGACCAAGCTAGTCAGGCTTATGGGGTGATAGTTTCCAGGATCCGTTGAGGCACCACCTTTGTGGAGAGGGACCACTGTTGCTGTACGCCACTCTTTGGGCACATATCCTGTAGTAAGGCTGAGATTGAACAGTAGTTTTATGTTTGGGTTTAGCTCTTCTTGGAGTTCATGTAGGACGCAGCCCGGGACACCGCCTGGTCCCATTGATGCTGTGTTTTTGCTTTGGAGAGGGCAGCTCTTACCTGAGCATCTGAAATGTCAGGGGCAGCACTCTGCTGGGATAGACATTTGCCCTTTTGGTGGGGGGGGGGGAGAAGTTTGCGCTGAACCTGTCAGCTAGGATGTTGGCAATGTCTGTGGGTTCTGTGTATTTTTGTCATTTTGGACTAATTCTGAGCATATCTGGGAATTCCCACCCAGGTTCCTAACATAACTAAAGAAAGCCTTGTGATTATCCTTAGTGTCCTGTGCAATTTTTCTCTCGAAGCTGGCCTTAGACGATTTTATGAGTGCCCGTAGTTTTTTGCTAATACTGATCAGAGATGCCTTCCCTTTTTGGGATTTTGCTCTGTCATGTAGTAGCTTCCTCCTTCTATTGTATAGTTTGTTTATAACTGGGGTCCACCAGACAGGATGTCTGCCTTTGGAGGATTGAGTCTTGGTTTTATTTGGGATTGCATGATCCATGCATTCCTAAAGGTGTTCATAGAATGCGTTTATAAAGGATTCTGCAGTCTGGGCCATATTTTCCACAGGCCCGTGGGCTTTAAAGGATTCCACCTCGGTTTTGAGGAGTGTGAAATTTGCTTTAGAGAAGTTTTTCACTGTGGTTTTCTGGGCAGGGGGTGGGGTCGGGATGTGAATATCCAGTGAGATTAGTTTATGGTCTGATCTTACCAGTGAGGGATACACTTCTGGTCTGGAGCATAGAGTCCCCATGTTGGTGATGATCAGGTCCAGTATGTTTTCCCCTCTTGTGGGAGTTGTAACAAGTTGTTCCATAGCATTTGAGTTTATAAATTCTATGAACCTTTGGGCTAGGGTGTTGGAGCTAGAGTAATGCTCCCAGTCTATGTTTGGGTAGTTGAAGTCGCCCAATATAATGGTGTTTGGAGACCCCTTCATATTTTCCAGTGTTCTCAGGAAGGCCGAGTGGGGTTCCTGGGTTTGGGAGCAGGCTATAAACTGGAAGGCAGTTTTACCCACTGTTAGTTGCACATGGATAGTCTCTGATGCTTCGTGCTGTGCCACCAACCTGGAGGTGTGGGTATCTTTGACGAATATTGATACTACCCCTCCTTTTGTGGTTCGGTCCAAGTTTTGGGGCCGAAAAGCATGGTATGAGGTATAACCTGGTAGTGCTGGGGTGCTCTCGGGAGCCTTGAACCAGGTTTCTGTTACTGCACAGATATCGATGTTCTCCATGCTAAGGAGAGTTTCGAAAAGTGCATCTTGAGGTTTAGACTTCTGGCGTTGAGTTGCATTACTCTTAGTTTCTTATCCCTTGTGATACCTATGGAGGTGGGTTTGTCTTTTGAGCCTTGCCTAAAAAAGGCACTATGGGGGTAGCAACAGCCTTTGCCAATATCCGAAAGCCCAGGGGTGACAGGTGCAAGTCGTCCCTAGCGAAACATCGTGGCTTGTCGAGCATGTCATCCCAGGCTGACAGGCATTGGGATCCCCTTTGAATGACACCAATACTTAAGCCAATTGTTGAAATTGATCATCTTGTCTTCATATTGTGGCATCATTCTTGGTGAGGGTAAGATGCTACTCAAGGTCAGGGTCATACTGGCCTAGGCTACATGCTCAGAGAGCTCCTCTATGCCTCTTTTCATGTAGTCCAGGGAGGTATGTCTCAGGTCATTCACACCAGCATGGACAATGACTGAGTCATATTTGTACTTGCCTTGGAGTGACCTGAGTGCTTGTGTTATGTGGCAGATCCTAGCACCTGACAGGCAGCTCACCATGACCTTCTCCTTGTTCAGCCTGGTGAGCAGGACATCAGTGTGCCTGACGATAGAGTCACCTATTACAAGTGTACCAGGTGTGTTGTTTAGCCTTAAGGGCTGTGACTGTTCGGCACAATGGCTTTGTGAGCTATGTGTTGCACGTGTTTTGTTTTGGGGTAGCGGTTGCTTGGGTGTCTGCTTTGGAGGTCTCTGCTGCTTAGGCAGATTTTTATTTAGAGCCGCCAAGTATGTTTTTGTGTGTTTATGTGTTTGGTTTGCTGTCGTGGTAGGTCTATGTGAGACTGGAATTGTAGTGAGTGTGGTTTCCTTCTCCTCCTGACTGGTTACGCCAGTACTGAGTTGAGAGAGCTTAGCCTCCAGTTTGGCTATATGGTTGCATCTCTAACATGTGTTGGAATTTGTTGGGAGGAGGAGAGGGTTTTCTGTGTACATGAGGCAGTTATAACATTGCCTCAAGATTCCCAGATTCACCAGATGGACCGGAGAGGAGATTGACAACTGACTTTGGACATGCTAGAATAGTATTGGGAATTCCTTTATAATTGAAAAAAAGGGCCAATTAGGCAAGGTATGATGGGAATCACTGTTTCCAGGTCGTGGGAATGTTGATACCAGAGATTTTTTAAGTACCACTGAAGTTTCCTCATATGCAGTCTTGCATAAGGAATCAGTAGAATACAAGAGACCATGAACCTTAGGGCTTGCAGTATTTTTCTTGCAGATCGCTGGGTTTGGGTGGCCAGTAGTTTGAAATAATTTGTCAAATAAACCTGCTTTTCTGGAATGAGGAATGCCATCTGGGAAGTTGTGTTCAAGCTTGCTCCCAGGAATACAATCTTTTGGCTGGGTACCAGATGTGATTTCTTTTCGTTGATGGTATACCCCAGAGAAATTAGGAGTTTATCTACAAACGTCAGGTGCCGAAGTAGCAATTCCTGACTGTCCGCCTGAATCAGGCAATCGTCCTATGGGTAAATTTGAATATTTCTCTGCCTGCAGTAAGCAATGGCTGGAGCCAGGCACTTTGTGAATACCCTGGGCACAGTAGATAAGCCAAAGGGAAGTGCACAGAACTAATAGTGCACACAGCCTGCCCTGAAACGTAGATATTTCCTGCAATACTCCCTTAAGGGGATGTGCAGATAAGCTTCTTTTAAGTCTAGGATGACTAGCCAGGAGTCCTTGGCTAGCATAGGAAGGAGCTGCTGGACTGTAAGCATTTTGAATTTTGGTACCACCAGAAAGGTGTTTAGAGTTGAAAGAACCAGAATAGGGCACCAAGAATTCTCTTTCCTGAGCACCAGAAACAGCCTGGAGTAGAAACCCTGTCCCCTTTGCTCTGCTGGCACAGGTTGAATAACCCTGATACTTACTGAGAAGAGAAAGTACTTGCTTTTGAGCCTCTGTCCACTGGTTTGGAGGAAGGTCTGGCAATCCGCTTGGGGTTGGCAGAGAGTGGAAATAGGATCTGTATCCCTAGGATACAATGTTTAACACCCATCGGTCCTGGGTAATATACTCCCAGTTTTTTGCATGCAGGGCGAGTTTTCCTCCTAGGGGTGCAAATACTTGGGCATGGCTGGGAAGGATTAAGAAGTCACTGTGAACTTTTCCATTGGGGGGTGGCTTACCACTCCCAGTTTTAGAGGAGGGAGCACTCCATTGTTTAGATCTGTGCATACCCTGAGACTGTAGTCTTTGTGGTCTGTTGCCCATGGGTTTGAGCTGAGAAGGTCTGGAAGGGACTGGAAAGGACCAGTTTTTGAAGGCCAATGCCTACTGAATTTAGGTGGCTGTATCCGTAAGAAATCTTTAACAGTTTGCATGGATTTAGCTTTTTCCTCCATCTTTTTAAGAACTTCTGCTTTAGAGCAAAACAAACAGTCTTGGTTTAATGGAACATCAAGTAATTTTACCTTGACATGGTCTGGCAAGATTTGTTCCTTCAGTCAAGCATGCCTTCTCAGGACAGACCCAGTGACAGCAGCGCTGCAAGATGCTTCTAAGGCATCAAAACCACACTGCAAAGTATGTTTACCAACTTGGTTTGCAGAATGCATAAAGTCTTGTAAGTCCTTATTTTCTGCACAATCAGGAATCAACAACATTTTTTGTTTAATTAGATCAATAATATGCTGGTGGTTCTTCAATATGTGAAACTGGCAATTTAAAGCACTGATGGCAAGAGTTGCAGAGGTATATACCTTCTTACCCCATCTGTCTAGAGCCCTAGAATCCCTGTCCGAAGGGGTAGGGTTTTTGGCTGCATTCCATGAAGACATCTGCAATATCCAGGACAGGGGGAATAGCTAGAGGCCTATGCTGAGGCAAGTCTAAAAATTCTCTGAGTCTCATTTTGGACTGTGTGCAGTCCTGGCATTCCCAGCGGAAATGTTCTCTTAGGGTATGCAAGGTTTCACCGAAAGAAAGGTCCTCTGGGGGGGGAGGCTGAGGGAATTGAATCCTCTGCATCTGAGTCCTCATAGGTAGATAAGGATATGTCCTGGTAATCACAGAGGTCGGAGTCATCAGATTCATGGTCTGAAGAATCGGAAGGAAATTCAGTCCTTTGTCTTTTAGAAGGGGAAGGCTGGCTTCCCCTAATTAAAGTAATAAGGTCTTCAGCCATTCTAAGCATTTGTTTCTGTGGCATGGGAGCTAAAGAATGTACTCTTGTCGTTGGTTTTCTAGGCGTAGTGCGAACTCTGGGCCTGAAAAATTTGGTAGATGCAGTCATTAACGAAGTAGTCAGTTTGATATGAACATCGGAAGGTCTGAATACACCCTCAGAAGCCGGTGCCTGCATAGCGGCTCCAGACCCATCCAAGGTAGAGACATCCGCAGGTTCCACAGTTGAAGAAGCATCTTGCGGCATACCGGATTCCGAATGGGTTTCAGTAAAGGCCTGCGAATCTGTAGAAGTGGGTAACAGGGGCTGCGAAAGTGCTTCACTGAGTACTCGCGGACTGGCGACTAGCTTAACGGAAGCGGCGTCAGCAGTTTTGGACCAATGCAATCCGTCTCTGTCTATCTTTGCATTTTTTAGGAAGATCGGTAGTCAGATGGCTTACCGAAGCCATTTCGGAATACAGAGAATGAGAGCAAAATAATTTAGAGACAAAAATAGCCCAACGATGAATAGTTCGGGCATTGAACAAGGCACAAAACTGACAGAGAGGGACATCGTGGTCTGGGCCTAAACAGGTGATGCAGTAAAAATGAAAATCTCTGTGAGGTATTTGCTTTTCACAGGAAAGACAATTGTCACCTTTTTCTGACATCGCTTAGAGCAAGAAAAAAGGATCCCCAACGGGGTACTTAGCTTTAGAAGACTTCAGGTTTGAAACTTGAAAAACGAAAATTTCAGGTGGCTGCCGACTGGCACTTACAAACTGCTTCTGCTTCGGGCTCCCGCACGGCAAGAAAAGCTGATGTAATGGTGTCAGCTGCATGTTTTACACCCCTGACTACCCTGACATCATGGATGAGGTGAAAGCATCAGTCGCAGAAATCCCACGACTCTGGTATTCGGGCCGACTGAGGGCTACCTGCAGGCAGATAACCCAAGTGTGATAACTGCAACAGTGAAACACGAAGAACATCTGAAAGTGAGAAGAGTCCCCAGAAAACCGTAGGAATTTCCTGAAACGTGGATGGATAGGAATGCGACCATAGGCATCTTATGTCCAATGAATCCATGTATGCCTGAAGGAAAATCAGGGGAAGGAGTGTAGGAAGAGTCAGCATGTCAAAGCTAGGGACCTTGAGAAAGGTGTTTAGATGGGACAAATCTAAGATAGGCCTCCAGAAGCCTTCTTTCTTGGGGACTAGAAACATCCTGGAGTAGAACCCTCTTCCCTTGAGATTTGGAGGCACCACTTGAATGGTACCCTGGGAGAGCAAGGGATGCAAGACTGGGGGAAAGAAAGCCATTTGGTCCAGAGGGGGTTGTGGGATACCTCTGAAGGTTGACATGGATTCCCACACCATGAAATAGCCTTGTTTGATACTGGTAAGGACCCAAGAGTCCTGCGTTACTTGTTTCCATGCTGGGAGGGACAGGGATAGGTGAAGAGAGACAGGGGTAGAGGGGTTTAGGGCCTGATAGCCATAAGCTACCAGGTTTTTGCCTGAAAGGGCTGCTTTTGAGAATGCGTGGAGGGGAGGATCTAGTGGGTGCTTGCTTCCCAGTATCCTTTTTTCCCTTTGGGAGTGTGATACTTAGAGGAATTTCTTACAAAGGCAGTCCTAGCAGGATAATTCCATGGGAAGCAGGTGACAGGAGAAACAAAAATGTGCCTAAGATCTTGTAGCTCCTTTCCTTTTCCTTAAGGGCTTTAAAGAGCTCTGCAGATGCAGAGCCAAATAACGGCTTGTTGTCTAAAGGTACATCCATGAGCTTGGCTTTAATATCATCTGGCAAAGGCTGCAACCAAAGCCATGAATACCTCCTTAGGAGAGACCCTAATGCTACTGCTCTGACTGAGAACTCATAGGTTGATAGGTAGGTACTAGGCTATAGGCCCGAGGGCCTACGTAAGCCTAGCCAACAAGGTTCTACGGCTTACGCCACCCAAGAAAGTTATTTTCTTGTGCCACTGTCGAGCAGAGACACAGAAGCATAACTACATTTAATGAAGTTCCTAGTAACCTGGCTGCAGGATTTAAGAATGCTAGATTTGGCCTTGTTAGGGGTATCTGGTAGTTCGCAAAGGAGTTTCATTGCATTTGCCATAACAGCCATGGAATATTTAGTCATTTGGGTTTGGTAATGCATGGCTCTGAAAGCCAGTGTCAGAAATATAAACATTTTTTCCCAACCTTTCCATAATTTTATCCTCCTCATCAGAGGGAAGCAAGGTGGTGGCAGGTAACAGCTTGGAAGCTTTATTTGCAGCTAAAGAAATGGTAGAAGGTTCAGCATACTGAGCTGTAAAAAGGAACTTAGTATCCTTAGGCACTTTGTAGAATCTATCAGGGCATTTAGGGGCTGAAGGCTGGAAGTCTGGTGACTTGGAAGCAGCACAGAAAGTGTCCGAAAATGCAGGCAGGACAAGGGGAATGGTAGAGGGGTTAGGGGACCATGTGCAAGAGGTCATAATACCACTTCTGGGTCTCAAAGACCTGACAGCAGTCCCAGCTGAAAAAACTCTTCAGCTGCACAATGGCCTCTGCAAATGTAATGTCCTCCCCAAGAGACTCTGTGCCATTAGACTCCTCCTCTGGGGAAGCATACCCCAGAGGAAAAGCAATCTGTGAGGAATAAGTTAATGACTTATCTCCAGAGGAGTCTTCCCTCCACAGAGGAAACTTCTTCCGCAGGCCTTTTCCCAGGACTGGAGGAGGGTAGGGCCTGTACAAGAGTTGTAGGTAAACGTAAGGCCATAAAGGCATTAAAGAGGCCTTGAGTAAAGGCTTGCCAGTCAGTGGTTTGGTCGGAGGGCATAGCCTGCTGGCCAGAAGAAATATGTTTTGTTTTTTCTTCTTAGGGGCCTCTGACATATGATGAAGAGTAGGAGGGCCATACGGACGACATTACAAGATGTCCGAAAGAACGTCTTTTTGAACCGCTATCTGAGTAACCCTACGTGGGCCTTTGGAAATCGGTTGTGGTTCCCCTCTGGCAACCAGTGTGGATGCCTGCGAGTCCCCCGGGACATGCTAACAGACTCCTTGACAGCTTCCCCCAAGGTACCCATCAAAGGAGATTCTGTAGCTTCCGATGCAGCCTCCGGGCTTTCGTCAGCCTCGGGAGGAAAAACCGGAATACAGGGAGTAGCTGTAAGTTAGGTCGAGGCTTCTTGGCCTTCTGGGGTGGTGGCTCTTCCCGAAGGTCCTCACATTGGGTCCATATCCTACGCTAGGCGCTTAAGTCACTGATTTTCCAAGTACAGCCTAAAGGAAGAGAGATGGCTCCTAAGGATTTTAGGGACAAAGGCCTTGCAACTATCACAAGACATTTGACCATGTTCTGGGCCTAATCAGAATAAACAGAGCTCATGGGAATCTTTCTGTGGAAAGTACTGTTGTGTAAGAACTTACCATAACCTTAGATGTCTTTCTCTTCTATATGCTGCTGTATTCATGACATCAGGGAGTTTGCCGCTGGTGAACTCTCACAGGTCTGGCTATTATACAAAAGTTCAATGCTACCGCTAGGGAGCAAGTGACATCCTGCGCCTCTCTCTGACATTGATCGTAAACAGATATCGGGTATAAAGTGGAAGTCAGCACGCACCTCTTCAGAACTGAATGTCACCAGAATCAGCGACTACAGAGTGGTTACTCCAGGAAAAGTATAGTTGTGTACACTTACCATAAATGCAGATGTTAGAGTGTATTCACTGTTGCAGTCATCACATTTGAGTTAACTGCATGCAGACAGCCCACAGCCGGCCTGAATACCAGAGTCTTTGGATTTCTGCGTCAGATGCTGTCACTTCTTCCATGACATCAGGTAGTCAGGGGTACAAAAATTGCAGCTGACGCCATTACATCAGCTTTTCTTGCCCCAGATGTCAGGTGCCCTCAAAATGGGAAGCAATTACATGGTATGGAACACCCAGCAAAAAGCAAACACACATGATATAGGATATGCCAAACAAAAAAGATAGGTAGAACTAAAGAGAGATCGGGGGCTGGAGGGAGGGTAACCAGGACTGCAACAGTGAATACACTCGAACATCTACATTTATGGTAAGTGCACACAACTGTACTATGTTCTTCGTGTTTCACTGTTACAGTCATCACATTTGGGTTGATTTCCTAAGTTAAGGAAGGGTGGAGGTAATTAAGAAGCATTAGGGCTGGCAATCAGGCCCTGTAAGACTGCTGTGGCAAAATCCATCTCTGGATTTAGAAAAGATAGGTAAGTGGTAATGCTTGGTGAAAATGTGTACAGAGCTCCAGGTTGCAGCTTCCAGGATGTCCCTGGTAGGGACTCCCCTGAGGAATGCTGTAGAGGTAGATGCAGCCCTAGTGGAATGTGCTCTGATCCCCTGGGGTAGGTTTCCCATGGTGCTTGTAGCAGAAATGGATGCAGTGTGCTATCCATTTAGAAATGGTTTGCTTTGAAATGGCCTTGCCCTCTGCCCCTGCAGCAAAGCTAACTAGCAGCTGGTCAGATTTTCTGAGAGGCTTAGTCCTGTCCAGATAGAACCTAAGCTGCCTGTGCACGTCCAAGGAGTGCAGGATCCTTTCCCCTTTATTCTGAGGATTAGGGAAAAAAGTTGGCAAATGAATGGATTGGTTTAAAGCCACACTAGACACCACCTTGGGCATAAAAGATGGGTTAAGTCCTAAGGGAAACCCTGTCCGCATGGAAGATAACGAAGGGTTCCACTGCTGTAAGGGGCCTGCAATTCAGACACTCTTCTTGCTGAAGTGATGGCTAGAAGCAAAGCAGTTTTCCATAAGAGAAATTTTAACTCTGTTGTAGCAGCAGGTTCAAAGGGCGGAAGCGTGAGCTTTTCCAGTACAAAGTTAAGGTCCCAGGCAAAAGTGGGAGCTCTCCTGGGGGGGGGGTTCTTAAATTTTTGGCTCCTCTCAGGAACTGTTTTACCAGAGAATGAGAGAAGAGGGGTGGTTCAGTATTAGAATGAGCTGAGATGGCAGATGCATGAATCTTAACTGAAGAGAAGGATAGGCCCTTGTGGAGCATTTCTGTTACGTGATCTAGTATATGAGGTAAGCTGGACACAGTCGTATCCCCTCACTGAGACTGGCTCCAGGAACAGTATCTTTTCCACTTTTCCAAATAGGATTTTCTAGTACTAGGCCTCCTTGCCTCAAGAAAGACATCCAGGACCCGTTTACTGAAGGTTGCTGGTGATGAGTTCAGGGGATGAGCCGGACGGAACAAAGGAGAAAGACTCCTGCATTCCTTGGACATTCACAGGCAACTTCGTTACTACTTGGATAAAACTAAGGCTTTCAGAAAATCTGACCAGCTCTTTGTATCCTATGCTACAGCTTCACAAGGGAAGGCTATATCAAAGTAAACCATTTCCAAATGGATAGGACATTGCATTCGGTTTTGCTATACCCATCATGGAAAACCAGTTCCTGCTACCATTAAGCCCCACTCTACCAGGGCAACAGCTACATCTACAGCCTTACTCAGGGGGGTTCCAACCAAGGAGATTTTGGAAGCTGCAACTTGGAGTTCAGTCCACACCTTTACCAAACACCATCACTTACCACTTTACTCTAAGACTAGGGCTGGCTTCGCCACTGCAGTTCTGCAGGGCCTTCTAGCCTCCTCTAACCCCCTCTATAAGTCCTCCACCCATCCATAGCTTTGGGATTCTACTCAAGTGTGATGACTGCAGCAGGGTAACATGATGAACATAGTACAGTTTTGTACCTACCATAAATGTAGATGTTCGAGTGTACACCCTGCTGCAGTCCAGGTTACCCTCCCTCCATCCCCTCTGATCTAACTGGCTAAATCTCTACAATACCTGGCTGATGTATTTGCTTATAGCTGGAGGGATTTTGTGTTTGTGCAAAAATTACTTAATTTGGTACTAATTACTGACCACCTTTTTGGGGGCACCTGACATCTGGGGCAAGAAAAACTGAAGAAAATGGCATTGGATGCATTATACTGACGTCATGGAAGAAGCGACAGCAACCGATGCCGGACCAAGACTTTGGAATTCCGGCCGACTGCGGGCCCGCCTGATGACAGGATAACCCAAGTGTGATGACTGCAGCAGGGTAACATGATGAACATCGGATGCAGTGGCTTATCCACTTTGAGATCGTCTGCTTTGAGATAGCCTTTCCTTCTGATCCTGCAGCATATGACACTAGTAATTGCTCAGTTTTTGTTAGAGCTTTTATCCTGCTCAAGCAGGATCTTAGCTGTCTGTGTACGTCCAAGGAATGCAGAATTCTCTCCCCTTTGTTCTGTGGATTTGGATAAAAAGTTGGCAGATGAAGAGTTTGGTTAAGAGCCACACTGGAAACCACCTTAGGCATAAAAGTAGGATTTGTCCTCAGAGACACCCTGTCTGGGTAAAATATGATAAAAGGCTCTACAGCCATGAGGGCCTGTAGCTCTGAAACTCTTCTTGCTGAAGTAATTGCTAGTAGCAGAGCTGTCTTCCATGATAAGAACTTTATATCAGCAGTAGCGGCTGGTTCAAATTGAGGCAGGGTGAGCTTTTCCAACACATAATTAAGGTCCCCCATGCAGGTAATGGTGATGATCTAGGAGGCCTTAGGTATTTGGCTCCTCTACGATACTGCTTTAGTAAAGGATGAGAAAAGATAGGTGGCTCTGTATTGTAATGAGCCGAAATGGCAGAGGCACGGACTTTGATTGATGAGAAAGATAGGCCTTTGTCAAGCATCTCAGTTAAGTATTGTAATATCTGTGGAATATGTAGTTCTGCTGTATCAGTTCCTTGTGCTTGATTCCAAGCACAGAATCTCTTCCATTTGTCAGCATAAGATTTTCTAGTCCTAGGCCTTCTGGCTTCCAAAACGACATCCATCACAGCTTTACTGAGAGGTGTCATTCGTATGATTACATAATTAGCCATGCTGCCAGGTTCAGAGTCTGTAGTTGATTGTGCAGGATCTGATTGTTTTGCTGGGACAGTAGTCATGGTCTTTGAGGCAAGGTCCAAGCTGGGTATTGAGACAAGTTCCTTAGGACTGGGTACCTGTATTGGCGGGGCCTGTCCGGGGCAACTAATATCTTTGGCTTCTCTTGTCTGACTTTTAGGAGGACCTTGGGTAGAAGAGGCAGAGGAGGGAAGGCGTAAACTGACAGGTTTTTCCAACTGAAGGATAGGGTGTCCACTTTCCATGCTTGCCCTTGTGCAGAATCTTTTCAATTGATAATTTTGAGGAGAGGCAATTAGATCTATGTCTGGGCTCCCCCATTTCTCTGTTATCATGCTGAATACTTGTGGATTTAGTTTCCACTTGTGAGGATCCATCAGGTTTCTGCTTAAATCGTCTGTCAGAGTGTTCTGTTTTCCTGGCAGGAATTGAGCTTGAAGATTTATTTGGTAGGTCAAAGCTGTGTCCCACAGTGCCATGGCTAATCTGCAAAGGGGGTACGAGTGTGTGCCCCCTTGCTTGTTTATATACCACATGACTGTGGCGTTGTCCGTCTATCAGTAGTTGTCCTGGATGAAGTAAATCCTTGAAGGCTGTTAGGGCATTTTGAACAGCTAGCATCTCTTTCTGGTTGATATGTAGATGCATTTGATTTGGTGCCCATATGCCCTGAATGCATCTTCCTGCTATGTGGGCCCCCCCAGGCATAATCTGATGCGTCTGTTAAGGTTTGGCTGGCAAGGGGTAGAGTGAAGGGCCGTCCCATGTTTTGGTGACAGGCCTTTGCCCACCATAGAAATTCCTGGTGCAGGCAGGGGATGAGAGGAATCATTGTTTCCAGACTATATGAATGTTGACTCCATAAACTTTTTAGGTACCATTGAAGTTTCCTCATATGCAGTCTTGCATATGGAATTAGTAGGATGCAGGATGCCATGAAGCCCAGAGCCTGCAGAATTTGTCTTGCAGAAGACTGGGATTTTGTTGCCATCAGTTTGAAGTAAGTAGTCAGTTGCCTTTGTCTGGCGTGAGGTAAGCCATCTGGGCAGTTGTATGCAAGCTTGCACCCAGGAATGTTATCTTTTGAGAGGGTACCAGTTGTGACTTCTTTTCGTTTATTGTGTACCCTAGGCATGCTAGAAGCCTTTTCACAAATGCCAGGTGCCGTAGAAGAGTGTCCTTGTTCTCTGCTTGAATGAGACAGTCTTCCAAGAAAGGATATATTTGAATACTTCTTTGTCTGCAAAATGCAATTACTGGTGCCAGGTACTTTGTAAAGACCCTGTGCGCAGTAGATAAGCCAAAGGGCAGTGCAGAGAACTGGTAATGCATTAAGCCAGCCTTTAATCTGAGGTATCTTCTGCACGACTGTCTTATTCGGACATGCAGGTATGCCTCAAGTATAAAGTCACCAGCCAAGCATTCTTGCCCAGCATGGGCAGAAGCTGTTGTAAAGTGAGCATTTTGAATTTTGGAATGTCCAGGTATGTGTTCAAAATCGATAAATCCAGTACTGGCCACCAGGCCTTGTCCTTTCTGGGTACCAAGAACAGTCGAGTAAAAACCTTGTCCTTTTTCCTGTTCTGGTACTGTCTGAATGGCCCCCATATCCATGAGGGACATAACCTGTTTCTGTGCCTCTGCCCATTGGCTTTCTGGCAGGTCTGGCCAACCATTTGTCATTGGCAGAGTGTGGAAATGGAATCTGTATCCCTGTGATATGATGTTCAGTACCCACTTGTCCTGGGTTATTAACTTCCAATTTTGAGCAAAAAGTGATCATTTTCCCCCTATGGATGCTGCCAAAAGATAAATGTAGGCAGAGGGAAGTCATTGGGATTGCTTTCTGTAGGTTTGCGCTTTATCTCCTCCAGATTTGAAGGTGGATGTGCCCCATTGCTTTGACCTGTACGAGTCTTGAACCTGGTAGCTGGAACCCTTAGGGTGTCTGGATTTGCCCCTTTGAGCTCTGTCTGACACAGGAAAGGACTCATTTTTTGTAGGCCAGTGTCTACTGAATCTAGGTGGCTGCACTTGTAAGAAATCTTTAACACTTTGCATAGACTTAGCTTTGTCTTCCATTTTCTTTAAAACCTCTTCTGCCTTAATACCAAACAGAGAATCATGCTTGAAAATTGAGAGACCACTCGTAAGGGGTCAGAATGGTGCGACTGAGCTTGTCCGCCAGGATGTTGGACCGACCCGGAATGTGCGTTGCTATTAGAAAGCGGTTGGTGGAGATTGCCCATTCCCAAACTCTCATGGCTTCTCGACAAAGAGGGTAAGACCTCGTTCCCCCTTGCTTGTTGATGTACCAGACAACAGACATGTTGTCCGATTGAATCGCAATTGTTCCCAAGGGAAGAATGTCCTGAAGTGCTAGCAACGCTAAGAGCACTGCTCTCATCTCTAGAACGTTGATATGCAGTAAGGTCTCTGAATCGTTCCACGTGCCTTGGACGGTCCGGCCAAAATGCCCCCACCAGAGGCGGGAGGCGTCCGTGGTCACCGTGGCGAGAGGGGGAGAAGCACAAAATGGGCGGCCTCCGTGGAGATCTGGGGAGTGAAGCCACCACAGGAGGGACCGCTTGCAAGCCTTGCTGATCGCAATGGGATGATGCATAGGAAGAGCAAGGTATGACCACTGTACTAAGAGAGTCCACTGGAGGATGCGCATATTGAGCCTGGCGAGAGGAAGAAGTGCTATAGCAGACGACATGGACCCTAGAGCCCTCAGGACCAACTCCGCCGGAACAGAACTTGAGTGGAGAATGGCCCGCACCTGGAGCTGCAGATTTTGAACTCTGTCCGCAGTGAGGAAGGCTTTTAAACTACTTGTGTCTAACCTGGCCCCAATAAAATCTAAGAGCTGTGTGGGCGCCAGGTTGGATTTCTTTGTATTTATAGTAATGCCCAGATTGGGAGCAAGATGGAGAAAGGAGTCTCGCCAATAGTAGTAGATGCTTGTTGGGGCGTAAGGCCAGTCGTCCAGGTAGGGGAAGACCTGCACCCCCTGAAGCCTCAGGTGGGCCGCTACCACTGCTAATACTTTGGTGAACACCCTGGGGGCTGTGGTGAGACCAAAGGGAAGGACCCGGAACTGGTAGTGACTGGCTCTCAGCCGGAAGCGGAGGAACCTCCTGGAGCTCCTGTCCATTAGGATGTGGTAGTACGCATCTTTGAGGTCTATGGAACACATCCAGTGATTTTCTCCCAGAAGGGGGAGAATAGATTGTAGAGTGACCATTCTGAATTTTTCCTTGGGAACTGCCAGGTTCAAGAGAGAAAGGTCTAAAATTGGTCTTAGATCCCCCGTCTTTTTTGGCACTAAAAAGAACCTGGAGTAGAACCCTAATCCGATCTGGTCTGGGGGGATGGGCTGGATGGCTCTTTTCTTTAGCAGATGGCCAATTTCTGCCAAAGCGGCCTCCCGTTGACCGGGTGGAACGTCTGGGAGGGACTTCAATTTTGGTAAGTGACGAAAAGGGATGCGGTATCCTCTGGATATAATCTGCAGAACCCAGTGGGCTGATGTGATGGACTCCCATGGCGCTAGGTGCCCAACGCCCCCAGACTGCCTCCAGAGTGGAGCAGCCGGGCAACCCTCAGGGTTGCTGCGGGCCGTTCAGAGAAGGGTTCTCTGGCCCCGAACTTCCTGGGAGCCCCTCTGCCTCTAGGGCGGCGTCCTCCCTGTCCTCCTCTGCCACGGAAGGACTGGTTGTCCCGAGCAGGCTGGGATTGGTGCGACTTCGAACCACATCTTCTTCTGACCCTTTGGTTCCTAGAATAGGGCCTCTGGGGTGCAGAGAAGTGGATTCGACGGCAGACAGCGTCTTCCGTCCTTCGCTCTGGGTCAAAGTGTCGCGAACGGTTTTGCCAAAGAGGGCAGAACCATCAAAGGCGTCGCAAATGACGCTTTGAAGGGCTCAGAGAAATCACAATGACGGAGCCAGGCCTGACGCCTAGTGACTAGACCTGCCCTGCAGCTCTAGCGGCGCCTTCCGTAGCATGGGAGAGTAGCCGCATAGAGGTATTGGTAACTGATCTAAGAGTGGCCATGCGGGTGGAGTGCAGCACTTTGTCCTCCTCCGACATGGACTCTGGGGAGATGCAGCGTATTCTTTAATGAGATCTCGCTGCATCCTAATAACGTGTGCCAGGTAGTTCAGCGCCTTACCGAGAAGGTCGCTGAACTAAACATCCGCTTCCCAAGCGGTCCATCATCCGAGACTCCTTGCTCGGGATGGACTGAGGACTCTCCTGAGCAAGTTCCCTCTTGGTGGCCGCTGTCAACATGGCATCTACCGGAGGCCCCTTACTCCAATGGGCACGGTCAGACGGTGGGCTGAGGATCCTGTCGGGCCTCTTAGGGATTGGCTCCACGGTGTCCGGTTCCTTCCACGCCCTGGTGGTAATGAGGTCCACCAGGGGGTCGGCAGGAGGGGACACCCAAGAGGTAGACGGGCCCGCTTCAAATGCTTCCAAGAACACGGACTCATCCGAGGAAGACTTGGGGGCAGACCACCCCCCCCTTATACGGAGCATTTCCATGATGTCTCCAAATGAGACATCCTCGGGGGGTGACCGTGGGGAGCCTTCCCCTTCCTCCAAATCCGTGTCTTCCGTGAGAGACTCGGGGGAGTCAATGTGCCTCCTTTTGCACGTATGCTTGTGAGGAACATCCTCTGGGGGGCTGTCAGAGGACTCCTCGCAAGCAGCAACCTGTTCCAGGGGAACAGCTTGGAGCACAGAAGCGGGCTGTCCCAAGGGCCGGATGGTGGAAGCCTGACCCAGTGCAGAGGGAGCGCGGGACGGAGCCGAAACAAGTGCCAGGGGTCCGGAGACCCTCAACAGGGCCCTCTCCACTACATCAAAGGCCGAAGGGGAGCCGACCTCAACCAAAGGATCCGACAATTGGCTCCCCCTCGGATCCGAAGAGTGGATCGGAGCCGGCCGGCGCCGGATCCGGCGACAGTGCGCTCCGACACAGACGGCACCGGCGAGCACTGATCCCCCCGGATCCGAGGCTCGGATCCAGGCTCTGAGAGGTCGGATCCGATGCACTCGAGGGCAGGGTCGGATCCGAAGTACCAAGTACTATCGGCGCCGACCCACCCCGCCCGGCTGCTCGGCTCCAACTGCTCCAACCCGGTAGCGGGTCGGAGAAGGAGCAATCTGCTTGAAAAGGGGTCAAACTTCCCCAGGGAGGCAAGAGCACTCCCATCTGCATCTGGGCCTGGATGAACCTTCTCATCATCCGGTCCAGATCAGCATCCGATAGGCTGTACGTTGATCTCGACGAGGCTACCGAGGTAGGCCTTGAGTGCCTCCTCGATAGCCTCGACGGAGATCGGGTCTCCTCCTCCTCAGGTCCCGATGAAAAACACACTGGAGACAGGAGCGGAGGAGGAGGAGATCCAGCCGACAAGGGAGCCGGGGGAGAAGCCCGCTTGGCTGGCGGGGCCGAAACAGAGGTCTCGGCCCGCCGCTTATGGTGCTTCTCCCTCCGGTCTCTTTTTCTAGCATCCCTCTCCTCCGAACCAGAAGCGGGAGGTTGAGTCCCAGGAGGAGGAGGGGGAGCCGGAGAGGGAATAACCGTGGTGACGGTTACCCCCGAAGGAGCGGAGGTCGGAGCAGAGTCCGGCGGCAAAAGGCCCGCCAAAACAAGCTTGGACCTCCGCTCCTTCAATGCCCTGGGGTTGAACCCTGCACAAATGGAACATCCAGATGTGAGGTGTTCAACCCCCAGGCATCTAACACACCGAGTGTGGCCATCAGCTGGGGAAAGCTTATGGCCACACTCGGAGCATTTCGAGAAAATAGCCTTGGGCTGCTCAGACATCCCAAGCTAACAAAAAAAGTTACAATAACTAAGGAAAAGTAACTAAACAAAACTCACTCACAGGCCCAACACACACATTACGCTACCAGCGAGGGGAGGGTTATAAATTTTAGATTAAACTCTAAAAAAAAAAAAAGTAATAATACAAGAGGGAAACCTACACTTTCACACAAATTAACCAAAAATTTTACAAAATTTTACAATTTTAACACTGAATCTATCACTTAGCTGGAGAGCTGGAAAAAACAATCTGGTCACCATGCGCGGCAAACGAGATCTGGGGTCATGAGGGTAGAGCAGGGCATTATGGGTGAGGGGAGGAGCTGAGAGCTTGGATCCATAGCTGGTAAACCATGCCGGTTCGGATCCGATATCGGATCCATAACCCACAGGTTGCAGACAAATGAATCTCCTACTTCAGATCTGACAGTTTAAGGCCCTAATTGCCAAGGTTGCAGATGTATAAACCTTATATCCCCATCTGACCAGCGCCCTTGAATCTCTGTCGGAGGGGGTAAGGTTTTTTGCTGTTGAGGCCTTAACTTCCTTTGGACCCTGTGAAATAGTTTCAGGATCAGCAGCAGGGTTTCTAAATAAAAATTTATGAGAGTCAGGAATCCTGTAATACCTGTCAGGCTTACTGGGAGCCAGAGGTAAAGAGTCAGGGGTCAGGTTTGACTCAGAAAAAACATCATCCACAATGTCTAACACAGGGGGAATGGCTAAAGGCTTGTGCTGAGGGAGAAGGAGGAAATCCCTGAGCCTCTTTTTTGATTCTGAGAAGTCTTGACTCTCCCAGTAAAAATGCTCCCTCAAAGTATGCAAGGTTTCCACAAATGAATAATCCTCAAGAGGAGATGCAGAAGGAATAGACTCCTCAGCATCAGAATCCTCATAGGGAGGTAAAGATAATACCTGATCAGAAAAGGAATCAGAAGAAATAGCAACCTGATCTGAAGATTCACAGTCAGCGCCTTGCCTAGGCCTCTTATCTGGAGGGGGATGGGTACCCCTGATCACGGTAATAAGGTCTTCAGCCATTTTGATCATCTGTTTTTTAGGCATAGAGGCCTGTGCACGTGGGTCAGGGGTCGGATTTTTAGCTTTAGAAGGTGTCTTTGCCTTTGGTTTTGCAGCTTTCGTCGGTTTGATATAAAAATGTTGAGGTCTGAATACACCCTCAGAAGCCGGTGCCTGCTCAGCGGCTCCGGACCCATCCGAGGGAGATACATCTGTCGGTCCAATACCTTGAGTATCTTGCAGCACGCCAGACTCCACATGGGTGTTGGTAGAGGCCTGCGACTCAAAGCTAGCAGGTATCAGGGGCTGCGAAAGCACCTCACTGAGTAACGGCGAACCGGCGACTGGCTTAGAAGAAGCTTCGTCTGTTTTGGATCTTGACTGCCTTTCTCTGTCCTTTTCTTTGCATTTTTTTATGTACACCGGTAGTTGGACTGCTATCCAACGACATCTCTGGGTAGTTAAATCTGTTTCCAAAATACTTGGATGCAAAAATATACCGATGCTTAATAGTGCATTGGTTAAATCTAGCAAAAAAACGACAGCCAGGCACGTTGTGATTAGGGCCTAGGCAAGGAATACAGTACAAATGGAAATCCTTATGAGGTATTTGCTTCCAAGTAATACGATTATTAACTTTTTCTGACATCGGTAAAAAGCAAGAAAAAAGTTTCCCCAACGGGGTACTTAGCTTTACTGAAGACTTCGGTTCTGAAACTCAAACATTTCAGTAGCCGGCCGACCGGCACTTGCGAAATGCCTCTGCTTCGGGCACCGCGCGGCAAGAAAGACTAAAGAAAATGGCGTCAGCTGCATGCTTTATACCCCTGACGACCTGACATCATGGAAGAGGAGACAGCAACTGACGCAGGACCCAAGACTTTGGAATTCAGGCCGACTGACGGCAACCTGCCAGCAGATTACCCAAATGTAATGACTGCAACAGTGAAACAACGGAGAACATCAGGTGATGCATTAAGAATGAAAATCGCTGAGGTATTTGCTTTCCACAGGCAAGACCATTATTCATTTTTTCTGACATTGGTTAGAGCAAGAAAAAAGGATCCCCAATGGGGTACTTATCTTTCAGAAGACTTCCGGTCCGAAACTCAAAAAAACAAAAATTTCAGGAGGCGGCCGTCCGGCACTTGCGAACTGTTTCTGCTTCAGGTACCGCACGGCAAGAAAGACTGATGTAATGGCATTTGCTGCATGTTTTATACCCCTGACATCATGGAAGAAGCAACAGCATCCGATGCAGAAATCCCAAGACTCTGGTATTCAGGCTGGCCAAGGGCCACCTGCGGGTAGATGACCCACATGTGATGACTGCAACAGTGAACCACAAAGAACATCTGGAATCAGGCAAGTGTGGGGGAGGGGCTGGGGGGTAAGCTATACAGCAGCATATAGAAAAGAAGGACATCTAAGGTTATGGTAAGTTCTTACACAACAATACCATGTCCTTCTATTCATATTCTGCTGTATTCATGACATCAGGGAGAGTGCAACAGCTCCTGTCCTAATGAAGGGGAGGCAGACCAGAAGCAGTTTCCACAAACTCATGGAGGATAGCTCTGGCAAATCCTGTCCTGGCTCTAGAGAACATATCCAGTCTGTAGTGTCTGGTAAAAGTATGAAGTGAGGACCAAGTAGCTGCCTCAAGGATAGCAGCTGTGTCCAATCCTTTAAGGAAAGCCCCCCCCCCCAAGGAGGATACTGCCCTGGTTAGTGTGTCCTAATTGGGGCTGGGAGTGACTTACCATGGTTGGCGTAATAAAAGGAAATGTTTTTTGACATCCAAGAGGATATAGTTTTCTTGGAAACAAGTTGACCCAAGGCTCTAGGGTGAGAGGAGATGAAGAGCCTGTCAGATTTTCAGAAGGATTTGGTTTTGGCCAAATAAAACCTGAGCTGTCTGTGTACATCTAGGGAGTGTAGTATCCTTTCTGCTCAGTTCTGCGGAGAGGGTAAAAAAGTTGGCAGGTTGATAGTCTGATTTAGGGACAGGTCATTTATCACTTTGGATATGAATGTGGGGTTAAGTATGCAAACAACCTGTCCTTGTGAAAGACAGTGAAGCGGGGATAGGCCATAAGGGCCTGGAGTTCAGAGACCCTTCTGGCAGAGGTTATGGCCACCACAAGTATAGTCTTCCAAGTGCAGTACTGGAGGGAGCACCATTTGGCTTGTTCAAAAGGTGGTAGTGTCAATTTTTCTAGGACAAAATTAAGGTCCCAAGGAGGCAGAATGGGCTTTCTTGGTAGCCTGAGGTGTAGTCCCCCTCTCAGGAAGAGTTTGACCTCTAAACTAGACACTAAAGGTGGTACCAGGGGTAGGCAAGCTGAGATGGCAGACAGGTGGATTTTAAAGGAGGAATATGATAGTCCAGACTTCATAAGGTCACACAGGCAGGACAAGACCACTGGGGACTCTGCCATCAGTGGCTGTAAGTTGTTTTTCTGACACCATAAGGAAAATCTCTTCCACTTTGAAAGATAAGATTTTCTAGTAGTTGGTTTTCTGGCCTTCTGCAGAATCTGGATCAAGTCCCCTGTATATAGGTGTTAAGGTGTCTGAAGGGAATCAACGCCCTATCACCCGAGGTTCAGTGTGGGCAGTTGAGGGTGTAAGAGTGTTCCCTTGCCCTGTGTGAGCAGGTTCATTTTCTGGGGTAACTTGTGGTGATTGCCCTTGGCTAGGTGAAACAGTAGGGGGAACCAATGCTGCCTTGGCCAGTAGGGAGTCACCAGCAAGATACGAGGCTGTTCCTTCTGAATTTTCAGGACGACTCTTTGAATGGCAGAGAAGGGGGGAATGCATATGTGTATATCCCCTTCCAAGACATTGATAGAGCGTCTACCTTCCAAGCCTCTGGATGAGGTGCCCTGGAGCAGAAGGTCGGGAGCTGTCTGTTCATGGGGGAGGTGAAGAGATCCACATTAGAAATATCCCATCGATAGACTTGGTCCAGAAACACTTCCCTGTTCAACATCCATTCGTGAGACAGGGTCATCGTCCTGCTTAAGGAATCTGCCATCACTGTGTCTGTGGAGGAGATATACACTGCTTGGAGAAGGATGTTTCTCCAGTGCTATTTCCCAAGCTTGCAGTGCTAGTCTGCACAGGAGGTAGGACCTTGTCCCCTCATGTTTGTTGATGTACCACAGCACAGTGGTGTTGTCTGTGTACCATCTCAGGGTGCCTAGGAAAAGTTGACCCTTGAAAATATCCAAAGCCAGTATCAAGGCTCTCATTTCCTTGATACTGATGTGATCCTTTTGTTGAGTTGGGGGGGTCCATGCATTCCTCACTCTCCACTGTCTTAGGGTTGTCCCCCAGCCTGTGTCTGAAGCATCTGTGAACAGGTCTTGATCTGGGGGTGTGGGCTGTAGCGGCAGGCCTAGACTTGACTGAATCTGGGATATTCACCACTTTAGGTCCTTGGACAGGCAAGGAAGTTTGGGGATTGTGAACTCTAGAGGATGTAGGTGTAGTTTCCAGATATTTCTCCGATATCACTGAAACTTTATCATGTGTAGCCTTGGTAGAGGGACCATGGGGATACTGGAGGCCATGAATTCTAAGAGCCTGAGGAATTCCCTGGCTGAGATGAATTTGAGGGGAAGGATTCCTTGGAAGAAAGATACAAGGGTCACGTTCTTTTCTGGTGGCAGGTAAGTCATTTCCCTTGTCAGAATCCGACATCCTAGAAACACCTGATCCTGAGTGTGTGTTAGGGAGGATTTTTTGTATTCTATGGCAAAGCCCAGGCCTATAAGGGGGGAGATGGTGAACTGCGAGTTTTGCAGGCCCATGGAACTTGAAGTAGCCTGGATAAGGATGTCGTCTAGTAAGGGAAAAAGCTGCATTCCCTTTGTCCTGGAGAAGGTCATGACTGGGGCCAAACATTTTGCAAATACTCTTGGGGCCTTAGAAAGACCAAAGGGTAAAGCACAAAACTGACAGTGTGCAGAGTCCACTGAAGTGGAGGTACTTTTTGAATAGTGGATGAATAGGAATGTGCAGGTAGGCGTCCTTCATGTCCAAGGACACTAGGAATGCCTTAGGAAAAATAAGTAGAAGAAAGGTAGGGAGACGGAGCATCCTGAAGGAGGGGACGCTGAGGAAGGTGTTGAGGTGGGACAGGTGGAGGGTGGGGCTCAATGGACCTTCTTTCCTGGGAACCAAGAAAATTCTTGAGTAAAAACCCTTCCCCTCTTGCAGAAGGCTGGACCTCTTGAATGGTTCCTTCAGCCAGAAGTTCCTGCAGGACTGGAGGGAAAAGTGGGTGGGGGAGAAATTCCTTTGGGAGAGGGCCTGGTCTCCCAGGTCATGAAGTAAGCCTTTTTTATTACAGATAGGACCCAAGAGTCCCAGGTATTCTGCTTCCAAGCAGGAAAGGAGAGGGAGAGGCACATGGAAAGAGGGGTGCTTAGATGGCTGGCCTGGTAGCTACAGACTACCAGGCTTTCCCTGAAAGGACTGTTTAGAGGGTGAAGTAGAGGAGAAAGACCTGAAGAGTGCTGCTTCATGTGGTCCTTTCTAGGTTTGGTTTACATTCTCTAAGATGAGGACCTAACAAAAGGAGTTTTAGCTGGGCAGTGTCCCTGAAAACGTGGAACTGGGGAGACAAAGAAATGTCTCAATTCCTGCAGTTCCTTGTGTTTGGTCTGGAGGGTCTTAAAGAGTTCAGCAGCAGCTGACCCAAACAGGTTTTTGTTATCCAGAGGCACATCTAGCATCTTAGGTTTTATGTCATCAGGGAGAGGTTACAGTCTTAACCAGGAGTACCTCCTGATGACAGATCCAGAGGTGGCAGCCCTTGCAGATGCTTCTACAGCACCGTAACTGCACTTGGGGTGTTTGGTCACTTGTGTAAAGGCGTTCAGGAGAGAGGAAATCTTGGCTTTATGAGTCAGGGAGCTTTCCCAGGTGCATGACCACATCTTCCAAGAGAGCCAAGGAATGCTTGGTCATGTGTGTCTGGTAGTTGATTGCTCTTACTACTAGGGTGACAGAAGTATACGCTTTCTTTCCCATATGTTCCATCATTCTGCTCTCTTTATTAGAGGGCAGTAGAGAGAAGGATGGTAGTAACTTTGAGGTTTTGTCAGTAGTCACAGAAATAACTGCAGGGTCTGCAGAAGGAGCTTTATACAGGTAGGTTGCCTCCTCGGGCATCTTACAGAATCTGTATGGATGCTTGGGTGCTGGGGGCTGAGTCAGGATTTTTGGAATCGGCCAAGAAGGCATCCAGAAAGGCAGGGTGTACTGGCGGCACAGCAGAAGGGCTGGGAGATTCCAGTTGTAGGAGTTCATAGCATCTCTACTCTACATCTCAGTGACATGAATGGTGTCCCATTTGAAAAAAAATTAGCATTTTGGTGATAGTCTCACCAAAAGTGAGGCTCTCACCAGGGGAGTCAGTGCCGTTGGACTCCTCCTCTGGTGAAGGGTATCCCAGAGGAGAAGCGATTTGAGAAGTACAGGTTGGGGATTCATCGTCCAATGAAGCCTCTTCTGCAGAACAGACGGCCGGAGCAGGCCCCTTAGGGTTAGACGGCATGGGGGTCTGTGCAGGTGTTGGGCCCTGTCGCAAGGCCAGAAAGACATTGAGCAGGCCTTGGGAGAAGGCCTGTCAATCTGGACTCTGTTCGACAGGTGAAGCAGGCAGAGGCTGAGAAATGTGTTCAGTTTTCGGTTTCCTCTTCGTATGGGTGTCTGGCAGAGAGGATTCAGAAATGCGGTGGAGGGTTAGACACCGGCCAACACGCCACTACGTCAGAGACTATGTCCTCATGTACTACGACTTGGGAGATGCCACGAGGACCTTCAGATATAATGATTCTTGGTTCCCCCTCAGAGACCGAATCAGATGCCTGAGACTCGCTCCAGGACGTGACCTCAGGCAAAGGAGAGATTTCCTCTGGGCCCTCTGCCAAAGGAACCTCTGAGGACTCTGGCTCGGACTCCGGGCGGGCCTTCACTGACCTCAAGAGCAATGGCTGGAGTGGAGGGAGCAACAGTCTGTTCGGGCATACTATTTTTTGTCTTCTTGACTGGGGGGACTCCATCTGAGGGTTCCATCAGGTCCATCCTGGACGCCAGACTTTTGAGTCTCTGATTTTCAAGGTACAATTTTAAGGCTGCGAGGCAGCTCCTGAGGGTCTTGGGGACAAAGGCCTGACAAATACTGCAAGTGGTATGGTCATGTTCACAGCCTAGGCAGAACAGGCAAAGCTCATGAGAATCCTTATGTGGAATTTGCCTTCCACATCTACACTTGCCCTCCCTACCCGACATGTAACCCAAAACAGTAGCAAGTAACAAACAGAAAACCCCTAAAGGATACTTATCTGAAGTCAGATGAAGAAATGTTTCTATTGGCAATGCGATGACCGGAGCTGACAGTCACACAGGCTGCAGTAAATTTCTGAAGAGGTGCATGCTGACGTCGGCTTTATACCTGACATCCGTTTACGACACATGTCCAGGAGAGGTGCAGCACATTACGAGCACCCTAGCGGTAGCATTTAACTTTTGTATAACAGCCGGACGTGAGAGAGTTCACCAGAGGCAAGCTCCCTGATGTCATGAATACAGCAGAATATGAATAGGACGACATTCTGTCTTCCACACTGACACATGCCCTAACTGACTAACTCACAAGAAACACAGTAGCAATTTAGATAAAAAAAATCCTATAGGGTACTTATCTGAAGCACTAGCGAAGCACAAAGAAGTCTGTATAGCTTCTTGGGAATTGGTTGCACTGTGTTGGGTTCCTTCCATGTCTTCCGGGACACCAGATCTATGAGAGAATCCAAAGACAGAACCACCCAGGGAGTGGAGGGGCCTGCTCCAAAGGCCTCCAGAGATACTGACTTCTCCAGAGAGGGAGCTTCAGTGGTCCAACCCCCAAACTGGTAAAGCAGCTCTAATAAATCACCAAAAGAAGAGTGATCAAATGGGAACTTGAGCGAACCCTCTCCTTCCTCGACATCAGTATCTTCAGCAAGGGAGTCCTTCAGGGAATCCAGGTGTTTCATCTTGCACTTTCTCTTCCCAGAAATCTCCTGCTCCAACGAAGTTGGAGAAGAGGGGGAAGAGTGGGGTAGCCCCTCCAATGGGTCAGCCTGGACGCTAGCTGATGCATGCTGTCTGGTAGCAGCCTGATGAGTGGACAGAGGAAGAGATGAAAATTGGGAGGGTGTGCCAGCTAGAAACATCCAAGCCTTCTCTTTAGCTGAGAACACTCTCTCTCCACAACATCCAAGGCCGAGGTGGGCCTCTCAGATCAGAGTTATCCTGAACCTGAGAGTACTGAATACAACCCCAAACCTGAAGGGGTAGTGGCCAGACCTGATGTTGACATTGGAACTGAGCTATCTAAAGCAGAAGCTCAGATTAGTAGTGATGATCCAGAGGCAGGAACCGCTGACCCCAACCTATAAACTCCAGCCTCAACACTACAGCTCTGAGGTGCCAGTGACCCCAAACATGTCTGAGTCGAAGCTACCAAGGAACAGGATGAATCTGAAGACCACCGAGATGCCAGATCCAATCCAGAGGATGGAAACTCAACTGGCCCTGAAGACCCAGGATCAGTGTGTGACAAAGGAGAAAATCCAAAACATGGAACCAAGAGTCCTAGAGTCTCTAACGGATTTGAGGGGATAAGCCCTAATTGCATCTGTGCCTGCAAAAAGAACATCAGTTGCTCCAAGTCAGACTGATACTGCTGACTGACCTCGAAGATCAGACAGACGAGGATGGCTTTGACAGTCGCTGTGACGAGGACTCCGCATGCCAGAGAAGCTCTGAATATGGGTGGAGACAGGGAGGACTCTGGCAAGTGAAGAGTGTATGGAGAAAAGGGGGACAGTACTCAGCCCAAAAGTAGCCCCATGATCAGAAAAGGACTTCTAACACTTGGAGCTGGACATGTCTTTCTTGAAACTTTCAGCACTGAAGGTGACTGGCTCCGAGATGTGTGAGCCAAAGTTGGGACAGATGTACCCAGGCAGACAGAAGGACAAGGAATCTTTGGATCTGGGGAACGCAAAGAAGCCATCCCAAAAGGTGGAGGCCGAGGAAGACCTCTTGTGTTCCCTCTTGGAGTGCCTGGAGTCTTGCAGTCAAGGATTCCAGGACCCAGTCTTGGAATTCAGGGGGAGAAGCCTTGGAAGCAGGAACAGGCAAAGAACTAGAAGGCAAAAGACCCTTTAAAACAAGCTTGGCCTTGCACCTGTTAGCACGAGAGTCAAAGTTCTCGCATATAGAACCAGTTGGCAGTGTAAATGCTCCAGACCAACACAATAAACATATTTGAGGTGTGCATCCTGTGAGGGCAGTTTGCACCCAAAGGAGATGCACTTTTTAAACATCTTGTCCCTTCTTGCCACCCAGAAACACACACACACACACACACACACACACACACACACACACACACACACACACACACAGATCAGTGAAAAATAGAAAGATCCTACAATGGGGGGAAAATGGCAGGAAGGGCACAGAAACAAAATCGAAGCTGCCTAACCTAAAGAATCACCGTACTCTACCTAAAACCCTAATTACACTTAACAGGAAAAAAGCTAAACAGTTTTTGAGTGGTAAGGGAAAAGAAATCTCACCAAAATCTCAAGAAAAAATGAATTACCCAGTGGAGCTAAGGACAGGACCAACCTGCAAACCACAAATGTCAGCAAACTAGATCTGGGGAGCTGATAGAGCAGTGGGTGGGTTATGGGTAAAGGAGGTGGAGTAAAGACAAGCTAAAGGCTTTAGAGTAGGCTGGCAGGATAAATTCAGATGGAGCAGACATCAGATTTTTTTTTTTTGGCAAGGGGCCAACTCCAACACTCCCACACCTCCAAAACTTGTATACAAACTCCACAGAGATAAGAATGAGAAAGGAAAAACTTCCAAAGCAGTGTACCATGGCTCACGACAACCACCATTTACGATCCAACAAGAGCAAACAATCTCCAAAAAAAAGTACAGTAGTGTAAATAATTACCATAATAGCACATGTCCTTCTGATCACTATTGCAGTATTCCAAAACTTGTGAGTTATGATGCCAAGGTAAAGTGGATGTCAGTCTGGCATACCGAAGCAAACATCCTTCCCAATGCTCCTTATGTCCGGCTTATGATCTCAGCCCACAGGTGTAGGAGTACACAAGTGGACATATGGGTGTAAGATCCTAAAGACTTTCTAGACCCAACAGGACCCTGGAGAAAGTCCGAGTGCACTGAGAACGAAAAACCATGTCTAGGTAAGAGGATGGGAAGGTAATTGCCCACCTTGGTCCACACTGCACAGGAATGGAAAAAAAGATGGGGAAAGAAGTGAGGGAAGCCATACTGATTTCCAGGACATCTACTGTTATGTTAAGTTCTTACACAACTCTGATTTCCAGGACATCTACTGTTATGTTAAGTTCTTACACAACTCTAAGTCATTTCCTAGAATACTGCTGCAGTATTCAAATACTCGTGTGTGATTCCTAAAGCTAACAGTTACTGAGGGTGGTAGGACCATGAACAGGAATGCTGACAGGACAGATCTATTGAAGGAGGTTTTAGAGCTGGAAAAGGCATCTACCCTGTCACGCTTACTGAATGTGTACTGAAATCCAGGTGAAGCTTCATGGATAGATACGTATGTGAAGAAGGCATCAAAAGAGAAGACTGCTCCAGTGAACCGAGCCTTCACTCTAGTTGGCAGGGTCTTATTGTAGGAAGTACAACAGAAAACGGACTTGGAAATCCTTTGGAGATGGTCTGCTTGGAAACATGGCTTCCCAACTTACTCACCTGGAAGCAAACAGAGTTGGTCAATCTTTTTGAACTTTTTATTTTTTTTAAGGTAGAATCTTAGCTACCTGTGTATATTCAGGGAGTGGAGGATCCTCTCACCTCTGTTTTGTGGGTTAGGGAAAGTCTGGCAAATCGGCAGACTGGTTCAGAGATGGCTCATTTACCACTCTGAGCATAAAGGATGCAAATCCTGGAAGATGATGAAGGGTGGGGGTCACCATAAGGGCTTACAACCAGAACTGTTTTCCAGGTACAGAATTTAAGTAAAGCTGAAGCTGCTGGTTCAAAAGGTGGCAAAGCAAGATTTTCCAGAATAAAGTTCAGATCCCAGAAAAAGGTACAGCCTTCCTAAGAGGGTTCAAGTGAAAGACACCTTTTAAAAAACGTGACCTCAAATACAAAAAGCAAAGGCGGATTTAAAGATGGGCAAACAGAGAGAGAAGACAAGTGGGCTTTGATGAAGGAATAGGCCCAGACCACTTTTGAGTAACTCTCACATGTATGACAGAATAGTACGTATACCACCTGATAGGGGTCCTCCTTTTTGTGACATTATATGGAAAATCATTTCTACTGAAGATGTAAAATTTTCTAGTGGTAATCGTCTTACCATCTGGAGTATAAGAAACAGGTCCTCTGAAAATTAGTTCCTGAATGGAATTAAGATTGTATTACCCATAGACTGAAGTTTGCTAGGAGCCTGTAAGTTGGGGTGAATCAGAGAGCCTTTATTCTATGTGAGTAAGTCTACTTGGTGGGGTAACAAAGTAACTGTCCATGGTGAGATGGAGTAGAATGAAAAACCAATGCTACCTGGACCAAAAGGGGGTCACTGGTAAGATTTTGGACTTGTCCCTTTGTATCTTCAGGAGTACCTTTGGGAAGAGGGGAAGGAGTAAAGGTGTGAAGACTGTCTGAGCTACATACAATCCGAATGGTAAAGCAAAGAAAGAACAGTTGTGTAAGAACTTACCATAACATTAGATGTCCTTCTCTTCCATGTTGCAGTACTCATTACAGTAGGGAGGTTGCTGCCTGCCACACTGATATCCGGCCAGTATACCACAGTCTTTGGTGCAGGAGGGTACGTGTGACATCCTCTGTCAGAGCCATAAACCGATGTAGGGTATAAAAGTGACATCTGCACGTACTCTTTTCAGAATGGACTGCCGCATACAGTAGTACTCCTGGAGATTTAAAAAGGGTCATAACTGGGACACCCTTTAGACTCACATAGACTAGACCACAGGGTACTTGATAGGCTGTATGTAGTGAAGATAAGAGTGGGTGACAATGTCCCCACAGGTTAACTAAAAGCATTAGACATGTAAACTAGAGGGGGTAGGAGGGAGGGACTGAATACTGCAACGTGGAAGAGAAGGACATCTAAGGTTATGGTAAGTTCTTACACAACAATTCTATGTCCTTTTATTCTCATGTTGCAGTATTCATTATAGTAGGGAGAGTACCAAAGGTTTTAGGTATGAGCCTGGGTGGAGGATTGGGGTTCTTGGTCAATGAGACCCTGAAGAATAGATGTGGCAAACCCAGCTCTAGAGGCTAGGTCCAGTTTCTAATGTTTGGTAAAGGTGTGCTCTGAAGCCCAAGTAGCAGCTTCTAAAACTGAGGCATAATCAACCCCTTTGAAAAAGGCAGCTGAGGAAGCAGTTGCCCTGGTTGAATGGGATTTGACATGTCCATGTAAAGTTTTTCCATGACAGGAATACCATATGCCAATGGACTTAGAGATCCATGCAGAAATGGTCTGGAGACTGCCTTCCCTAGGGTGGACGGAGATGAATAGCTGGTCAGACTTTCTAATAGGTTTGGTTTTGTCAAAGCAGTACCTCAGTCTGTGGCCATCTAGAGAATGAAGAGTCCTCTCTGAGGGATTCTGAGGGTGAAAAACAGGTAGGGTAATGGTCTGGTTTAATGAGAGTTCATAAACCACCTTAGGCATGAAGGAGGGGTTAGTCCTGAGGGCAGCTCTGTCCTTGTGGAAAATAAGGTAAAGAGGGGTAGCCATAAGGGCTTGTATCTCTGATACCCTCCTGGTGGAAGTAAGGGGCACTAGCCGAACTGTTTTCAGGGTGGACAGTTTTAGGGATACTGAATGTGCTGGTTTAAAAGGTGGCAATGTCAGTTTTTCTAGAACAAAAATCAAGTCCCAAAGGGGGAGGTATAGGCTTTCGGGGGGGGGGGTCTAATATGAAGTACCCCTTTCAGGAAAAGCTTTACCTTCAATCTAGAAGCCAGAGGTGGTAGCATGGGCAGAGAAGCAGAGATGGATAAATGGACTTTAACTGAAAAATAAGTTAGGCCCGAGTGAAGGAGCTCACACAAATAGGAAAGGACCAAGGGTACAGGAACAGTCATAGGGTCCTGTTTTTTCCTCTTGACACCACCTGGAGAATCTCTTCCATTTAGATACATAATTTATCCTGGTACTAGGTTTTCTGGCGTCCTGCAGAACACTGAGTACGTCCTCTGAGTATAGGTGTCTGAAGGGGATTAGAACCCTATCACACATAAGGTCAGTTTTAGACTGTTCACTTGAGGGTGTAAGTAGGGATCCCCTTTCCTGCATGAGCAAGTCTATTTGGTGGGGTAACCTGTGATGATTGCTCTTGGCTAGTAGATCGAGAAGGGGAAACCAATCTTGTCTTGGCCAAGAGGGGGTCACCAACAGGATTTTGGGTTTGCCCCTCTGGATTTTCAGGAGGACTTTCTGAATCAGTGTGAAGGGTGGGAAGGCATAGGGATACATTGCCTCCCGAGGAAAGGAGAAGGCGTCCACCTCCCAGGCTTGCAGATGTGGGTCCCTTGTGCAAAACCTGGGCATCTATCTGTTCTGGGAGGAGGCAAAAAGATCTACTTGTGGAATACTCCACCTGTGGATAAGTTCTAGGAATATCTCTCTGTGAAGCATCCATTCGTGAGAGGAAGCTGAAGCTCTGCTGAGTGAATCTGCCATAACATATAGCATTGTACACTGCTATCAGATGAATCTGGAGAGATGGTGCTAGGGGGTCCAGACCTGGGTGGCTAGGCTGGAAAGAGGGTAGAATCATGCCCCCCCTGTTTATGTACCACACAACAGTCATATCAATGATCACTTTCAGGGTTCTTGGGCATAGAGCTGACTTGAATGTTTGTAGGGCTAGAAGGAGTGCCCTCATTTCCTTGATGTTGATATGGTCCTTTTGTCTTAGTGTGGACCATTTTCCCTGCATGGTGAATTACTTCTAGTTGTGTAGTAGCAATGCACCCCATTCCATGTCTGATGCGTCTGTAGAAACTTGCTGTAGGAGGGCCGGTACCTGTAAGGGGGTTTCCTGATTGAGGTGGATGGCAGAGATCCACCAGTGAAGTTCCCTCTTCAGACACTGAAGTAGGGGAAGGGAGTTATCCAGGGGATGGGAGTGTTCTCCAGGATCCACTGGATTTGTGTCATGTGGTGTCTTGCCAGGGGCAACATGGGTATTAGAGATGCCATGTGGCCGAACATCCTTAGGAATTCTCGTGCTGGCAAGGAAGTGAGGGTGATTAGTTTGCTGAAGTAGAGACAAAGGTCCAGGATTCTTTAATTTGGAATGAAGGCCTTCATTTTGTCTGTTCCAATCATGCATCCCAAGAAAACCAGGTCTTGAGTGGGGTTCAGGTGAGACTTTTCTTTGTTTATAGTAAACCCTAAGTGAGTCAGGGTGGAGATCACCTGTTGTAGGTGGTGTAGAAGGACTTGGCGGTCCTGATGAAAAATTAACAGGTCGTCTAGATATGGAAATATTTGTATACCCTATGTTCTGCAGTGAGCAATGAAAGCTGCTAGACACTTTGTGAACACTCGAGCAGTGGAGAGTCCAAAGGGCAATGCAGAAAATTAAAAATGTCAGGAACCTACTGCAAAGTGTAGGAATTTCTTGTAATCTGGGAGTATAATAATGTGGAGGTACGCATCCTTCAAATCCAGAGCTACCATGAAAGCCTGTGTTGGTATGAATGGTAGGAGCAAAGGCAAAGTAATCATTTTGAAACTGGGTACCTTGAACAGGTTTAGGAAAGATAAATCCAGACTTGGCCTGCATGGGTCATCTTTCCTTGGTAACAAAGATTTTGGAGTAAAAAATTACAGTTGTGTACACTTACCATAAATGTAGATGTTTGAGTGTATTCACTGTTGCAGTCATTACAATTTGGTTATCTGCCTGCAGGTAGCCCTCAGCCGGCCTGAATACCAGAGTCTTGGATTCCTGCGTCAGATGCTGTCACTTCTTCCATGACGTCAGGGGTATAAAACATGAAGCAGACGCCATTACATCAGTTTTTCTTGCCCAAGATGTCAGGTGCCCCCATAATGGGAAACAATTATATGTTATGTTACACCTTCAACAAAAAACAAATACACCAGAAAGCTCAAATACACCAAACAAGAAGGAAAGGTAGAGCCAAGAGAAGTCAGGGGGCTGGAGGGAGGGTAACCAGGACTGCAACAGTGAATACACTCGAATATCTACATTTATGGTAAGTGTACACAACTGTACTATGTTCTTCGTGTTTCACTGTTGCAGTCATTACATTTGGGTAGATTCCCAAAGCTAAGGAAAGGAGGAGAAGTTAGAGAGCATTAGGACCAGCTACTAAGCCCTGCAATACTGCAGTGGCAAATCCAGCTCTGGATTTAGAAAAAATAGGCATGTGGTAATGCTTGGTGAACGTATGAACAGAGCTCCAGGTAGAAGCTTCTAGGATGCCCCTGGTAGGGACCCCTCTGAAAAAGGCTGTAGAGGTAGCTGCAGCCCTGGTGGAATGTGATCTTATCCCTTGTGGGGTATGTTTTCCATGGTGCTTATAGCAAAAATGAATGCAATGGGCTATCCATTTAGAAATGGTTTGCTTAGAAATGGCCTTCCCCTCTGCTGCTGCAGCAAAGCCAACTAGCAGCTGTTCAGATTATCTGAGAGGCTTAGCCCTGTCCAAATAAAATCTAAGCTGTCTTTGCACGTCCAAAGAATGTAGAATTCTTTCTCCTTTGTTTTGTGGATTAGGAAAAAAGGTAATCAAATGAATGGACTGATTTAGGGCCACACTAGACACCACCTTGGGCATAAAGGAAGGATTGGTCCTGAGGGAAACCCTGTCTGCATGGAAGATAAAGAAGGGCTCCACTGTCACGAGGGCCTGTAATTCAGACACTCTTCTTGCTGATGTGATGGCTAGAAGGAAGGCTGTTTTCCAAGAAAAGAATTTCAACTCTGCAGTTACAGCTGGCTTAAATGGAGGGAGAGTGAACTTTTCCAATACAAAGTTATGGTCCCAGGCTGGAGTAGGGGATCGCCTGGGCGGGAGGGGGGGTCTTAAATTTTTAGCCCATCTAAGGAATTGCTTTAACAGGGGGTGAGTGAAGAGGGGTGGTTCAGTTTTATAATGTGCTGAAATTGCAGAGGCATGAATTTTAATTGACGAGAGGGATAGGCCCTTGTGGAGCATTTCTGTTAAGTACTGAAGAATACGAGGTAAATTGGGCACTGTAGTGTCCATCACCTGGGTCTGTCTCCAGGAACAGTATCTTTTCCACTTTTCAGCGTAGGATTTTCTAGTACTAGGTTCTCCTAGCTTCCAGAATGACCTCTAGACCCTGCTTACTGAGGGATGCTATTGGAAAGCTCAAGGAATTAGCCAGGCTGCAAGGTTCAGGGTATGAAGCCGAGGGTGCAGAATCTGGCCCGCTTGCTGGGACAGCAGGGAAGGTGTCTGAGGTAGGTGCCATGGATTCAGCAGTATCATGCTGCGCAACAGGGGGTACACACCAGTGCTGGCGAGGCCAGTCTGGTGCAGTAAGAATTGTCCTTGGTTTGTCCTATTTGATCTTTAGCAGAACCTTCGAGAGGAGAGGCAGAGGGGGGAAGGCATAAACTGAGAGGCTTTCCCAGGTGAAGGAAAGGGCATCCACTTTCCAAGCTTGACTGTGGGGAGACCTTGTCTAAAATTTGTCCAACTGGTAGTTCTGGGGGGAGGCAAATGGGTCTATCTCTGGAGTCCCCCATTTGTTCCTCAAGATGTTGAATATTTTTGGTTCCAGTTTCCATTCATGTGGGTCCATGAGATTTCTGCTTAGGTCGTCTGCCAGTGAATTTAGCTTGCCTGGCAGGAATTGAGCTTGTAGGTGCACTTGGTAGCTCAAGACTGTGTTCCACATGGCTACTATGCAGAGAGGATACGAGTGGGTTCCCCCGCTTGTTTATGTACCACATAACTGTGGTGTTGTCTGCTTTTACCAATAATTGTCCTGGAAGGATGTGGTCCTTGAAGGCTGTCAGGGAATTCTGTACAGCTAACATCTCTTTTTGGTTCATATGCAGGTGCATCTAACTCTGAGTCCATTTGCCCTGAATGCACTGCCCTGCCAAGTGAGCCCCCCATGCATAGTCTGATGCATCTGTAGTCAGGGTTTGGGCGGCAGGGGGTAGATTGAAAGGGAGCCCCTTGTTGAGGTGGCAGGCCTCTGCCCACCAATCTTTATACAAGGAATGCTAGGAATCATTGGTTCCAGGTCCTGAGAATGTTGACACCATAGGCTTTTTTAGATACCATTGTAGTTTCCTCATATGCAGTCTTGCATATGGAATTAATAGAATGCAAGAGGCCATAAACCCCAGGGCTTGCAACATTTTCCTTGCAGATAGCAGGGTCTTTGTGGCCAATAGTTTGAAGTAAGCTGTCAAAGAAATTTGTTTCTCTGGCATGAGGTAAGCCACCTGGGAAGTTGTGCTCAAGCTTGCTCCCAGGAATACGATCTGTTGGCAAGGTACCAGATGAGATTTCTTTTTGTTTATGGTGTACCCCAGCGAGGTTAGAAGTTTCTTTACAAATGCCAGATGTATTAATAGCATGTCCTGGCTTTCTGCCTGAATTAGACAATCGTCCAGGCATGGGTATATTTGAATATTTCTCTGCCTGCAAAATGCAATGGCTGGAGCTAGACATTTTGTGAATACCCTGGGCGCAGCAGATAAGCCAAACCGAAGTGCAGAGAACTGATAGTGCATGGAGCCTGCTCTGATATTACCTGCAAGATTCCCTTATTGGAATGTGCAGGTAAGCTTCCTTTAAGTCTAACGTTGCCAACAAGGCATCTTTACCTAGCACAGGAAGCAGCTGTTGAAGTGTTAGCATTTTGAATTTAGGGATTACCAAAAAAGGGTTTAGAATAGAGAGGTCCAGGATAGGAAGCCAGGAGCTGTCTTTTCTGGGCAAAAGTCTTGAGTAGAAACCTTGTCTCTTTTCCTCTTCTATATCCTTTCTTCTGCTGGGACAGGTTGAATAGCCCTGATACTTAGAAGAGAGAGAACCTGCTGTTGAGCCTCTGCCCACTGATTTGGGAGTAGGTCTGGCCAACCATTTGGGGTTGGGTAAGGTGTGGAAGTGGAATCTGTATCCTTGGAAAACGATTTAAAACCCATTTGCCCTGGGTAACGAGTTCCCAGTTTTTTGCATGCAGGGCGAGCTTTCCTCCTAAGGGAGCAGGCAGTTGAGCAGGGCTTGGAAGGGTTAAGTTTAAGTCATTGTGGCATTTTTCCATAGGGGGTGTCTTTACTACTTCCAACTTTGGAAGTGGGAGCCCCCCACGTGTGTAGCCTGAGACTGTAACCTAGGTGGTCTGCTGTTCCTGGGGGGTTTGGACTGAGAAGGCCTGGAAGAGACTATAAAGGACCCTCTGGGAGGCAGTACTTGCAGGAAATATTTAACAGTTTGCATAGATTTAGCTTCTTCCTCCATCTTTTTAAGGACGACTTCTGCTTTGTTGCCAAACAGGCGGTCTTGGTTTAAGGGAGCATCCAGTAATTTAGCTTTAACATGATCTGGCAAGTTCTGCTCCTTAAGCCAAGCATGCCTTCTAAGTACAGACCCAGTGACAGCAGCCCTGCAAGACGCGTCTAAACAGTCAAAACCACATTGCAAAGTATGTTTACCAACTTGTTCAGCAGAATGCATTAAACCCTGTAATTCTTTATGTTCAGCACAGTCAGGAATCAACATCATTTTCTGTTTAAGTAGTCCCATAATATGCTGCTGATACTAACATATGAAACTGGCAATTTAAGGCCCTAATGGCCAAAGTAGTAGACATGTATACCTCCTTACCCCATCTGTCCAAAGCCCTGGAATCACTATCAGATGGGGTAGGGTTTTTGGCAGCAGTAGCCTTAATGCCCTTTGGTCCTTGGGAAATGGTCTCTGGAACCGCAGTGGGATTCTTGAAGAGGAACTTGTGAGAGTCAGGTACTCTAATACCGGTCAGGTTTTCTGGGAGCTGGAGGTAAAGTGTCTGAGGCCAGGCTAGATTCTAAGAAGGCATCATCTACAATGTCCAGAACAGGAGGGATAGCTAAAGACCTGTGCTGAGGGAGGAGTAAGAATTCACTAATCCTCATTGTGGAGTCAGAGTAAAGTACAGTTTTGTACCTACCATAAATGTAGATGTCCGAGAGGTATGCATCTGCAGTCCTAACAAATGGGTTGTCCTGCCTCAGGCAGCCCTTCGGTCGGCCGGATTCCAAAGTCTGGGTCTGGCCTCGGCTGATGTCGCACTTCACCCGACGTCATAGCTGCTGTCAATTGGGTATAAAGGCATCAGCCGACGCCATTTTCCTCAGTGTTTCTTGCCCCAGATGCCAGGTGCCCTCTAGGAAGGCTAAATTTGGATAAATGCAAATGATTCCAAACAGTAGAGAGCAAATAAAAATAAACAGGTATATACATATATACAAACAAATACACCATAATAGATTCCCCCAGCTAGCTACAAGATGGGCAAATACCCTAGGAGTACCACAGAGGGGAAGGAGGGTGGGTAATCCTGACTGCAGATGCATGCCTCTCGGACATCTACATTTATGGTGGGTACAAAGCTGTACTACGTCCTTCAAGGATGCATCTGCAGTCCTAACAAATGGGTAGAATACCATAGCCAAACTGGGGGAGGAGGTACTAAGAAGATTATGGTGTAGTTAAGATCCCTTGCAAAACAGCAGTGGCAAAACCTGCTCGGGATCTGGAGTATAAAGGTAGATTATAATGCTTGGCAAATGTATGCACGGAGCTCCAAGTAGCAGCCTCTAAAATGTCTTTGGTAGCCACTCCTCGTAAAAAAGCTGTAGTAGTGGCTGTAGCCCTTGTGGAGTGAGGTCTGATGTTTTCTGGAGTTGTCTTTCCATGAAAAGAGTAACAAAATCTAATGCAATTTCCTATCCATTTTGAGATTGTCTGTTTTGAAATTGCTTTTCCTTCCATTCTTGTTGCATATGCTACCAGAAGCTGGTCAGTTTTTCTATTGTTCTTGGTTCTGTCCAGGTAGTAGCGCAATTGCCTGTGCACATCCAAGGTATGTAGTAGTCTTTCCCCCCTGTTCTGTGGGTTGGGGAAGAATGTTGGTAGGTGGATTGCTTGGTTTAATGATACCCTGGAGACCACCTTTGGCATAAAAGTAGGATTAGTTCTCATGGACACTCTATCCTGATGGAAGATAAGGAAGGGCTGTACTGCCATTAATGCCTGTAATTCAGAAACCCTTCTTGCTGAAGTGATTGCAAGCAGGAAAGCAGTTTTCCAAGATAAGAAAGTACAGTTTTGTACCTACCATAAATGTAGATGTCCGAGAGGCATGCATCTGCAGTCCTTACAAATGGGTTGTCCTGTCGTCAGGCAGCCCTTCGGTCGGCCGGATTCCAAAGTCTGGGTCTGGCCTCGGCTGATGTCGCACTCCACCCGACGTCATAGCTGCAGTTATTCGGGTATAAAGGTATCAGCCGACGCCATTTTCCTCAGTGTTTCTTGCCCCAGATGCCAGGTGCCCTTTAGGAAGGCTAAATTTGGATAAATGCAAATGGTTCCAAATAGTAGAGAGCAAACAAAAAATAAGCATGTATGTACATATATACAAACAAATACACCATAATAGATTCCCCCAGCTAGCTACAAGATGGGCAAATACCCTAGGAGTACCACAGAGGGAAGGAGGGTGGGTAATCCTGACTGCAGATGCATGCCTCTCGGACATCTACATTTATGGTAGGTACAAAACTGTACTATGTCCTTCAAGGATGCATCTGCAGTCCTTACAAATGGGTAGAATACCATAGCCAAACTGGGGGAGGAGGAGAAATAAGATTATGGTGTAGTTAAGATCCCTTGCAAAACAGCAGAGGCAAAACCTGCTCGGGATCTGGAGTATAAGGGTAGATTATAATGCTTGGCAAATGTATGCACGGAGCTCCAAGTAGCAGCCTCTAAAATGTCTTTGGTAGCCACTCCTCGTAAAAAAGCTGTAGTAGTGGCTGTAGCTCTTGTAGAGTGAGGTCTGATGTTTTCTGGAGTTTTCTTCCCATGGTGAGAGTAACAAAATCTAATGCAATTTCCTATCCACTTAGAGATTGTCTGTTTTGAAATTGCTTTTCCTTCCATTCCTGTTGCATATGCTACCAGTAGCTGGTCAGTTTTTCTATTGCTCTTGGTCCTGTCCAGGTAGTAGCAATTGTCTATGTACATCCAAGGTATGTAACAGTCTTTCTCCCTTGTTCTGTGGGTTGGGAAAGAATGTAGGCAGGTGGATAGCTTGGTTTAAAGATACCCTGGAGACCACCTTTGGCATAAAAGTAGGATTAGTTCTCATGGACACTATCTTGATGGAAGATAAGGAAGGGCTGTACTGCCATTAATGCCTATAGTTCAGAAACCCTTCTTGCTGAAGTGACTGCAAGCAGGAAAGCAGTTTTCCATGATAAGTACTGTAGTTCTGCTGTTGCTGCTGGCTCGAAAGGAGGTAGTGTCAATTTTTCTAACACAAAGTTCAAGTCCCATGCGGGCAATGGTGGCTTCCTAGGTGGCTTTACATTTTTAATTCCTCTCAGAAACTGCCTCAGCAGAGGATGTGAGAAGACAGGAGGGTCCATGTTGTATTCTGCTGAAATAGCTGATGCATGAATCTTAATGGAAGAATAGGACAGGCCATTGTGGAAGAGCTCTGCCAAGTATTCCAGGATGTTAGCTATGTTTACCAGTGACACATTTTCTCCTTTTGCTGCACTCCAAATGAGGTATCTTTTCCATTTTGCTGAATAATTTTTTCGTGTTGAGGGTCTGCGAGCCTCCAAGATAACGTCCTTAACCCTTTGAGATAATTCTGGGTTATTTTGTCTTATGCAATGTTCCAGGCAGCCAGTTGCAGCGTTTTTAGGTTTGGATGCAAGGTTTTGAAGTTGTTCTGTGTTAACAGTAAGGGAACTAGGGGCAGAGGCCATATTTGTTCCCGAGACATACTCCTCAGTAATGGGTACCAATACTGCCTCGGCCAGTCTGGAGCTATCAGGATGATCCTTGGACGGTCTTCTTTGAACTTCAATAGCACCTTGTGCATCAAAGGAAGAGGAGGGAATGCATATGCTGTCAGGTTTTTCCAACTGAAAGATAGGGAAGTCCACCTTCCAAGCAAGTGGGTGGTATGCCCTCGTGCAGAATTTTTTCAATTGGTGGTTGTGTGGGGATGCAAATAAGTCTATTTCTGGTAGTCCCCATTTCCCTGTAATGGTTTTGAAGATGTCTGGATGCAGCATCCATTCGTGGGCATCCGTGGTAGTCCTGCTTAGGATGTCTGCCAGTATATTTTCTTTTCCTGGTACAAATATTGCTTGTAACTGAATGTTGAAGCTCAGGGCCACATTCCAGAGGGCCATTGCCATCCGGCATAGAGGGTATGAATGCGTGCCTCCCTGTTTGTTGATGTACCACATAACTGTGGTGTTGTCCGTCCTTATCAGTAATTGACCCTGTTGAAGAAATGGTCTGAATGTCTGAATTGCCAATTTTACTGCCAGCATCTCCTTTTGATTTATGTGTAGGTGCAGCTGGTCTTGAGTCCATAAGCCGTGTATGCACTTGCCCAACATGTGTGCTCCCCAACCGAGGTCTGAGGCGTCCGTTGTGATGGTCTGGCTTGGTTGAGGTCTGAGGAAGGGCAGTCCTTTGTTCGATTGACAGGCCTGAGCCCACCATTGGAATTCCTGCTTCAGGCATGGAATTATTAGAATTAGGGTTTCTAGGCTGTGCTTGTGCTGAGACCATAAATTCCTTAGATACCACTGTAACTTTCCCATATGTAGCCTGGCATGTGGAATCAATATTATGCAGGATGCCATGTAACCCAGGGCTTGCAGGACTTTTCTTGCTGTTAGCTGGTCCTGCTTTGTTAATGCCATGAAGTAGAGAGGGAGGTGCTTCTGTTTTTCTGCTGTTAGGAATGCCATTTGGTTTGATGTGTCCAGCTCTGCACCCAAGAAGGTTATCCTTTGGGATGGTATCAGCCTTGACTTTTTTATATTGACTGTGTATCCCAGGTCTTGCAGTAGATAAATGACCTTTTTCAAATCTTTTGTTAATTTGTTTTTGCTGTCCGCTTGTAACAGGCAGTCGTCCAGGTAAGGGTAAATTTGAATTTCCTGGAGCCTGCAATGAGCTATCACTGATGCCAGGCATTTCGTGAATACTCTGGGCGCAGTAGATAAGCCAAAGGGCAATGCTGAGAATTGATAATGCTCTGATCCTGCAAGAAATCTGAGGTATCTTCTGCAATTTGGTCGTATGGGGACGTGCAGGTATGCCTCCTTGAGATCTAGAGTTACCAGCCAGGACTCCTTGCCCAGCATGGGAAGAAGCTGCTGTAGGGTCAGCATTTTGAATTTTGGAACAATGAGGTATGTCGGACAGGTCTAGAATAGGTCTCCATTGGTTTTCTTTTCTTGGTACCAGGAAGAGTCTGGAGTAAAATCCTTGCCCTTGTTCCACAGACGGTACCCTTTCTATGGCTCTCATCCTTAGTAAGTGATTTATTTGTTGTAGAGCTTCTGTTTTCTGATTTGGAGGTAGGTTTGGCATTCCTCTCTTCCTTGGTAGAGTATGGAAGTGAAACCTGTAACCTTGGTCTATTGTCTGTAAAATCCATTTGTCTCCTGTGATGTAGTGCCAGTTTACTGAAAATAAGGCTAGTTTTCCGCCTAAGGGTGCTTCTAGTTGTTCCCTGGTAGGCAGTGCCAGAGCCAAGTCACTGTGATTGTCCTGTGGAAGCGGTGGTGGCTGGATCTGTGGTAGTACCTCGCTGGTTGTTAGCCTGCCATTGACGTCCCCTGTAGGCACCTCTGGATTGACCCCTGCCTCTTGAGCGTCTATTCCTGCCTCTCTGGGCTCTGGAGGTATCTGGAAAGGACCAGTTCTTGGAAGGCCAGTTCCTACTAAACCTTGGAGGCTGGACCTGCAAGAAATCCTTGACTGTCTGGACAGATTTTGCTTGGTCTTCCACCTTCTTCAGCACCTGTTGTGCCGGAGAGCCAAACAAATTAAGCTTATCCATAGGAGCATCTAGGAGCTTTGATTTAACATGGTCTGGTAAGGATTGCTCTTTTAACCATGCATGTCTTCTGATCACTGTACCAGTCATAGCTGATCTAAAAGAAGCCTTCAGTGCATCATAGCCGCATTTTAAGGAATGATTACTGACCTGCTGAATGTTATGTACCATTTCCTGAACAGACTTTTTGTCTAATGGTTCATCCGAGGACAGTTTTTTAGTTAACTGATCTAACATAAATTCCTGATACTGAATCATGTGGAATTGACAGTTTAAGGCCCTAGCTGAAAGAGTAGCAGAAGTGTAACCTTTTTTACCCCATCTCTAAGGCCCTAGATTCCCTTTCAGAGGGGGGTTTTTTGCAGAGGAAGCTGCTACAGCCTTGGGTCCCTGGGAAATAGTTTCAGGATCTGCAAAAGGAGCCTTATACAAATGATAATGTGTGTCCGGAACCCTGTAGTACCTATCGGGCTTAGCAGGGCGGAGGAAGAGAATCAGGAGCAGTACAAGCATCATTAAATGCATCATCCACAACAGTAAGTACTGGAGGAATGGCTAAAGGCCTATGCTGTGGCAAATGCAAAAAGGTTCTAAGCCTTTTCCTAGAGTCTGAAAAATCCTGGCCCTGCCATTGAAATTGTTCCCTCATAGCATGCAAGGTTTCCCCAAAGGAAAATTCCTCAGGCGGAGAGGCAGAAGGAATGGACTCTTCTGCATCAGAGTCCTCATAAGGAGAAAAAGGGCCCTCTGGAGGATTTGTATTGTCCGAATCATCAGAGGAGTCATCTGAAGAAACTGGCTCAGGGGGCTCTGCTCTAGGCCTCTTCTCTGGAGGTGGGTGAGAGGCCCTGTCTGGGTGTGGTTGGGATCCCCTGATCAAAGAAATGAGATCCTCTGCTAGACTAAGCATTTGAGAACTAGAGCTAGGCCTGTGAGAGGGGGTCTTAGCAGGCACAGTTTTGGTAGATTTTGCTGCTTTAGCCCTGGCAAAAGCCTTAACCGACATGGATGCAGGGGGCCTAGCAGCTCCACGTGCAGGAGTAGAAATATCTAAAGGAATAGTATCAGATAAATCCTGTGAACCTGCAAGAGCAGGTGGGATTTCAGTAGCAGATTCAGCCATGCTGGATGAGGCCTCGGTAGGAGGTAAGTTTTCGGCTGAAGGAAGAACAGCGGACTCGGTTTCAGCCGAAACAGAGACACTCACGGTTGGCTTAACCGCGGTTTCGGCTGAAACCGCGGACCACGAGTGTCGGTCCTTTTCCTTGCGCTTTTTAGTTATTTGTGTAGTCGGAGTTTCCGACGGCATAATGTAAGCAAAAGCGGAGCCGAAAAACTCTTCAGCAAATTCCGACCGACGTCTAAGCGTCCGTCGGTTGAAAGAAGCACAGGCTAGGCAAGCTGCTACGTCGTGGTCTGGGCCTAAACAAGGTAGGCAGTAAGAGTGGAAATCTTTATGAGGTATTTGTTTCCCACAAGTTAAACAGTTATTCACTTTTTCTGACATCGGCTGAGGCAAGAAAGAGTCCCCAATGGGGTACTTAGCTTTTTAGAAGTCTTCGGTAGTAGTAATCTTTGGTTCTGAACTACCGGCACTTGCGAACAGCTTCTGCTTCGGGCGCCACGCGGCAAGAAAGACTGAGGAAAATGGCGTCGGCTGATACCTTTATACCCGAATAACTGCAGCTATGACGTCGGGTGGAGTGCAACATCAGCCGAGGCCAGACCCAGACTTTGGAATCTGGCCGACCGAAGGGCTGCCTGACGACAGGACAACCCATTTGTAAGGACTGCAGATGCATCCTTGAAGGACATCTGTAATTCTGCTGTTGCTGCTGGTTCAAAAGGGGGAAGTGTCAACTTTTCTAACACAAAGTTCAGGTCCCATGTAGGCAAAGGTGGCTTCCTTGGCGGCTTTACATTTTTAATTCCTCTCAGAAACTGCCTGAGTAGAGGATGAGAGAATACTGGAGGATCCATGTTGTATTCTGCTGAAATTGCTGATGCATGAATCTTAATGGAGGAGTAAGACATGCCATTGTGGAAAAGCTCTGCTAAATATTCCAGGATGTTAGCTATGTTTGCCAATGATACATTTTCTCCTTTTGCTGCACTCCAAATGAGGTATCTTTTCCATTTTGCTGAATAAGTTTTCCTTGTTGAGGGTCTGCGAGCCTCCAAGATCATGTCTTTAACCGTTTGAGATAAATCTGGGTTATTTTGTTTTATGTAATGTTCCAAGCAGCGAGACATACTCCTCAGTAGCGGGTACCAATGCTGCCTCGGCCAGTCTGGAGCTATCAGGATGATCCTTGGGTGATCTTCTTTGATCTTCAGTAGCACTTTGTGCATCAAAGGAAGAGGTGGGAATGCATATGCTGTCAGGTTTTCCCAACTGAAGGATAGGGAGTCCACCTTCCAAGCAAGTGGGTGGTATGTCCTTGTGCAGAATTATTTCAATTGGTGGTTGTGTGGGGATGCGAACAGGTCTATTTCTGGTAGTCCCCATTTCTTTGTAATGGATTTGAAGATGTCTGGATGCAGCATCCATTCGTGGGCATCCGTGGTAGTTCTGCTTAAGATGTCTGCTAGTATATTTTCTTTTCCTGGCACAAATATGGCCTGGAGCTGAATGTTGAGGTTCAGGGCCACATTCCAGAGGTCCATTGCCATCCGGCATAGAGGATATGAATGTGTGCCTCCCTGTTTGTTGATATACCACATAACTGTGGTGTTGTCCGTCCTTATCAGCAAATGACCCTGTTGAAGAAACTGTCTGAATGTCTGAATTGCCTGCTTTACTGCCAGCATCTCTTTTTGATTTATGTGTAGGTTCAGCTGGTCTTGTATCCATAAGCCTTGTATGCACTTGTCCACCATGTGTGCCCCCCAACCGAGGTCTGAGGCGTCTGTGGTGATAGTCTGGCTTGGGTGAGGGCTGTGGAACGGCAGTCCTTTGTTCAATTGACAGGCCTGAGCCCACCACTGGAATTCTTGCTTCAGGCATGGAATTATTGGAATTTGGGCTTCTAGGCTGTGCTTGTGCTGAGACCATAAATTCCTTAGGTACCATTGCAACTTCCTCATATGTAGTCTGGCATGTGGAATCAATATTATGCAGGATGCCATGTAACCCAGGGCTTGCAGGACTTTCCTTGCTGTAAGCTGGTTCTGTTGTTAATGCCATGAAATAGAGTGGTAGTTGCTTTTGCTTTTCTGCTGTGAGGAATGCCATTTGGTTTGATGTGTCCAGTTCTGCACCCAAGAAAGTTATCCTTTGGGATGGTATCAGCCTTGACTTTTTTATGTTGACTGTGTATCCCAGGGCTTGCAATAGGTGAATAACCTTTCTCAAATCTTTTGTTAATTTGTTTTGTTGTCCGCTTGTAACAGGCAGTCGTCCAGGTATGGATAAATTTGAATTCCCTGAAGCCTGCAATGAGCAATTACTGATGCCAGGCATTTCATGAATACTCTGGGCGCAGTAGATAAGCCAAAAGGCAATGCTGAGAATTGATAATGCTCTGATCCTGCAAGAAATCTGAGGTATCTTCTGCAATTTGGTCGTATGGGGACGTGCAGGTATGCCTCCTTGAGATCTAGAGTTACCAGCCAAGACTCCTTGCCCAGCATGGGAAGAATTTGCTGTAGGGTCAGCATCTTGAATTTTGGAACAATGAGATATGTGTTCAGAGCGGACAGGTCGAGAATAGGTCTCCATTGGTTTTCCTTTCTTGGTACCAGGAAAAGTCTGGAATAAAATCCTTGTCCTTGTTCCATAGACTGTACCTTTTCTATACCTCTCATCCTTAGTAAGTGGCCTATTTGTTCTAGAGCGTTTGTCTTTTGGTTTGGTGGTAGGTTTGGCATTCCTCTCTTCCTTGGTAGAGTATGGAAGTGAAACCTGTAACCTTTGTCTATTGTCTGTAAAATCCATTTGTCTCCTGTAATGTAATGCCAGTTTACTGAAAATAAGGCTAGCTTTCCGCCTAAGGGTGCTTCTAGTTGTTCCCTGGTAGGCGGTATCAGAGCCAAGTCACTGTGATTGTCCTGCGGAAGTGGTAGTGGCTGGATCTGTGGCAGTAATTCTCTGGTTGTTAGGCTGCCACTGACGTCCCCTGTAGGCACCTCTGGATTGACCTCTGCCTCTTGGGCGCCTATTTCTGCCTCTCTGTGCTCTGGTGGTGTCTGGAAAGGACCAATTCTTAGAAGGCCAATTCCTACTAAACCTCGGAGGCTGGACCTGTAAGAAATCCTTGACTGTTTGGACAGATTTTGCTTTTTCTTCCACCTTCTTTAACACCTGCTGTGCAGGGGAGCCAAACAAACTGTGTTTTTCCATGGGAGCATCTAGGAGCTTTGACTTTACATGGTCTGGTAAGGATTGCTCTTTTAACCATGCATGCCTTCTGATCACTGTACCAGTCATAGCTGATCTAAAGGAAGCCTCCAGTGCATCATAGCCGCATTTTAAGGAATGATTACTGACCTGCTGAGTGTTATGTACCAAATCCTGAAGGGACTTACGGTCTAAAGGTTCAGGAGAGGACAGTTTTTTTAGTTAGCTGATCTAACAAATTCCTGATACTGAATCATGTGGAATTGACAGTTTAAGGCCCTAGCCGAAAGAGTAGCAGAAGTATAAACTTTTTTTACCCCATCTCTAATGCCCTAGATTCTCTTTCAGAGGGAGGGGTTTTGGCAGAGGCAGCTGCTACAGCTTTGGGGCCCTGTGAAATAGTTTCAGGATCTGCAATAGGAGCCTTATACAAGTGATAATGTGTGTCCGGAACCCTGTAGTATCTGTCGGGCTTAGCAGGGGCCGGGGGAAGAGAGTCAGGGGCAGTACAAGCATCATTAAATGCATCATCCACAACTGTAAGTACTGGAGGAATGGCTAATGGCCTATGCTGTGGCAGATGTAAAAAGGTCCTAAGCCTTTTCCTAGAATCTGAAAAATCCTGGCCCTGCCATTGAAATTGTTCTCTCATAGCATGCAAGGTTTCCCCAAAAGAAAATTCCTCAGGAGGAGAGGCAGAAGGAATGGAGTCTTCTGCGTCAGAGTCCCCATATGGAGAATAAGGGCCTTCTGGAGGATTTGAGTTTTCTGAATCATCAGAGGAATAATCTGTAGAAACTGGCTCAGGGGGCTCTGCTCTAGGCCTCTTCTCTGGAGGGGGATGAGAGGCCCTGTCAGGGTGAGGTTGGGATCCCCTGATCAAAGAAATGAGATCCTCTGCCAGGCTAAGCATTTGAGTACTAGAGCTAGGCCTGTGTGAGGGGGTTTTAGCAAGCACGGCCTTAGAAGATTTAGCTGCTTTAGCCCTAGAAAAAGCCTTAATTGACATGGATGCAGGGGGCCTAGCAGCTCCACGTGCAGGAGTAGATATATCTAAGGGAATAGTATCTGATAAATCCTGAGAACCTGCAAGAGCAGGTGGAAATTCAGTAGCAGATTCAGCCATGCTGGATGAGGCCTCGGTTGTAGGAGGCATGCTTTCGGCCGAAGGAAGAACAGAGGACTCTGTTTCAGCCGAAACCGAGACACTCGCGGTTGGCTTAACCGCGGTTTCGGCCGAAACCGTGGACCGCGAGTGCCGGTCCTTTTCCTTACGCTTTTTAGCTAATTGTGAAGTCGGAGTCTCCGACGGCATGTTGTAAGCAAAAGCCGAAAAACTCCTCTGCAAACTCCGACCGACGTCTAAGTGTCTGTCAGTTGAAGGAAGCACAGGCTAGACAAGCTGCTACGTCGTGGTCTGGGCCTAAGCAAGGAAGGCAGTAAGAGTGGAAATCCTTATGAGGTATTTGTTTCCCACAAGTTAAACAGTTATTCACTTTTTCTGACATCGGCTGAGGCAAGAAAGAGTCCCCAACGGGGTACTTAGCTTTTTAGAAGTCTTCGGTAGTAGCAATCTCTGGTTCTGACCGACCGGCACTTGCGAACAGCTTCTGCTTCGGGCGCCACATGGCAAGAAAGACTGAGGAAAATGGCGTCGGCTGATGCCTTTATACCCAATTGACAGCAGCTATGACGTCGGGTGAAGTGCGACATCAGCCGAGGCCAGACACAGACTTTGGAATCCGGCCGACCGAAGGGCTGCCTGAGGCAGGACAACCCATTTGTTAGGACTGCAGATGCATCCTTGAAGGACATTCCTGGCTTTCCCAGCGGAAATGCTCCCTAAGAGTGTGCAAGGTTTCACCAAAAATCTTCTGGAGGGGAAGCAGAGGGAATGGAATCCTCTGCATCAGAATCCTCATAGGTAAATAAGGGCAAATCCTGGTAATCAGAAGGAACAGAAATTTCAGAATCCTGATCAGAAGAATCAGAATGAAAATCAGTTCTAGGTCTCTTACAGGGAGAAGGCTGGCTTCCCCTAATTAAAGTAATAAGGTCTTCAGCCATTCTAAGCATTTGTCTATTAGGCATATGGGCCTGACCATGCGGCTTGGACGTCTGCTTTCTAAACGTGGGTCGAGTTTTAGGCCTTGATGAAGAAGATGGCGTCGGTTTAAAATGCAAATCTGTAGGCCTGATAACACCCTCAGAAGCCACTGCCTGCACAGCGGCTCCGGACCCATCCAAGGTAGACATATCCACAGGTTCCATAGTCGAAGAAGCATCTCGTGGCATACTGGACTCCGAATGGGTCTCAGTAGAGGCCAGCGAATCTGAAGCAGCGGGTATCAGGGGCTGCGAAAGCGCCTCACTGAGTACCGGTGAACTGGTGACTAGCTTAACGGAAGCGTCGTCGGCAGTTTTGGACCTATGCGGTCTGTCTCTGTCTTTATCCTTATGTTTTTTCAGAATACCGGTAGTCGGATGGTTTACCGAAGCCATTTCTGGATAGTTAAACAGAGTACCAAAATAATCTGCTGCTAAAATATACAGACGACGAATAGTTCTGGGGTTGAATAAGGCACAAAACCGACAGCAAGGGACGTCGTGGTCTGGGCCTAAGCAAGGAATGCAGTATGAATGAAAATCTTTGAGGTATTTGCTTTCCACAGCTAAGATAATTGTTAACTTTTATTGACATCGGTTAAGAGCAAGAAAAAGGATCCCTAATGGGGTACTTAGCTTTTTTCGAAGACTTCGGTTCTGAAACTTGAAAACGAAAATTTCAGGAGTCTGCCGACTGGCACTTGCAAACTGCTTCTGCTTCGGGCACTGTGCAGCAAGAAAGACTGATGTAATGGTGTCGGCTGCATGTTTTATACCTCTGATGACCTGACGTCATGGAAGAAGGGACAGCATCCGACGCAGGAATCCAATACTCTGGTATTTAGGCTGGCTGAGGGCTACCTGCAGGCAGATAACCCAAATATAATGACTGCAACAGTGAAACACGAAGAACATCCTTTGTTTCTTTGGGGGGGGGGGGAGCTGCTCTATGGTGCCCTGAGCTAGCAATTGTTGAATGATGGGTGGGAAAAGGTGAGCTTGGTTTGAAAGAGGTTGAGGAATTCCCTGGAAGGGGGGTAACATCCTCAAAGTCATAAAGTATCTCCTCAGAATGATGGAGAGGACCCAGTTTTCTGATGTGATTTTCCACCAGGAGGGTGAGCCGAAGGGATAGGGGGGGGGGGGTGTTTAGGCTTAGTAGTTGTAAGTCACAGTGGCGGTGGTCTGGTTGGGTCAGACTGGATCTGAAAGAGGGTGGTCGAAGGGGTGGAAGGAAACCTGGGAGTCCAGCTTTTCCTAGGTTGCCTACATCCCTTTGGCTGAAAAGCTGGGTGGGAGGACTGTCTCCTGAAAAAGGAAGCTCTTCGTGGGCAGTTTCTTTGATATCTGGGGACAGGAGACACCAGCAAATGTTTTAGCCTTTGAAGTTTTTTTCCCTTTTCTTGAAGGGATTTAAGAAGTTCTGCTGAAGCCTGTCCAAACAGGGCTTTTCTATCCAGTGGGGCATCAAGCAGTTTAGTTTGCACATCCATAGGAAGTGGCTGAAGTCTCACCCAGGAATATCTCCTCAGCACTGAACCTGATACAACAGATTTTGAAGAGGCTTCCACAGCATCATAACTGCACTTGGAGTGCCTAGTCACTTGAGATGCTGTGGAAAGTAGGATGTTAAGTTGGGTTTTTTATAGATGAATCAGGAACTTCAGAGAGGAGGGTAAAAGCCTTGGAAATGGTGTCCAGGACATACTTAGCCATGTGTGTTTGGTAGTTGAGAGCGCTTGTAGCCAGAGTAGAGGAGCACTTTCTTCCCTTGTCTGTCCATGACCTTGCTGTCTTTAACAGTAGGGTAAGAGAGCAGCAGAAGGTAATTGTCTGGATGTCTTATCAGCAGAGACTGCAATAACCGCTGGGTCTGCTGTTTTTTTTTTTTTTTAATAGGAATTGGGTGTCCTGAGGGACCTTGTAAAAACGGTCAGGACGTTTAGAGGCTGGGGGGGGTTGTGAAACTGGGGCCAGTGAAGCAGCCAAGAAGGCATCTTGGAAGGCAGGTAGAAAAGGGGGCATAAAACATGCAGCCAATGCCATTACATCAGTTTTTCTTGCCCCAGATGTCAGGTGCCCCCCCCAAATGGGGAGCAAATATATATATATATATATATATATATATATATATATATATATATATGGGTCTACTTCTAAAGACCGAAACGCCGATTCCCCGACACGCAGAAAACGAAGACCAAACGACCGACAGGTAAGTTTACCGACAGGCTGAAAGACTGACAAGGGTAATGTGCGATCGCGACTCGGTAAGTGTGCGACAGTGACGGAGGTAGGAGTGGTCAGGTAAGTGAGTTAGGGTTAGGGTGCAGGTAGGTGAAGTGTGCGTTAGTGTCGGAGCTTGGGCTAGGGCTGGGTAAGTGAGTTAGGGTTAGGGTGCAGGTAGGTGAAGTGTGCGTTAGTGTCGGAGCTTGGGCTAGGGGTGGGTAAGTGAGTTAGGGTTAGGGTGCAGGTAGGTGAAGTGTGCGATAGTGTCGGACCTTAGGGTTAGGGTTTGGGTCAGGGCTAGTGTGTATGCTATGTAGTGTAGTGTGTCGTTTACGTTCCGTGTGTCGGTGTTATGGTGTTCGGTGTTTCGCGTTGTCGGGTTTGTGTGTTGTCGGTGTTCTGGTGTCGGTGATTTCTGTGTCGGGGAATCGGCGTTTCGGTCTTTAGAAGTAGACCCATATATATATATATATATATATATATATATATATATATATATATATATATATATATATATATACACATACATAAATAAAGAGAATTATATATAAATGCACTTTTAGAAACAAACTACTTTCATCTAAAAGCAAATACACCATAAAGACGTTTTTGTATAGTGAAGGAAAGAAAAGGTATAAAAGGTGGTTGGCGGGTGGGAAACCCGGACTGCAACAGTGAATACACTCGAACATCTACATTTATGGTAAGTGTACACAACTGTACTATGTTCTTCATGTTTCACTGTTGCAGTCATTACATATGGGTAGAATCCCAAAGCTATGGATGGGGAGGATGGAACTAAACAGCATTAGGAGTGGCTATAAGGCCCTACAGAACTGCAGTGGCAAAGCCTGCCCTGGATTTGGAGAAGAGAGGCAAATGATAATGCTTTGTGAAGGTATGAACAGAGCTCCAAGTAGCAGCTTCTAGAATGTCTTTGGTTGGAACCCCTCTGAGAAAAGCTGCTGAAGTAGAGGCAGCCCTGGTGGAATGTGATCTGATCCCCTTGGGCACAGGTTTACCATGGTGCAAGTAGCAGAAACGAATGCAGTGGCTTATCCACTTAGAAATAGTCTGCTTTGATATATCCTTCCCCTCTGACCCTGCAGCAAATGCTACCAATAGTTGCTCAGACCTTCTTAGAGATTTGGTCCTGTTTAAGTAGAACCTTAGTTGTCTGTGTACATCCAATGAATGCAGAATCCACTCCCCCTTGTTCTGTGGATTTGGGTAAAATGTTGGCAGGTGAATGGTCTGGTTAAGAGCCACGCTGGATACGACCTTAGGCATAAAAAAAGGATTGGTCCTGAGGGACACCCTGTCCAGGAAAAATGTAATAAAAGGCTCCACTGCCATGAGAGTCTGTAGTTCTGAAACCCTTCTTGCTGAAGTGACTGTCAAGAGAAAAGCTGTTTTCCAAGATCGAAATTTTATACCCGCAGTAGCTGCTGGTTCAAAAGGAGGCAGGGTGAGTTTTTCCAGCAAAAAATTGAGGTCCCATGCAGGAGTTGGTGACCTTCTGGAAGGCCTTAAATTTTTGGCTCCTCTAAGATACTGTTTAAGCAGAGGTTGAGAAAAGAGGGGAGGGCTCTGTGTTGTAACGAGCCGAGATGGTAGAGGCATGGATTTTTATTGAAGAAAAAGATAGGCCCTTGTCAAACATCTCAATCAAACACTGTAAAATCTGAGGAATATTGGGCTTTGCTGAGTCTGTTCCTTGTGCTTGGTTCCTAGCACAGAATCTCTTCCATTTAGCAGCATAAGATTTTCTAGTACTAGGCCTTCTGGCTTCCAAAATGACATCCATCACAGATTTACTGAGAGGTGTTGTTTGAATAATTAATTGATCAGCCATGCTGCAAGATGCAGAGTTTGGAGCTGTGTGTGCAGAATTTGATTGTTCTGGTGAGACAGTAGATGAGGTATTTGAGGCAAGTACTGTGGAGGAAGTTTTGAGATATTCCTTAGAAGTGGGTACGAGTGCTGGCGAGGCCAATCCGGAGCAACTAGGATCATTTTTGTTTTTTCCTGTCAGACTTTTAGTAAGACCTTGGAGAGTAGAAGCAGAGGGGGAAAGGCAGAGACCGATGGGGTTTTCCAGCTGAAGGATAGGGCATCCACTTTCCATGCTTTTTTGTGATGAGTTCTTGTGCAGAATTTGTCCAACTGATAATTTTTGGGGAGAGGCAAATAGATCTATGTCTGGGCTCCCCCACTTCTGTGTTAACATGCTGAAGATTTGTGGATCCAGTTTCCATTTGTGTGGGTCCATAAGATTTCTGCTTAGGTCGTCTGCCAGAGTATTTTGTTTTCCTGGCAGGAATTGAGCTTGAAGATGTATTTGGTAAGTCAAGGCTGTGTTCCACAAGGTCATGGCTAGCCTGCAAAGGGGGTAGGAATGTGTACCCCCCTGCTTGTTTATGTACCACATAACTGTGGTGTTGTCCGTCTTTATCAGTAGTTGTCCTGGATGAAGTAAGTCCTTGAAGGCTGTCAGAGCATTCTGAACAGCTAGCATCTCTTTCTGGTTGATACGCAGATGCATTTGGTTTGGGCTCCATTTGCCCTGAATGCATCACCCCGCCAGGCGGACCCCCAAGCATAGTCTAATGCATCTGTAGTTAGGGTTTGGGTGGCAGGGGGTAGAGTGAATGACAATCCCTTGTTTTGGTGACATGTCTCTGCCCACCAAAGAAACTCCTGTTGTAGGCAGGGAATGAGAGGAATCATTTCCAGACTGTGACAATGTTGACTCCATAAACTTTTTAGGTACCATTGAAGTTTCCTCATATGCAGTCTCGCATATGGAATTAGCGGAATGCAGGATGCCATGAACCCCAAAGCCTGCAGAATTTGTAATACAGATAACTGGGTTTTGTTGCCATTTGTTTGAATTATGTTGTCAACTGCCTTTGTTTGTCTGGTGTGAGGTAAGCCATCTGGGCAGTTGTATTCAAGCATGCAGCCAGGAATGTAACTATTTGAGAGGCTACCAGTTGCAATTTCTTTTCATTTATGGTGTACCCTAGAGGCATGCTAGAAGCCTTTTTACAAACACCAGATTTTGAAGAACAGTGTCCTTGTCCTCTGCTTGAATGAGACATTCGTCCAGATAAGGATAAATTTGAATGCTTCTTTGTCTGCAGAATGCGATTACTGGTGCCAGGCACTTTGTAAAGACCCTGGGCGCAGTAGATAAGCCAAAGGGCAGTGCAGAGAATTGGTAATGCAAAAAACCTGCTTTGAAGCGGAGGTATCTTCTGCATGATTCCCTTATTGGGATATGCAGGTATGCCTCTTAAGTCTAGAGTTACTAACCAAGCATTCCTGCCTAGCATAGGCAGTAGCTGTTGTAAAGTCAGCATTTTGAATTTTGGAATGTCCAGGAACGTGCTCAAAATCATTAAGTCCAGTATTGGACGCCATGAATTGTCTTTTCTGGTTACCAGGAAGAGTCTTGAATAAAAACCTTCTTTTTTCTTTTCTGGTACCGGTTGAATAGCCCCCATATCCATGAGGGACATGACTTGTTTCTGGGCCTCTGCCCACTGGTTTTGTGGCAGATCCGGCCATCCGTCTGGAATTGGCAAAGTATGGAAATGAAATCTGTACCCCTGGGATACTATGTTTAATACCCACTTGTCCTGGGTAATTAACTGCCAATTTTGAGCATGAAGAGCTAGTTTTCCCCCAAGGGGGCTGTCAAAAGATAAGTGCTTGGTGATGGTAGAGGAAAGTCATTGAGACTGCTTACTGTAGGGTTGTGCTTTGTTTCCTCCAGTTTTGGAGGTGGAGGCACCCCACTGCTTTGACCTGTAAGAACCCTGTGATTGGTATCTGGAGCCTTTTGAGCGCCTGGATTTGCCTTGAGTGGCTCTGTTGGACACAGGAAAGGACCAATTTTTAGTAGGCCAGAGTCTACTGAACCTGGGTGGCTGCACTTGCAAGAAATCTTTTACAGTTTGCATAGATTTAGCTTTGTCTTCCATTTTCTTTAAAACCTCTTCTGCCTTATTACCAAAGTGTCATGCTGCAAAGGGGCATCCAACAATTTAGCTTTTACATGATCAGGCAGATTTTGCTCCTTGAGCCAGGCATGCCTTCTAATCACAGATCTAGTAACGGCGGCCCTACAAGAGACTTCCAAGGAATCAAAACCACACTGCAAAGTATGCTTTCTAACCTGTTCTGCTGAATGCAATAATTCCTGTAACTCTATTTTCCACACAATCAGAAATCAACATAATTTTCTGTTTTAGTAAACCCATAACATGCTGTTGCTATTTAAGCATATGAAACTGGCAGTTTAAGGCCCTGATCGACAAGGTTGCATACGTATAAACCTTCTTTCCGCATCTATTCAGTGCCCTGGAATGTCTGTCAGAGGGGGTAGGATTTTTGGCTGTAGAGGCCTTTACACCCTTGGGACCCTGAGAAATAGTCTCAGGATCAGCAGCAGGATTTTTGAATATAAATTTGTGGGAGTTAGGAACCCTGTAATATCGGTCTGGCTTACTAGGAGCCAGAGGCAGGGAATTAGGAGCCATGCTTGATTCCGAAAACACATCAACAATGTCTAATACAGGAGGTATTGCCAAAGGCCTATGCTGAGGAAGAAGGAAATCCCTAAGCCTCTTTTGATTCAGAGAAATCCTGACTCTCCCAGTGAAAATGTTCCCTTAAAGTATGAAAGTCTCTCCAAAAGAGTAATCCTCAGGAGGAGATGCAGATGGGATGGATTCCTCTGCATAGGAATCCTCATAGGGTGGAATGGAAAATTCCTGATCAGAAGAGGAATCAGAAGAAATGGAATCCTGATCTGAAGATTCATAATCAGTGCCTTGCCTAGGCCTCTTAGCAGGGGGGGGGGTTGGGAACCCCTGATCAAGTTAATTAAATCCTCAGTCATTTTGATCATCTGTTTTTTAGGAATAGGGGCCTGAGCACGTGGCTCATGCATCAGTTTTTTAGACATAGAATATGTTTTTGAGGCTGGCATCGGTTTAATATAAAAATGTTGAGGCCTGAAAACACCCTCAGAAGCCGGTGCCTGCTCAGCGGCTCCGGACCCATCCAAGGGAGAGACATCCGTGGGTTCAATACTCTGAGAACCTCGCAGCATACCGGACTCCGAATGGGTCTCGGTAGAGGCCTGTGACTCAAAAGTAGCGGGTATTAGGGGCTGCAAAAGTGCCTCACTGAGTACTGGCGAACTGGCAACTGGCTTAAGAGAAGCTTTGTCGTCTGTTTTGGACCTCGACGGTCTGTCTGTCTTTTTCTTTGCGTTTTTTGTGAACTCCGGTAGTCGGATTGCTAACCGACATTTCAGGATAATTAAATCTTGAACCAAAATATTTAGAAGCAAAAATATACAGACACTTAATAGTGCATTGGTTAAATCTAGCACAAAACCGACAGCAAGGCATGTTGTGATCTGGGCCTAGGCAAGGAATACAGTATAAATGAAAATCCTTATGAGGTATTTGCTTCCCACAAGTAATGCAATTATTAACTTTTATTGACATCAGTAAGGAGCAAGAAAAAGTTTCCCCAACGGGGTACTTAGCTTTAGTTTGAAGACTTCAGTTCTGAAACTCGAATGCGAAAATTACAGGAGTCGGCCGACCGGCACTTGCGTAAGTACAGTTGTGTACACTTACCATAAATGTAGATGTTCCGAGTGTATTCACTGTTGCAGTCATTACATTTGGGTAATCTGCTGGCAGGTAGCCCTCTGTCAGCCTGAATTCCAAAGTCTTGGGTCCTGCGTCGGTTGCTGTCTTCTCTTCCATGACGTCAGGTCATCAGGGGTATAAAACATGCAGCAGACACCATTTTCTTTAGTTTTTCTTGCCCCCGATGTCAGGTGCCCCCAAAAAGGTAGCAAAATTATATATACATACACACACACATATACATATATATATATATATATATATATATATATATATATATATACACACACACATATATATATATATATATACATATACATATATATATATATATATATATATATATAGATAGATAGATATATACATGCAACAATATAAACTTTACCTTCATCTACAAGCAAATACACCACATAGGTTGTAGAAGATGGAGAAGGAAAGATAAACTTCAGAATGACAAGGGGATGGTGGGAGGGTAACCTGGACTGCAACAGTGAATACACTCTAACATCTACATTTATGGTAAGTGTACACAACTGTACTATGTTCTTCGTGTTTCACTGTTGCAATCATTACATTTGAGTAGAAACCCAAAGCTATGGTTGGGGGGCCTGGAGCTAAACAGCATTAGGTGCGGCTATAAGGCCCTGCAGCACTGCAGTGGCAAAGCCTGCCCTGGACTTAGAGTAGAGAGGCAAATGGTAATGCTTTGTAAAGGTGTGAACAGAACTCCAAGTAGCAGCCTCTAGAATGTCTTTGGTTGGTGGTACTCTGAGAAAGGCTGCTGAAGTAGCTGCAGATCTGGTGGAATGAGACCTAATGTCCTTGGGCATAGATTTACCATGGTGTAATTAGCAGAAACGGATGCAGTGGCTTATTCACTATGAGATTGTCTGCTTTGAAATAGCCTTTCCTTCTGATCCTGCAGCATATGACACTAGTAACTGTTCAGCTTTTCTTACGGCTTTTGTCCTGCTCAAGCAGAATCTTAGCTGTCTGTGTACGTCCAAGGAATGCAGAATTCTCTCCCCCTTGTTCAGCGGATTTGGATAACAAGTTGGCAGATGAATTGTTTGGTTAAGAGCCACACTGGAAACCACCTTAGGCATAAAAGTAGGATTTGTCCTCAGAGAGGCCCTGTCTGGGTAAAATATGATAAAAGGCTCTACAGCCATGAGGGCCTGTAGCTCTGAAACTCTTCTTGCTGAAGTAATTGCTAGTAGCAGAGCAGTTTTCCACGATAAGAACTTTAAATCAGCAGTAGCAGCTGGTTCAAATGGAGGCAGGGTGAGCTTTTCCAACACATAATTGAGGTCCCATGCAGGTAATGGTGATCTAGGAGGCCTTAAATTTTTGGCTCCTCTAAGATACTGCTTTAGTAAAGGATGAGAAAAGATTGGTGGCTCTGTATTGTAATGAGCCGAAATCGTAGATGCATAGATTTTGATTGATGAGAAAGATAGGCCTTTGTCAAGCATCTCAGTTAAGTATTGTAATATCTGAGGAATATTTGGTTTTGCTGTATCAGTTCCTTCTGCTTGATTCCAAGCACAGAATCGCTTCCATTTGTCGGCATAAGATTTTCTAGTACTAGGCCTTCTGGCTTCCAAAATGACATCCATCACAGCTTTAGAGAGAGGTGTAGTTTGTATGATTACATGATTAGCCATGCTGCCAGGTTCAGAGTCTGTAGTTGATTGTGCAGGATCTGACTGTTTTGCTGTGACAGTAGCTGTGGTCTTTGAGGCAAGGTCCAAGCTGGGTATTGAGCCAAGTTCCTTACGATTGAGTACCAGTATTGGCGGGGCCAGTCCGGGGCAATTAATATCATCTTTGGCTTCTCTTGTCTGACCTTTTCAGAGGACCTTGGGTAGAAGAGGCAGAGGAGGAAATGCGTAACCTGATAGGTTTTTCCAACTGAAGGATAGGGCGCCCACTTTCCATGCTTCTCTGTGATAAGTCCTTGTGCAGTATCTTTTCAATTGATAATTTTGAGGAGAGGCAAATAGATCTATGTCTGGGCTCCCCCATTTCTCTGTTATCATGCTGAAGACTTGTGGATTTAGTTTCCACTCGTGGGGATCCATAAGGTTTCTGCTTAAATCGTCTGCCAGAGTGTTTTGTTTTCCTGGCAGGAATTGAGCTTGAAGATGTATTTTGTAGGTCAAAGCTGTGTTCCACAGTGCCACGGCTAATCTGCAAAGGGGGTATAAGTGTGTGCCCCCTTGCTTGTTTACATACCACATGACTGTGGTGTTGCCCGTCTTTATCAGTAATTGTCCTGGATGAAGCAAGTCATTGAAGGCTGTTAGGGCATTTTGAACAGCTAGCATCTCTTTCTGGTTGATATGTAGATGCATTTGTTTTGGTGTCCATAAGCCCTGAATGCATCTTCTTGTCATGTGGGCCCCCCAGGCATAATCTGATGCATCTGTTAAGGTTTGGCTGGCAGGCAGTAGAGTGAAGGGCAGTCCCATGTTTTGGTGACATGCCTTTGCCCACCATAGAAACTCCTGTTGCAGGAAGGGAATGAGAGGAATCATTGTTTCCAGACTGTGTGAATGTTGACTCCATAAACTTCTTAGGTACCACTGAAGTTTCCTCATATGCAGTCTTCCATATGGAATTAGTAGGATGCAGGATGTCATGAAGCCCAGAGCCTGCAGAATTTACCTTGCAGAAGACTGGGTTTTTGTTGCCATCAGTTTGAAGTAATCAGTCAGTTGCCTTTGCTTGTCTGGCGTGAGGTAAGCCATCTGGGCAGTTGTATCCAAGCTTGCACCCAGGAATGTTATCTTTTGAGAGGGTACCAGTTGTGATTTCTTTTCGTTTACTGTGTACTCTAGGCATGTTAGAAGCTTTTTCACAAATGCCAGGTGTCGAAGAAGAGTCCAAGTAAGGATAAAATTGTATACTTCTTTGTCTGCAAAATGCAATTACTGGTGCCAGGCACTTTGTAAAGACACTGGGCGCAGTAGATAAGCCAAAGGGCAGTGTAGAGAATTGATAATGCATTAAGCCAGCCTTGAATCTGAGGTATCTTCTGCACGATTGTCTTATTGGGACATGCAGGTATGCCTCTTTTAGGTCTAAAAAGTCACCAGCCAAGCATTCTTGACCAGCATGGGCAGAAGCTGCTGCAAAGTCAGTATTTTGAATTTTGGAATGTCCAGGTATGTGTTCAAAATCGATAAATCCAGTATTGGCCGCCAGGCCTTGTCCTTTCTGGGTACCAAGAACAGTCTCGAGTAAAAACCTTGTCCTTTTTCCTGTTCTGGCACTGTCTGAATGGCCCCCAAACCTGTCTCTGTGCCTCTGCCCATTGATTTTTTGGCAGATCTGGCCAACCATTTGCCATTGGCAGTGTGTGGAAATGGAATCTGTATCCCTGTGATATGATGTTTAGTACCCACTTGTCCTGGGTTATTAACTGCCAATTTTGAGCAAAAAGTGCGAATTTTCCCACTATGGGTGCTGCCAAAAGATAAGTGCATGGTGTAGGCAGAGGGAAGTCATTGGGATTGCTTTCTGTAGGTCTGCGCTTTATCTCCTCCAGATTTGGAGGTGGAAGTTCCCCATTGCTTTGACCTGTATGAATCTTGCGCCTGGTATCTGGAACCCTTAGGGCATCTGGATTTGCCCCTTTGAGCTCTGTCTGACACAGGAAAGGACCAATGTTTTTGTAGGCCAGTGTCTACTGAATCTAGGTGACTGCACTTGTAAGAAATCTAACAGTTTGCATAGACTTAGCTTTGTCTTCCATTTTCTTTAAAACCTCTTCTGCCTTAATACCAAACAGAGAATCAATCTGTAAAGGTGCATCTAGCAATTTAGCTTTAACATGATCAGGCAAATTTTGTTCCTTTAACCAGGCATGCCTCCTAATCACAAATCCAGTAACTGCAGACCTGCAGGAGGCCTCTAAGGAATCAAAACCACATTGCAAAGTATGCTTTCCAACTTGTTCAGCTGCATGCAATAATTCCTGCAATTCTTTATTTTCTGCACATTCTGAAATCAACATCATTTTCTGTTTCAGCAATCCCATAACATGTTGTCTGTACTTAAGCATATGAAATTGACAGTTTACGGCCCTGACAGCCAAGGTTGCAGATGTATAAACCTTTTTTCCCCATCTGTCTAGTGCCCTTGAATCTCTGCCAGAAAGGGTAGGATTTTTTGCTGCTGAGGCCTTAACTCCCTTTGGACTCTGTGAAATTGTTTCAGGATCAGCAGCAGGGTTTCTAAATAAAAATTTATGTGAGTCAGGGACCCTGTAATATCTGGCTTACTGGGAGCCGGAGGTAAGGAGTCAAGGGTCAAGCTTGACTCTGAAAACACATCAACCACAATGTCTAAAACAGGGGGAATGGCTAAAGGCTTGTGCTGAGTGAGAAGGAGGAAATCCCTGAGCCTCTTTTTTGATTCTGAGAAGTCTAGACTCTCCCAGTGAAAATGCTCCCTCAAAGTATGCAAGGTTTCTCCAAATTAATAATCCTCAGGAGGAGATGCAGATGGAATAAACTCCTAAGCATCAGAATCCTCATAAGGAGGTATAGATAATTCCTGATCAGAAGAAATAGAAACCTGATCTGAAGATTCATAATCAGTGTCTTGCCTAGGCCTCATCTGGAGGGGGATGGGTACCCCTGATCAAGGTAATAAGGTCTTCAGCCATTTTGATAATCTGTTCTTTAGGCATAGAGGCCTGTGCACGTGGCTCATGCGTCGTTTTTTTAGTTTTAGAAGTTGCTTTTGTCTTTGGTTTTGCAACTGTCGTCGGTTTGATATACAAATGTTGAGGTCTGAATACACCCTCAGAAGCTGGTGCCTGCTCAGCGGCTCCGGACCCATTCGAGGGAGATGCATCCATCGGTCCAATACCTTGAGTATCTTGCGGCATGCCGGACTCCACATGGGTGTCGGTAGAGGCTTGCAACTCGAAGGTAGCAGGTATCAGGAGCTGCGAAAGCACCTCACTGGGTACCGGCGAACTGGCGACTGGCTTAGGAGAAGCTTTGTCGTCGGTTTTGGCTCTCGATTGCTTTTCTCTGTCCTTTTCTTTGCGTTTTTTATGTACTCTGGTAGTCGGATTGCTATCCGACGACATTTCTGGGTAGTTAAATCTGTTTCCAATACTCTGATGCAAAAATATACCGACATTTAATAGTGTTGGTTAAATCTAGCACAAATCCGACAGCCAGGCACGTTGTGATCAGGGCCTAGGCAAGGAATACAGTATAAATGGAAATCCTTATGAGGTATTTGCTTCCCACAAGTAATACAATTATTAACTTTTTCTGACATCAGTAAAAAGCAAGAAAAAAGTTCCCCCAGCGGGGTACTTCACTTTAGTGAAGACTTCGGTTCTGAAACTCAAACTCGAATATTTCAGTAGTTGGCCGACCGGCACTTGTGAAATGCTTCTGCTTCGGGCACCGCGTGGCAAGAAAGACTAAAGAAAATGGCGTCGGCTGCATGTCTTATACCCCTGACGTCATCGAAGAGGAGACAGCAACCAACGCAGGACCCAAGACTTTGTTATTCAGGCTGACTGAGGGCAACCTGCCAGCAGATTAACCAAATGTAATGACTGCAACAGTGAAACACGAACAACATCACGGTACTAAACCATGTGAAGCAATGCCACCAATGTTCCTATATAAATAAGCAGACTAAATTAACATTAAATAATAAATTAATGAGTGAAGTAATATTTAAAAAAAGGCAATTGTGGTACCAGCAGGGTGGTGTATCTGGCTATATGTATCAGAAGAAGTTATGTACTCACCATAACGTTCCATCTGAGTAGGTATCTTCATTTGTCTGCAACCTTTGGGATACGGATCCAATCTCGGATCCAAGCCGGCAACTTCTATCACAGCATAGATCCGAGCTCCTAGCTCCTCCACTTACCCATAATCCCCTGCCTATCCTGACTGACCTCAGATCAAGTTTGCCCCATAGCACAGCTGATAAAAGTGTCCCAAAGGGAACAAATGCTAAAAACCACAAGAACGATCATACTGGTCGGGGGGGTGGTTGCAGACAAATGAAGATACCTACTCAGATGGAACGTTATGGTGAGTACATAACTTCTTAATCTGAAGTAGGGACTTCATTTGTCAGCAACCTTTTGGACAGAGTCCCCAGCTACCTAAATCTTGGGTGGCCTTCATGGAAGGATATTCCGGAGCACCGCAGAGTCAAAGGACGCCCTACCTCGGGAGACAACATCTATTTTATAGTGGCTGATAAAGGTGTGAGATGAAGCCCAAGTGGCTGTGGAACAAATGTCATCCAGTGGAACCCTAGCTTGAAAAGCTGCAGATGTGGCAACGGCCCTAGTAGAATGAGCATGGACTCCTTGAGGTGCAGGCCTTCCCGAGCTCTGATATGCTAAGAGAATACAACTCGAGATCCATCGAGAGAGAAACTTTAGAAACTGGCTTTCCGAAATTACTTTTGGCAAAGGAGATAAACAACTGATCGGATTGCCTATGATCAGCAGTTCTATGAATATAAAAACGTAGTTGTCTGTGTACGTCTAAGGAATGCAGCTTGTACTCTCCTTTGTTTTGAAAGTTGGGGAAAAACACTGGAAGATTGATAGATTGATTGATGTTCGCTTCTGAAGATACCTTAGGTAGGAAGGATGGATTGATCCTGAAGTAAACCCTATCCGGGTGAAAGACCAAATATGGTGGTTTGACACAAAGAGCTTGCAATTCCGATACTCTTTTGGCTGAAGTTATGGCCACCAAAAAGGCTGTCTTCCAAGAGAGAAATTTAAGATCAACTGTGGCCGCCGGATCGAAAGGGGGACCAGTCAAGGCCTGTAAGACTAAGGATAAATCCCATGGAGGTACCACCTCTTTGACTGGAGGCCTAAGGAGGAAGGTACCCTTGAGGAAGGTCTTACACAGTTTGGAAGTGATAAGAGGGCCAGACTCTTGCCCCACGTGATAGTATGAGATTGCTGCAAGTTGTACCTTGACTATGGAAGAACTAGCCCCCTGGTGAAAGAGAGAGGTTAGAAAATCTAGAACAGATGCTATCGGGGCTGTAAAAGGGTCTAAACGACGCTGTTCTGCCCAAATGGTGAAGCGTTTCCACTTACTCCGATAAACCCTCCTGGTGGAAGGCTTGTGAGCTGCTACAAGAATGGCTTTGACAGGTGATGAGATCCCGGGAGTCCTTATGAGGAGTGGAACTGGAGCAACCAAGCCGTCAGCTTGAGGTTGACCAGGTTCGGAGTCGGAAGATCGAGAGGGTGAGAAATGAGATCCGAGAGGGGATCCAGAATTCATGGTGGATACACTAGGTGAGACCATAGGTAAGGGAACCACGTCCGACGAGGCCAGAATGGGGCAATGAGGATCATCTTGCTCCCCAACTGCCTGGCTTTCTGCAATAATTTCAACATCAGGGGAAGAGGAGGGTAAGCATAAAGCAGACCGGGAGGCCAAGCATGAACTTGAGAGTCTCTCGGGGACTCCCCTGGAGGGGGGATCAGAGCGAAGTAATCGTTGCATTTGGTGTTTGAAGGAGAGGCAAAAAGATCGCAACAAGGTTGCCCCCATCGGGCAAATACTTGCTCTGCAACTCGAGGGTTGAGAGACCATTCGTAAGGAGTCAGGATAGTACAACTGAGCCTATCCGCTAGAATGTTGGACCGTCCCGGAATGTGCGTTGCTATGAGAAAGCGGTTGGTGAAAATCGCCCATTCCCACACTCTCATGGCCTCGCGGCAAAGGGGGTAAGACCTGGTTCCCCCCTGTTTGTTGATGTACCAGACGACTGACATGTTGTCTGTTTGTACTGCAATCGTCCCTACCGGAAGAAAGTTGTGTAGTGCCTGCAACGTCAAAAGCACCGCCCTCATCTCTAGGACGTTGATATGCAAAGAGGTCTCTACGTCGTTCCACATGCCTTGGACTGTCCTGCCTGAAAAATGCCCCCCCCACCCCAGGCGAGAAGCGTCCGTGGTCACTGTGTCGACTGGCGGTGGTAGCGAGAAGGGACGTCCCGTGTGGAGATTGGGAGACTGGAGCTACCACACGAGCGACCTTCTGCAAACCTTGCTTAAGGAAATGGGATGAGACAGGGACCATTGTACCTGGAGGGTCCACCACTGCAGGACCCTCATGTTCAACCGGGCCAACGGCAGCAGAGGGATTGCAGCCTCCATAGATCCTAATGCCCTCAGGACCAATTCCGCCGAAGGAGTTTGCAGTTGAAGGATGGCCTGCACGTGCAACATCAGGTTCCGAAGCCGATCTGGAGTCAAGAACGCAAGCATCTGTCTGGAATCCAGTCTCGCCCCTATAAAATCCAACACCTGTGTAGGGATCAGAGAGGATTTGGTCATGTTGATGGTTAATCCTACTAGTGGAGCCAGACTGAGGAAATAATCCCTGCATGAACAAAGTAGATGCCTCGTTGGGGCTGTAAAGAGCCAGTTGTCCAGGTATGGAAAGTCCTGAATTCCCTGGAGTCTCAGGTGGGCCGCCTATTATCGCTTGGACTTTGGTGAACACCCTGGGGGCTGAGGTGAGGCCGACGGGGAGGGCCCTGAATTGAAAGTGACTGGCTCCCAGCCGGAAGCGGAGAAACCTCCTGGAACACCTGTCCACTAGAATGTGATAGTACGCATCCTTGAGGTCTACGGAGCGCATCCAGTCGTCCTCCCGCACTAAGGGGAGGACGGATTGCAACGTGACCATTCGGAACTTTTCTTTGGGTACCGCCAGGTTTAGGAGAGAGGTCGAGGATGGACCTCAAGTCCCCCGTCTTTTTTGGCACCAGAAAGAACCTGGAGTAAAACCCTGATCCGATTTGATCTGGGGGGAACGGGCTGGATGGCTCTTTTTTGCAGAAGCTGCTGAATTTCTGCAGCAGCCGCCTCCCTCTGACTGGGTGGTACATCGGGGAGGCCTCTGATTCTGGGGGTTACGATAAAGGGAATTTGGTAACCTCTGGATATAATACGAAGCACCCAACGATCCGTTATGGACTCCCACATTGCTAGGTGCCTCGAAAAACGCCCCCCGACTGCCTCCAGAGTGGAGCAGCCAGGTAACCCCTCAGGGGTTCTGCGTGGGCCTCTCAGAGAATGGTTCGCTGGACCCAAAATTCCTGGGACCCCCTCTGCTTCTGGGGCGGCGTCCTCCCTGTTCTCCTCTGCCACAAGAGGACTGGTTGTCCTGAGCAGACTGGGATTGATGCGATTTTCAGAACCACATCTTCTTCTGACCCTTTTGGTTCTTGGAAAAAGACCTCTGGGGCACAGAGAAGCGGACTCTGACGGCAGACAAAGTCTTCCCGTCTTTCTCTATCTGGACAAGAGTATCGTGAATGGTTTTGCCGAACATGACGCCTTAAAGTGTTCCGAGAAGTCACAGTGACGGAGCCAGGCCTGTCTCCTCATGACAAGCCCGACTCCGCCTGCTCTAGTGGCTCCCTCCGAAGCATGAGACAACAGCCGCATAGAGGTGTTAGAAATAGAGTGGAGGGTGGCCATTCGGGAGGAGTACAGATCCTTGTCTCCCTCCGACATGGACCCTGGGGGGGGAAGCAGCGTATTCCTTAATTAGATACCGCTGCATCCAAATAACGTGTGCCATGTAGTTAAAGGCCCTCATAGAGAAGGTCGCTGAACTGAAGGCCCGCTTCCCAAGACGGTCCATCGCGCGAGACTCCTTGCTCTGAGGATGAACCGTGGGGCTCTCCTGAGCCAACTCTTTCTTGGTGGCTGCAGCCACCAACATGGCATCCACAGGGGGAACCTCTGCTCCAGTGAGATCTCTCTGCAGGGGGGCTCAAAATTTTGTCCGGGCGATTGGGGATTGGCTCTACGGTGTCCGGTTCCTTCCAAGCCCTAGTGGATATGAGATCCACCAAGGGGTCGGGTGGAGGGGACACCCAAGAGGTAGATGGGCCTGCCTCAAACGCCTCAAGGAATACGGACTCAGAGGAAGCCTTGGGGGCAGACCACCCACCCCTGATTTTGAGCATTTCCATGATGTCTCCGAAGGAGACATCCTCGGGGGGGGGGGTGACCTAGGGGAGCCTTCCCCTTCATCTAAGTCCGTATCTTCGGTGAGACTCTCAGAGGAGTCTATATGCCTCCCCTGAGAGTCTCAGGGGAGGCATATAGACTCACAAACAACTATGAAAAGAAATCAGGCCGAAGCCGTAAAAACAACGCCAGTTCCTTTTTTGAAAATTTAATACAGCTTAGCGCCTCGGCATAATAGCCTTCAATGAACATAAATTACAGAACACACCCACTCATATAAATATCCCAATCAATTAAACAATCATGTTAAATTAATCAATTATATATATAAAAAGTTTTAAAGGTACTATGTACTATATAATACAATATATATAAAAAAACTACATACATTTAGAGAATCACAATAAACTTTTCCAATTCATTTCTAAATTTAGACCATTAGGTGACATAGTATTATATTTTAATATATAGATAGCTTCCTTATACAGTAAAATGTTTTTTATTAATCTATCGTCACCTTTAACTAATACTTTTTCAAGAACACAACATTCAAAAACATCTACGCTACCACTATGTACTTCTATAAAATGAGAAGCAATTGGACTTTCTAATATACCTCTTTTTATATCCCTAATATGTTCTTGCATTCTCGTTTTGAATTTTCTTTTTGTTTCTCCTATATAAAAAAGCTTACACGGACATTTAATACAGTAAATAATACCTACAGAATTACACGAAAAAACATTATTTGGTTTATACATAATATCATTAATTTTATCAAAATATGGCCTTACATATTTACATATACTACATTTATTATAAGCAAAAGTACCATATGTTTGTATATTATGATAAACTTGACTATTAGGAAAAATATAATAAGCCTTAATTAATTTATCTGATAGATTTTGTCCTCTCTTAAAGGCTATTTTTGGAATATTAGGAAAAAGTTTACAAAGATTTCTATCAGATACCAAAAATTTCCAAAAATATTTAATAATTTTCCAAATTTTATTACTAAAAATATTGTATGTAGTAACAAAATAGATATCTTTAATTTCTTGATCAGAATTTCTTAAGCTATCATTTTTTATATTAATACTGTCAATGTTATTAACATATGGTAAAAAATTATCATCTTCTTTATTCTTATTATTTCCTAAATGATAAACTTTATTGTTATTATTATTATATAATAGTTTATCAATGGACATATTCAATAATTCCATACTATAACCTCTTTTTAAAAACATATTAATACAGTCATAAATATTTTTTTCTAGGTCTATTTCATTATTGCATAATCTTGATAATCTAATAATTTCTCCATATGGTAAAGACAACAATGTATGTGGAGGATGACAACTAGTTCCATTAAGGAATTGATTTCCATCAGAAAATTTACGATACACTGTTGTCAGAATCTTTTTACCTACTTCTCCTTGTAGTAAAATATCCAAATAATGGATTTTATTCCCAAATTGTAAACCATCAAAATGTAAATTGAATCTATTATTATTTAAATCTGAAAAAAATTCATGAACATGTTCAACACCACCACTACAAAGAAAAATGAGATCATCTATGTAGCGGTAGTAATAAAGTACATGATTTTTAAAGAATTCATTAGTATACACATATTCCAATTCATATTTACCCATAAATAAATTCGCATACATGGGGGCAAAAGATGCCCCCATAGCTGTTCCTTTAATTTGATGGTAAACAATTTCATTAAAACTAAAAAAATTATTTGATAAACAAAAAGAAGTTAGATCTATAATGAAATGAGTAGCAGGACTATCTCCTAGAAAATAATGTAAAGACTGTAGACCATCTGAATGTTTAATATTTGTGTATAAACTGACTACATCAATACTTATCCAAAACATATTATCTGTCCAAATAACTTCACTAATCTTATTAATAAAATCAAAAGAGTCTCGTATATAAGACTCTAATTTTTGTACATGTGGTAGCAGATGATTATGTATAACAATGTCTATATTCCGACAAAAATAATTACTAGCTGAAACTATAGGGCGGCCAGGCGGGTCTATCATATTTTTATGTAATTTTGGAAGGCAGTAAAAAGTGGCCAAATTACAGTTATCTACACAAAATTTTCTATCCATATCTTTAGAAAAATATCCTAACCTAACACCTTTATTCAATAAGTGTGTATATTCTTTCATTGCATTAAGATAACTATCAAGGTTACTAACTTCATAGGTTAAAGAATCATTAAGGTGTGACATACACATATTAAGATATTGCCTATGATTAAGTAATACTACTTTATTACTTTTGTCAGATTTTTTAATAACTATATCATGTCTATCAACAAGATTTTTCAAAGCATTCCATTCATTTTTTGTCATATTGTATTTCTGATATTTTTTATTTATTGAATTCATGACTTCTTGAATGGAAAAATGTACCATTTCAGAAAATTGAATAATTGTAGAATTATTATAAGAAGGAATAAACTTACTATGGAAATCAATACCATCTATATTAAGTAAAGAATATCCTTGTGAATATGTACATAATGATAAATCATCCGACAAACAAGAATAATAACTATCTATACTGGTATCACTGTCATCATTTCCATTATAAAATTCAACTTTATCTGTTGGAAATACTTTATCATGAGAAAAATGACATTTCAAATGAAGTTTTCTAATGAATTTAAAAATATCCTGTTTAAGCAAATAATGTCGAGGTATGACAGTAGGGACAAATTTTAGCCCTAAATTAAGTACAGACATTTCATCATTGGATAAATCACAACCAGAAATATTAACTACATTAAAGATGGTAGAATCTGTGTTACTAAAGTCAGTTCCATCTACTTCTCTTGTATACTTGTTTAAATTGTCCTTCACCCAATGAAGAACCTGTTTCAAAACCTTTCTTTTTATTTCCTCTCTTGGAATTATTGCTTTCATTCAAAGCGTTGCTGATGAGCTGCTGGATCTATAGCAGCTGGAAGAGGAGGAAAATCATTGTAGTCAATTTCTGAATCTGTAGTTTGCCCATAACCTTCAGAAGATGCAAATGAAACTGAAAGTTGTTTTTTATTAGATTTTTTCTGTTTAGTTAAAGGGCCAAAAGATTTGCGTTTCCAAAGAAACGCACGACCATTATCATAGTCTTTAATGTCCCTTTTAATTTTTGTTGATTTATATTGAATTTGTTCATTTTCATATTTATTCAGATTTTCTTTTAAACCAACAAAAATGTCATTAACCTTGACTGAACCTATATCTGCCAGTAACCTAGAATGAAAAGAATGCAGTTGTGTTTGTAATTTCTGTAACAGTAACTGTTCTCTGTCCACAAGTATCTTTACCCATTCCATTGCGCAGTTGTGAGCAGAAAGCCAGCGGTCTTTAAATATTAGATCATCTTTATCAGCATTGTCAAATGGTGTTGCAGGGCTTTTGAAAGCCCTTAAACCCCGAGGGGAAATGTCAAGTTCTAAATATCTGTTGAGACCCAATAAATTAAAATGACAACGTGTCTCACGAAATAATAACTTTTCGAATTCCTTTATAGTATCTTGTATCTCCTGTGAAAACATTGCAGCATTAGTACGCCCTCCCAACGAACCAAAAGGATTAACAAATTTCTGTTGTCTTTCATAGATTAAATTTGATATATAATCTGAGGTTACATTACCGTTAGCTCTTAAAGTCTCTCCTAAATTTAATTGTTGACCATTAATAGGAGCTGACATGGATTTGTTACCTTGTAAAACTTCAGAGATAACCGGAAAGCCTGGAACTTCCATGTGTGTTTTCATTCTATTAGTAACCTCAGATACCGGTGTTTTTCCAGGAAACAACACTTGTGTATTCATAGGAACCTTCGGTCTTACTGCCGCATCAGGTACCGTTGTCGTCACAGGAGCTGGAATACGGGATCCCACAGAACAACCATTTGTTTCCGAAGCAAATTGAGCGTTTATTGTACCCTCATTAGTATCGCTTGTATCCGAAATAAAGCCATCAACTGGAGAATTGAAATTCTCTCTAAAGACTCTCGGAGTGTTCATTAAGGAACTAGTATCCATATTGACAAAACCACAAACAACTATGAAAAGAAATCAGGCCGAAGCCGTAAAAACAACGCCAGTTCCTTTTTTGAAAATTTAATACAGCTTAGCGCCTCGGCATAATAGCCTTCAATGAACATAAATTACAGAACACACCCACTCATATAAATATCCCAATCAATTAAACAATCATGTTAAATTAATCAATTATATATATAAAAAGTTTTAAAGGTACTATGTACTATATAATACAATATATATAAAAAAACTACATACATTTAGAGAATCACAATAAACGACTGACATGTTGTCTGTTTGTACTGCAATCGTCCCTACCGGAAGAAAGTTGTGTAGTGCCTGCAACGTCAAAAGCACCGCCCTCATCTCTAGGACGTTGATATGCAAAGAGGTCTCTACGTCGTTCCACGTGCCTTGGACTGTCCTGCCTGAAAAATGCCCCCCCCACCCCAGGCGAGAAGCGTCCGTGGTCACTGTGTCGACTGGCGGTGGTAGCGAGAAGGGACGTCCGTGTGGAGATTGGGAGACTGGAGCTACCACACGAGCGACCTTCTGCAAACCTTGCTTAAGGAAATGGGATGAGACAGGGACCATTGTACCTGGAGGGTCCACCACTGCAGGACCCTCATGTTCAACCGGGCCAACGGCAGCAGAGGGATTGCAGCCTCCATAGATCCTAATGCCCTCAGGACCAATTCCGCCGAAGGAGTTTGCAGTTGAAGGATGGCCTGCACGTGCAACATCAGGTTCCGAAGCCGATCTGGAGTCAAGAACGCAAGCATCTGTCTGGAATCCAGTCTCGCCCCTATAAAATCCAACACCTGTGTAGGGATCAGAGAGGATTTGGTCATGTTGATGGTTAATCCTACTAGTGGAGCCAGACTGAGGAAATAATCCCTGCATGAACAAAGTAGATGCCTCGTTGGGGCTGTAAAGAGCCAGTTGTCCAGGTATGGAAAGACCTGAATTCCCTGGAGTCTCAGGTGGGCCGCCTATTATCGCTTGGACTTTGGTGAACACCCTGGGGGCTGAGGTGAGGCCGACGGGAAGGGCCCTGAATTGAAAGTGACTGGCTCCCAGCCGGAAGCGGAGAAACCTCCTGGAACACCTGTCCACTAGAATGTGATAGTACGCATCCTTGAGGTCTACGGAGCGCATCCAGTCGTCCTCCCGCACTAAGGGGAGGACGGATTGCAACGTGACCATTCGGAACTTTTCTTTGGGTACCGCCAGGTTTAGGAGAGAGGTCGAGGATGGACCTCAAGTCCCCCGTCTTTTTTGGCACCAGAAAGAACCTGGAGTAAAACCCTGATCCGATTTGATCTGGGGGGAACGGGCTGGATGGCTCTTTTTTGCAGAAGCTGCTGAATTTCTGCAGCAGCCGCCTCCCTCTGACTGGGTGGTACATCGGGGAGGCCTCTGATTCTGGGGGTTACGATAAAGGGAATTTGGTAACCTCTGGATATAATACGAAGCACCCAACGATCCGTTATGGACTCCCACATTGCTAGGTGCCTCGAAAAACGCCCCCCGACTGCCTCCAGAGTGGAGCAGCCAGGTAACCCCTCAGGGGTTCTGCGTGGGCCTCTCAGAGAATGGTTCGCTGGACCCAAAATTCCTGGGACCCCCTCTGCCTCTGGGGCGGCGTCCTCCCTGTTCTCCTCTGCCACAAGAGGACTGGTTGTCCTGAGCAGACTGGGATTGATGCGATTTTCAGAACCACATCTTCTTCTGACCCTTTTGGTTCTTGGAAAAAGACCTCTGGGGCACAGAGAAGCGGACTCTGACGGCAGACAAAGTCTTCCCGTCTTTCTCTATCTGGACAAGAGTATCGTGAATGGTTTTGCCGAACATGACGCCTTAAAGTGTTCCGAGAAGTCACAGTGACGGAGCCAGGCCTGTCTCCTCATGACAAGCCCGACTCCGCCTGCTCTAGTGGCTCCCTCCGAAGCATGAGACAACAGCCGCATAGAGGTGTTAGAAATAGAGTGGAGGGTGGCCATTCGAGGAGTACAGATCCTTGTCTCCCTCCGACATGGACCCTGGGGGGGGAAGCAGCGTATTCCTTAATTAGATACCGCTGCATCCAAATAACGTGTGCCATGTAGTTAAAGGCCCTCATAGAGAAGGTCGCTGAACTGAAGGCCCGCTTCCCAAGACGGTCCATCGCGCGAGACTCCTTGCTCTGAGGATGAACCGTGGGGCTCTCCTGAGCCAACTCTTTCTTGGTGGCTGCAGCCACCAACATGGCATCCACAGGGGGAACCTCTGCTCCAGTGAGATCTCTCTGCAGGGGGGCTCAAAATTTTGTCCGGGCGATTGGGGATTGGCTCTACGGTGTCCGGTTCCTTCCAAGCCCTAGTGGATATGAGATCCACCAAGGGGTCGGGTGGAGGGGACACCCAAGAGGTAGATGGGCCTGCCTCAAACGCCTCAAGGAATACGGACTCAGAGGAAGCCTTGGGGGCAGACCACCCACCCCTGATTTTGAGCATTTCCATGATGTCTCCGAAGGAGACATCCTCGGGGGGGGGGGTGACCTAGGGGAGCCTTCCCCTTCATCTAAGTCCGTATCTTCGGTGAGACTCTCAGAGGAGTCTATATGCCTCCCCTGAGAGTCTCAGGGGAGGCATATAGACTCCCCTGAGAGTCTCAGGGGAGTCTATATGCCTCCTCTTGCACTTTGCCTTGTGAGGAATCTCCTCGGTGGGGGGGGGAGCTGTCCGAGGAGTCTTCACGGACTGTATCTTGTTCCACTTTAACTCCTAGAGGTGCTGAGGCAGGCTGCCCCGATGGCCGGATGAGGGGAGCCAGGACCAGATGAGAAGGAGTGCGGGAGGGAGCCGAAGCCAGGACCGGAGGCCTGGAAGCACTCGACAGTGCCCTCTCCACCGCAGCGAAAGCCGAGGGGGAGCCGCTCTCAGACGGATCCGAGACCCGACTCCCACTCGGATCCGAAGCGGGGATCAGACCCGGCGCTGAGAACGTCGGATCCGAGGGACCAGTGTGCTCCGACCGGGACGGAGCCGAAAGCACACCGAATCCCTCGGATCCGAAGCTCGGCCCACGGCTCCGAAGTTCGGCCCACGGCTCCAAGAGGTCGGATCCGACAAACTCGAGGGAGCCGGAGCCGACATGCCCAGCACGGTCGGCTCCGACCCACCCCCGGATCCAACGTGACTCGGCTCCGAGCCCGGAATGCGGGTCGGAAAAGGAGCAATAGGGGCCGAAAAAAGGGGTCGAGCTCCCCCCCGGAGGGGGGGGGGGGAGAGCACTCCCAGCTGCATCTGGGCCTGGATGAATCTCCTCATCATCCGGTCCATGTCCGCATCTGACATGCTAAAGGTGGACCTCGAAGAGGCCACCGAGGCAGACCTGGAGTGCCGCCTCGATGACCTCGACGGGGACCGGGTCACCTCCTCCTTGGGTCCCGGGGAGAAACAAGAGGATCGGATCCGAGGAGGAGGAGACCTGGACGGAGAAGCCCTCTTGGCGGTCGGGGCCGATGAAGAGTCCTCGGCCCGCCACTTAAGGTGCTTCTCCCTCCGCTTCTCTTTCCTGGACTCCCTTATCCTCTGGAGCCGAAGCGGGAGGTTGAGTCCCGGTCGGAGGAAGGGAGGCAGGAGTGACCACTACCGGGGGGGTAGCGGTCACCGAAGTATCGGAGGCTGAAGCAGAGTCTGGGGGTAAAAGGCCTGCCAGAACCAGCTTCGACCTCCGATCTTTAAGTGCCCTGGGGTTGAACGCCACGCAAATCGCGCAACCCGAAGAGAGGTGTTCAACCCCAAGGCACCTAACGCACCTAGTGTGGCCATCAGCCGGTGAAAGTTTGTGACTAAACTCGGTGCATTCCAAAAAAATGGCTTTAGGGGCCTCCGACGTAATTAAAGTAAAGCACACTCACTAGGCCCCTACACTAAAGTCACACATACACGCTACGACCAGCGGGGGAGGGAGGAAAAATTTAATTAAAATTTAAGCTGAAAAAGCTAAAAATAATAAGTTTTAGCGTTAAGGGTAAACCTACTACGCACACACAATCAATCAGAAAAGAATAAAGAAAACTTTTTTCTCACAAAAAACGCCAAGAGCTCTGGAATCTAGCTGTTGCTTGAAGAGCGGCAAACTAGATCTGAGGTCAGTCAGGGGATTATGGGTAAGGGGAGGAGCTAGGAGCTCAGACCTATGTTGTGATAGAAGTTGCCGGCTCGGATCAGAGATCGTTTCCGTATCCCAAAGGTTGCTGACAAATGAAGTCCCTACTTCAGATCATGTTTTAATTTCCATGTGGGTAAAACCAAGTGACCACTTAAATGTAGGCTACATGAACACAAACGATATAAAAAACAATACAAAATAATGCTTGTATAAGCATTCACAAAGTTATGTATATTTCACAAAATTTGTTTTTGGCATATTGGTAAGCATCAAGCTTGACCCAAGGGGAGGAGATTGGAAAAATTTTGAGAAAGAAGGAAACAGAATGGCAATTCAGATTTGCAGCAATGTTTCCCCCGGGACTAAATGATGCTATAGCCATCACACACATGCTACATGAAAGGGCAAATGCTGTACAACTGTGAAAAAAAAATTATGAGTCATTCATGATAACATCTTTAAAGTATCAGAAATAACAAAAATACATATATAATTTAATGTTTATGTATTATTTGGTGTAAAAAATCTTTTTATATATTTTTATGTTATAAATTTTACAATATGATGCATAAAATTGATTCCCATTTACATGGGTGGAATATTAATTTGTATTGCTATGACAAAACATCATTTCCTGTGGCAACTTGGTTGATGGTTGGTTCAGATGCTTTTAATTATGTATGAAGGGGGTTATTTAAAATACACTTTGGACAGTTTGGTTTTGTACTCTGGTAAAGGTCCAGTGGTCGAGATGAAAGCACTTAATATTGGTATTAATCAATAAAGGAGTGTTATCTGTGGAATGCTTGGATCATTCTAACACGGCCAGACGGCTGCAGAGTTTTAGGTGCAAAGGATTTGTATGGTCGTGGGCCTCGCCTAAACAGAATACGCACTTTTCGTGCGTGTCCTTGAGGAATGTCTCCCACAAGCACACTTCCCCTTTCTAGTAGACATGTATGTCTTAGCAATTAAGAAAAGACAAGGAAAACCCAACAGGGTACTTATCTGTAACAGTTGATTGTAGCGGTCTGAGAACTAGCGATCTGCTTCCCAAACTGGCGAACTGGAATCAGACGTTCACTGCGGCAGAAAAATTCTGAAGAGGGCACGTGCAGACATTACTTTTATACCCTATGTTGGTTTATGGCTCTGACAGAGGACATCACACATACCCTCCTGCACCAAAGACTTTGGTACACTGGCCAGATGTCAGGGCTGCAGGCAGCAACCTCACTACTGTAATGAATACTGCAACATGAGAATAGAAGGACATCTGAAAGTATAATGAAGAGACCGAAAACCTAAGACATTTCCTGCAAGCAGGATGAATAGGGATGTGCAGGTATGCATCCTTCAGGTTTAGGGTGACAAGGAAAGCCTGAGGAATGATTAAAGTTAAGGCCTGAAGGAAGAGCATCTTGAAGGATGTAACTTCCAAAAACGTGTTGCAGTATGCCAAATATATAATGTGCCTCCGTGTTCCCTCTTTTCTCCGGTCCTGTGAAGTAACTGGTTCTTTAGTTCCCCTAGCAGAGCAGGTCCTGAACCAAGGCATTCCTCTTTCGGAGATGGAAGCTCTTTCCAAGACATTCTGCAACTGTTTTCCATGATGGACAAGACCCATTTGTCTGAAAGTAATGCAGTCCCATGATGGGAGGGACAGACAGTCTTTGGGACAGAGGGATCTGTGGACCAGGATGGGAGGGAGAAGGCAGAAAACAGTCAGCAGCATTTTTTTCTGGAAATGTGACTTTTCCAGGCTTGGAATCCCACTGTGGTTTCTCCTGATCTTTTTTTTTGTATTTGGTTGGGGCCCTAAATGCCAAGGTGGCAGAGGTATAATTTTTTTTTTTTTTTGCAATACCTCTCCATGGTCCTACTGTCTATCAGAATGCGGCACACTGGTTGCAGGGATGTGTTTTGGTGGGTTTAGGTGTAAAAAAAGATAGAACGGAGGAGTTTGTTGCAGGATTTTTGTACTGCAATTTCTTCACTGACCTTGTACCACCTTCTGGTTACTCAGGTGCTGGTGGCTAAGTGTCTGGGTTTGTAGATGTGGAGGCAAAAATATCCAATAAATCTTCAAGGACAGGGGGTAGCAGCTGAAGGTTTTCAGGCTCCTACATTCAGGAATTCATAGTACCTTTTCTGTATGTCTGAAAGCAGTTTAGTGTCCCACTCAAAATGCTGCATCATCTTGGAGATTGTTACACAAAAGGAAATCTCTTTCAGAGGGACGTCTGGTGACAAAGTAGCCTCATCATCTGAGGACAGGTGCCCTGGAGAATGTAACTGTGAGGAATATGCCACTGAGTCTTTATTTGACTCCAATTCCTCTTCCTCTGAAAAGGATTCATAGGTTAGTACTAAGCTATCTCCTCTTGTGGGCCAATTTAAGTCTAGCCAAATTTCCCATTCCAAAGGTAAGAATCAAACCCCATACCTTGTGTCTATGAGATAAATACCTTAACCATTATGCCAACCTTTTTCTAAATAAAGGGAAGATGAAAACAAAGACAGAAAGGAATTTGACTTCAAGTATAAGGTGGCTTTGTATAAACCTTAAGAAAAATCTAGCTATTCCTTCTCAAAGGACATCTGATGATGCAAACAGCATTATAAAGAATCCCCTAGGAAAGTCTGGCTTAGCTTGGGAGCCAAGACTCGGGTCATATTTAACAAACATATGGATGCCAGTCTAGGTCAAAGCATCACCCGCACATGGTTTGGTTTTAAACAATGTTAGTGCTTCCAAGAAATGAGCCTTACTGCACTCATGTTATGGCTTGTTTTAAAGCAGCATAGCAAGACACATGACCAACCAACTAATGAGCAACAGCTGATTTTGTAAATGGACAGCCTTCATAGCCCTATGTAAAGAGAACAAAGCCATTTTTTATGGCACTGGCACCATCTTTTTTGTCACCCTCCTTATCCCCCAGTCTTCTATCCAGTATTCCCCATCCTTCACTGGGTCTAGCAGCCCCTCTTCATCCCCCAAACTAACATAAGTTTTTTTGGGCTGGGCTATGTGTAGAACTTAAGTGCATCTGGCAACTGTTTCCAAAAAAGTTTTTTTTTTGTTATGACTGACCCTCTTGCATTAGGTTGTCAGAGGAGGCTGCTAACGCACCTCACCTCATTTGTCAATCTTGAGCTTGGGAGGGCCATCTGAAATTGAGCTGCTTTCATCCTACTCTCAACCTTTCCTTTCAAACTCTTCTTTCTATTTCCTCTATGTGTGAGCTTAACTGAGGGGACTGGTGGACACCACAGTGGACGTAGGCCACCAACATAACACTGCTCTTCTCTAAATGCTTTAGAAGTGATTTGACCCTACATGTAATGGTATGGAATTAAAATAAGTACAATGGGAACAGTTGGGCATATCGTACACAGATTCTAGACAGGAGAAAAGAGTGGAAATTCCAGTGAGGGATTTGCTTTCCACACAAATGGAAACATTAGATTTAACTGACATTAAACAACAACAGAGTACAACAAAAAAGCTACAGAAAAAAAAAAAGTTAAGCAAAAATGTTAACTGTCCAGTTAGTAATCTCTGGCTTCAAACTGACCAATGTACTTCTAGACATTGGCACTTTGGACTTGGAAAAGAAAGAACTAAGGAAATGGCTCCAACTGACCACCCTTTTTACCCCAAAATCTTGATGTCAGATGGGAGGGTGTCCACCAGCCCATGGGGAAAGGAAGCAAGTCGCTGGTATTTAGGCCTTCCAAAGGCAGGAAATCCCGAAAGGCTACTATTGCAAGAGTGAAAAATGAGCATTTATAAAAATGGCACAGTCTCACATCAGCCTTATACTAGGAATGTCCTGACATCACAGTCAGATGGACATCCATCATGCCTAATGGCGGAAGGGTACAGAGTTCTGGAAAATGGGCTTTCTGCAGTTGAAGTCCCAGTAATCTGCACTAGTGTAACAGTGACCTAAACAATGATCATACAACCATATCATCTTCTGTTTGCGTGAAGTTTCTTCTCTGAACGTTTCTGGGTGATTTACATTTAAATTCAACAAGTGACTGTTGCACGTGTCTGGTTGTAGGTAAACTGAAAGGCAATCTCTATTTGCCCCTTATAGAAGTCACCATTCCAGCTCCCTCCTTATACAAGGCAAGACCAAGATGAGCACTCCAAGAAATGAGACTTTTGGCCGCAAGTGTTCTTTATGAGCTGTTGAGGCTTCCTTGTGAACTCTGGCAATGGGTACTAGTACAGAGGACACTGCGTGATTCAGAATGCTCAATATCTGTTAGTTAACATTCAACTTCCTGACATGCCCTGAAAGAAGGAAGTAAGGGACCCCACTTTTTTCCTGTGCTAGGAAAGCTTTGTCAGGAATTCAGAAGTGTCCAAAAGACCACCACTGTGGCTGGTCATAAATGGAATTTGGTTTGTTCAGAGAAAAGCCAGTCTATTGAGGCAATTTAGGGTGTACTTCAGTGCCCTACACAGGTGCTAGAGTTAGCACCTAAATCAGGCAAGCCCCTTAAGGTACGGGGCAGACGTGGATGCCTTTACAGTGACCCATCATTGGTGTCCAACAATCTAGGCAAAATTCTGGGTGAAGTAACTAAAACAAAAGCCAGGATAAAAATGGTAATGGCACCTCCTCTAAAACCTCAGGTCATGCCCATGTCCTTTGAAAATTGGAATGGGCAATAGTCTGAGAGCTTACTAATGGCAACAAGGTCTACATATCAATATTTTGAAATCCAGAATTTTTTTATGAATCTTCTAAGCCTTGAAAAATCTAGAATGAGTCTCCATGCTCCATCTTTCCTCAAGACAAAGAATGGCCTCAAGTAGAACCCTTTGACATCCTGGCCAGACGGCATAGGTTTTATAGTTTCTTGTACTAGCATGTCTGCCAAGACTAGCCAATTAGACATTCCTGATGTTTTGGGATGGGCAAGAGGATTCTCCTCTTTTGTTTGGGTATAAAATGAAGTCTGTACCCAGAGAGGATTTCAAACTTATGACTGGCACACTACCTACTCTGACAATGCTAGGAAGATGAAAAGGGGGTAAAGGAACAAGGGAGGATTACTTATTTTTTGTGGTGGAGTGGTGCTACCATCACACCTGCTTCCTTCTGTAAGATGAACGTTGGTGGCCCCTACACCTTTCCACTGCCCTCTGCCCTCTTGCTGTCTTTTTTCCTTCTTTGTGGTATTCCAACCATTTAGCTGCTTGCCTTTTCCATTTCCTCTGGTAGTAAGGTTCAGGCTTACAGAAATATGTTCTAGTTTACTTAGGAACAGGAAGGTAAAGTGTGTTAAACTAACTCCACTGTCTTCCAGCCATTTGAACAACAGGGTGGGAGTCTAAACAGTGATTCCTTATCCATGGGGCATTAAGCAGCTGTACCCTCACATCATCAGATAAGGAGAGTTCTCCAGAGTCAACAATGCTGCCTGATGAACCCTACTGCAGCAGTCCTGAATGCTGCATCTACAGCATCATACTCACATTTTACAACCCACTTCTCCAGCTCTAAAATAGTCTGGGCTTAGCTGACCACTGTTTCACCCTTCATGCTCCGACAACTATCCCAGGAGCTGCTTGATGATATCCTGATATTTCGGAATGTAGGTCTAACAGTTCATGGCCTAGAAGGCCAGTGTTGCTGAAATCTATACTTGTTTCCCAAGCAGTCAGTCCTTCCCTTTCCCATCACAGGGATACGTATTATGCCCTGGAGCCAGTTTTACCCAATTATAAGTTTCCAAAAAAAGAAGTTATGTACTCACCATAACGTTCCATCTCAGTAGTTATACTTCATTTTTCTGCAACCTGTGGGTATACGGATCCTTATCGGATCCGAGTCGGCAATTTTTTTTCTGGCATCTGCTCCAAGTTCCGAACTCCTTCCCTTACACATAATGCCCTACCATCTCCTTTCTTCCCAAAGATAGAGTTTGCTGCAACTAAAAACATAAGCAACTCAACCCAATAAACCAAACCTAAAAAGACAGCACAAGGTCCGGGGGACGGAGGGAGGGAATGTTGCAGAAAAATGAAGTATAACTACTCAGATGGAACGTTATGGTGAGTACATAACTTCTTTATCTGAAGTAGTTAACTTCATTTTATCTGCAACCTGTGGGACAGAGTCCCCAGCTACTCCGATCCTGGGAAGCCCTTATGGAAGGATATTCCTGAGCACCGCAGAGCCAAACGATGCTCTACCCCTCAAAATCAGATCTAATTTGTAATGGGAAATGAAGGTATGTGAATTGGCCCAGGTCGCTGCTGCACAAATATCGTCCAAAGGCACCCTAGACCAAAAGGCAGCAAAAGTCGCCATGGACCTGGTAGAGTAAGCCTTAACAATACCAAGAAGAGATAAACCTTTTGCTTTGTAGGCATGTGAAATACAAACAGTGATCCATCTGGCCAAAGAAACTTTAGAAATGGCTTTTCCCATAAATGCTTTGGAAAAGGAAACAAACTGGTAAGTCTTGCGGAAAGACTTTGTTCTATGAAGATAAAAACAAAGCGGTCTATGAACATCTAACAAATGGAGTTAGTATTCACCTTTATTTTGAAAGTTAGGAAAGAAAACAGGCATATTAATGGACTGGTTTATGTCTGCTTCAGGTACCACTTTAGGTAAGAAGGAAGGGTTAGTACGGAGGGAGACCATATCCTTATAGAAGACCAAATACGGAGGCACGGCAGACAGAGCTTTAAGTTCAGAAACCCTCCTAGCAGATGTAATGGCGACTAGGAAAGCGGTCTTCCAGGACAAAAATTTCAAGTCCACTGAAGTTGCAGGTTCGAAAGGAGGAGCCACCAATGCCTGTAAAACAAAAGTAAGGTCCCAAGGAGGCACTGAATCCTTGACAGGTGGACGTAACAGAAAATTACCTTTAAGAAAAGCCTTACACAACCTAGAGGAGGCTAATGCCATGTTGTCTTCACCAACGTGAAAACTGGAAATGGCTGCCAATTGTACTTTCACTGTGGAGGAAAGTACAGTTTTGTACCTACCATAAATGTAGATGTCCGATAGGTATGCATCTGCAGTCCTAACAAATGGGCTGTCCTGCCTCAGGCAGCCCTTCGGTCGGCTGGATTCCAAAGTCTGGGTCTGGCCTCGGCTGATGTCGCACTTCACCCGACATCATAGCTGCTGGGGTATAAAGGCATCAGCCGACGCCATTTTCCTCAGTGTTTCTTGCCCCAGATGCCAGGTGCCCTCTAGGAAGGCTAAATTTGGATAAATGCAAATAAATCCAAACAGTAGAAAGCAACAAATATATATACATATATACATACAAACAAATACACCATAATAATTCCCCCAGCTAGCTAAAGGGGGGGTAAGTACCCTAGGAATACCACAGAGGAGAAGGAGGGTGGGTAATCCTGATTGCAGATGCATACCTATCGGACATCTGCATTTATGGTAGGTACAAAACTGTACTATGTCCTTCAAGGATGCATCTGCAGTCCTAACAAATGGGTAGGATACCATAGCCAAACTGGGGGAGGAGGCACTAAGATAATGATGGTGTAGTTAAGATCCCTTGCAAAACAGCAGTTGCAAAACCTGCTTGGGATCTGGAGTATAAAGGAAGATTATAATGCTTGGCAAATGTATGCACGGAGCTCCAAGTAGCAGCTTCTAAAATGTCTTTGGTAGCCACTCCTCGTAGGAAAGCTGTAGTGGTGGCTGTGGCTCTTGTGGAGTGAGGCCTGATATTCTCAGGAGTTGTCTTTCCATGAAATGAGTAGCAGAATCGAATGCAATTTCCTATCCATTTTGAGATTGTCTGTTTTGAAATTGCTTTTCCTTGCACTCCTGTTGCATATGCTACCAGAAGCTGGTCAGTTTTTCTGCTGGCCTTGGTTCTGTCCAGATAGTAGCGCAGTTGTCTGTGTACATCCAAGGTGTGTAGTAGTTTTTCCCCCCTATTCTGTGGGTTGGGAAAGAATGTAGGTAGATGTATGGCTTGGTTCAAGGATACCCTGGATACCACCTTTGGCATAAAAGTAGGATTGGTTCTCAGAGACACTATCCTGATGGAAGATAAGGAAAGGCTGCACTGCCATTAATGCCTGTAACTCAGATACCCTTCTTGCTGAAGTGATTGCTAGCAGGAAAGCAGTTTTCCAAGATAAGAACTGTAAGTCTGCTGTTGCTGCTGGTTCAAAAGGGGGAAGTGTTAATTTTTCTAGCACAAAATTGAGGTCCCATGCAGGCAAAGGTGGTTTCCTTGGAGGCTTTACATTTTTGATCCCTCTCAAAAATTGTCTGAGGAGAGGATGAGAGAAGACAGGAGGATCCATGTTGTATGCTGCTGAAATTGCTGATGCATGTATCTTAATGGAAGAATAGGACAGGCCATTGTGGAACAGTTCTGCTAAGTATTCCAGGATGTGTGCTAGGTTTGCTAGAGTGACATTTTCTCCCTTTTCTGCACTCCAAATGAGGAATCTTTTCCATTTGGCTGAATATGTTTTCCTTGTGGAGGGTCTGCGAGCCTCCAGGATAATGTCCTTAACCCTTTGAGATAAATCAAGCTGGTTTTGTTTTATGCAATTTTCCAAGCAGTTAGCTGCAGTGTTTTTAAGTTTGGATGTAGGGTCTTGTAATTGTTCTGCGTTAGAAGTAAAGGACATAGAGGTAGATGTCATGAATGTGTCCGGGACATACTTCTCAATAGCGGGTACCAATGTTGCCTCGGCCAGTCTGGAGCTATCAGAATTACCTTTGGCTGTTCCTCTCTGATCTTCAGTAGAACTTTGCACATCAAAGGAAGAGGTGGAAAAGCATATACTGTCAGATCCTTCCAGCTGAAAGAAAGGGAGTCCACCCTCCAGGCAAGTGGGTGGTAAACTCTTGAGCAGAATTTCTTCAGTTGATAGTTGTGTGGGGAGGCAAACAGGTCCATCTCTGGCATTCCCCATTTCTTTGTTATGGTTTTGAAAATATCTGGGTGCAGCATCCATTCGTGAGCATCCGTGGTAGTCCTGCTTAAGCTGTCTGCTAGTGAATTCTCTTTTCCTGGTACAAATCTGGCCTGCAGTTGGATGTTGAGATTCAGGGCCAAGTTCCACAGGTCCATTGCCGTACGGCATAGAGGGTATGAATGCGTGCCTCCCTGTTTGTTGATGTACCACATGACTGTGGTATTCCGTCCTTATCAGCAGGTGTCCTTGCTGGATGAATGGTCTGAATGCCTCGATTGCATGTTTCACTGCCAGCATCTCCTTTAGATTTATGTGTAGATTCAGCTGGTCTTGTGACCATAGGCCTTGGATACACTTGTCTTCCATGTGTGCCCCCCAGCCTCGGTCTGAGGCGTCCGTGGTGATGGTCTGCCTTGGATGTGGTTTGTGGAAAGGCAATTCTCTGTTTATCTGACAGGCCTGAGCCCACCACAGGAATTCTTTTTTCAGACATGGAATGATTGGTATCTAGGCTTCTAGAATGTGTCTGTGTTGAGACCATACATTCCTTAAATACCATTGTAACTTTCTCATATGCAGCCTGGCATATGGGATCAATATTATGCAGGATGCCATGTAACCCAGGGCCTGCAGTACTTTCCTTGCAGTAAGCTGAGTTTGTCTTGTTAATGCCATGAAATAGACTGGTAGTTGCTTTTGTTTTTCCTCTGTGAGAAAAGCCATCTGAGTTATTGTGTCCAGTACTGCACCCAAAAAAGTTATCGTTTGGGATGGCACTAGTCTTGATTTTTGTATGTTGACTGTGTATCCCAAGGCTTGCAGCAGTTGCATGACATTGGCCGAATCCTTTATTTTGTCTTGTTGTCCGCTTGTATTAGGCAGTCGTCCAGGTATGGGTAGATTTGAATTCCCTGAAGCCTGCAATGAGCAATTACTGATGCCAGGCATTTCGTGAATACTCTGGGCACAGTAGATAAGCCAAAGGGCAATGCTGAGAATTGATAATGCTCTGATCCTGCAAGAAATCTGAGGTGTCTTCTGCAATCTGGTCGTATAGGGACGTGCAGGTATGCCTCCTTGAGATCTAGAGTCACCAGCCAAGACTCCTTGCCCAACATGGGAAGAAGTTGCTGTAGGGTCAGCATTTTGAATTTTGGAACAATGAGGTATGTGCTCAGTCCGGACAAATCGAGAATAGGCCTCCATTTATTTTCTTTTCTTGGTACAAGGAATAGTCTGGAGTAAAATCCTTGGCCTTGTTCCATACATGGTACCTTTTCTATTGCTCTCATCCTTAGTAAACTGATGATTTGTTTTAGAGCCTCTGATTTCTGGCTTGGTGGAAGGTTTGGCATTCCTCTCTTTTTTGGTAGAGTATGGAAGTGAAACCTGTAGCCCTTGTCTATTGTTTGTAAAGTCCATTTGTCTCCTGTAATACAATGCCAATTTCTTGAGAATAAGGCTAGCTTTCCGCCTAAGGGTGCTTCCAGTTGTTCCCTGGTAGGCGGAATCAGAGCCAAGTCATTGTGTCTGTCCTGTAGAAGTGGTTGCAGTCGCAGCTGTGGCAGCACTTCTTTGGTTGGCAGGTTGCCACTGACGACCCCTGTAGGCACCCCTAGATTGACCTCTGCCTCTTGGGCGTCTATTTCTGCCTCTCTGTGCTCTGGAGGTGTCTGGAAAGGACCAATTCTTTGAAGGCCAATTTCTGCTAAACCTCGGAGGTTGGACCTGCAAAAATTCCTTGACTGTTTGGACAGATTTTGCTTTTTCTTCCACTTTCTTTAGAACCTCCTGTGCAGGGGAGCCAAACAAACTTTGTTTCTCCATAGGGGCGTCCAGGAGTTTAGACTTAACATGGTCTGGTAAGGATTGTTCTTTTAACCAGGCATGCCTTCGAATCACTGCTTCAGTCATAGCTGATCTAAATGAAGCCTCCAGTGCATCATAGCCACATTTTAAGAAATGATTACTGACCTGCTGAGAATTGTGTACCAAACCCTGAAGGGACTTACGGTCTAAAGGTTCAGGAGAGGCCAGTTTTTTATTCAGCTGATCTAACAAAAATTCCTGGTACTGTATCATGTGGAATTGACAGTTTAAAGCCCTGGCAGAAAGAGTAGAAGATGTATAAACCTTTTTACCCCATCTCTCTAATGCTCTAGATTCTCTTTCAGATGGTAGTGGGCTTTTGGCAGTGGCAGCTGCAACACCTTTAGGGCCCTGAGAAATGGTTTCTGGGTCTGCAGCATGAGCCTTATACAAGTGGTAGTGAGAATCCGGTACCCTGTAGTATCTGTCAGGCTTTGCAGGGGCCGGGGGAAGAGAATCAGGGGCAGTACTGGCATCATTGTATGCATCATCAACAACTGATAGCACAGGTGGAATGGCTAAAGGCCTATTGCTGTGGTAAGTGTAAAAAAGTTCTGAGCCTTTTCCTAGAATCAGAAAAATCCTGACCCTGCCATTGGAAGTGTTCCCTCATTGAGTGTAGAGTTTCCCCAAAAGAAAATTCTTCTGGAGGTGAGGCAGAAGGAATGGAGTCTTCTGCATCAGAATCCTCATAAGGTGAGTACGGGCCTTCCTGATGGTCCAAAACATCTGAACCATCCGAGGAGTAGTCAGAGGACATAGGTTCAGGGGGTTCAGTCCTAGGCCTCTTTTCAGGAGGGGGTTGTGAAGCCCTGTCTGGGTGAGGATGGGTTCCCCTGATCAGAGAAATAAGGTCCTCAGCAAGGCTGAGAATCTGGGAACTTGAGGTAGGCCTGTGAGAGGGAGCTTTTGAAGGTAAGGCCTTGGAAAGTTTGGCTGCTTTAGCCCTGGAAAAGGCCTTGATAGACATAGAAGCAGGGGGCCTAGCTGCCCCACGTGCAGGAGTAGAGATGTCCAACGGAATAGTGTCAGACAACTCGAGTGCCTGCTACTTCAGCAGGAATTTCTGTAGCTGACTCAGCCATGGCCTGTGTGGCCTCGGTTATCGGAGGCATGCTTTCGGCCGAAGGAAGAACCAAGGTCTCTGTTTCAGCTGAAACCGAGACACTCGCGGTAGGCTTAACCGTGGTTTCAGCCGAAACCGCGGGCCGCGAGTGTCGGTCCTTTTCTTTGCGTTTTTTAGCTAAATGTGTAGTCGGAGTCTCCGACGGCATTTTATATGCAAAAGTGGAGCCAAAAAACTCTTCTGCAAACTCCGACCGACGTCTAACAGTCCGTCGGTTGAAGGAAGCACAGGCTAAACAAGCTGATACGTCGTGGTCTGGGCCTAAGCAAGGAAGGCAGTAAGAGTGGAAATCCTTATGAGGTATTTGTTTCCCACAAGTTAAACAATTATTTACTTTGACATCGGCTGAGGCAAGAAAGAGTCCCCAACGGGGTACTTAGCTTTTTAGAAGTCTTCGGTACGCTGAAATCTCTGGATCTGACCGACCGGCACTTGCGAACAGCTTCTGCTTCGGGCACCGCGCGGCAAGAAAGACTGAGGAAAATGGCGTCAGCTGATGCCTTTATACCCCAGCAGCTATGACGTCGGGTGAAGTGCGACATCAGCCGAGGCCAGACCCAGACTTTGGAATCTGGCCGACCGAAGGGCTGCCTGAGGCAGGACAACCCATTTGTTAGGACTGCAGATGCATCCTTGAAGGACATCTAGCTCCTTGCTGAAAGATACCAGACAGGAAATCCAACACCGCTGGAACAGGGGTTGTAAAGGGATCTATTTTTCTCTGAGAGGCCCAAATGGAAAAGTGCTTCCATTTACTGCATTAAAGCTTCCTAGTGGAGTCTTTAAAAGAAGCCACCAGAATGGATTTTACCAGGGATGAAAGACTGGGAGTCCTGGCAATTAACGGAAATGGAGCAACCAGGCTGTCAGTTTGAGGGTGCCCAGATCGGGCGGACGTGCCCCTGACGGATGGGAGATCTGGGCAGGGATCCAGAACCCACGGGGGAGCTAAGAGATGAGACCAAATGAATGGGAACCAAACCTGACGAGGCCAGAACGGGACAATGAGGACCACTTTGCACCGTAGTCGGCAAGCTTTCTGAAGAAACTTCGGAACGAGTGGCAATGGTGGATAAGCATACAGAAGCCCGGGGGGCCAAGCATGGACTAGAGCACCTCTGGGTACTTTCCCTGGTGAGGGAATTAGAGCGAAGAACTCGCTGCACTTCGCGTTGGAAGAAGATGCGAAGAGATCGCAGCAAGACTGACCCCATGCAAGGAAGATCTCCTCCGCTACTGACTGTTTCAGAGACCACTCATATGGCATCAGAATGGCCTGACTCGATCTGTTCGTTAAAATGTTGGAGCACCCCAGGATGTGCGTTGCAATCAGAAACCGACCGGTGGAAATCGGCCAGTCCCACACTCTCATGGCCTCGCGACATAGGGGGTAGGATCTGGTTCCCCCCTGCTTGTTGATATGCCAGACAACCGACATGTTGTCTGACTGAACTGCATTCAATCAAAGAGAGAGGACTGTGTGAAAGGCTTCCAACGCTAAAAGCACTGCCTTCATCTCTAGAACATTTACGTGCGACTTGGTCTCTACCTGGGACCACGTGCCTTGGACTGCCCTTCCCAAACAGTGTCCCCCCACCCAGGTTGGGAGGCGTCGTGGTCACTGTAGCTTGGACTGGAGAGGACACGAAGGGGCATGCTTTTGATATCTCCAGTGAACTTAACCGCCAAAGAAGAGACGTCCTGCAGAAGTGACTGATCTTGATCGGAAATTCCATGGGCAGGTCTAGCCAAGACCACTGAACAGCCAGAGTTCACTGAAGAACCCACATGTGAAGGCTCGCACAAGGGAGAATTAATATGGCGGCAGCCATGGAGCCCAGAGCCCGGAGAACCTCACTCGCCTTTGGAGACTTGAAGTTTGCTATCTGAGCTATGTGGCACCTGAGGTGTAGGAGCCTGTCTGGAGTTAAGAATACCTTCATCTGCAAAGTGTCTAGCCATACCCCAATGAAGTCTAGAACTTGTACTGCTTGCAATTGGGATTTGTGAACATTGACAGTTATTCCCAGTAGATCTGCCAATCGAATTAAATAATCTCGGGCCAGACACAAGTGATGCTTGTTGGGCACAGCGAAGAGCCAGTCGTCCAGGTATGGAAACACCAGAATACCCTGATGCCTCAGGTGAGCTGCTACAACTGCCATTACCTTGGTGAACCCCCTGGGGGCTGTGGTGAAACCAAAGGGTAGGGCTCTGAACTGAAAATGACTGGCTCCTAGCTGGAAGTGCAGAAACCTCCTGGAGCTTCTGTGTATTTTGATGTGGTAGTAAGCATCTTGGAGGTCTAATGAGCACATCCAGTCGCACTCTCGGAGATAAGGTAGAATGGACTTGTAGGGTGACCATCCGGAATTTCTGTTTGGCTACAGACAGGTTTAATTTTGACAGGTCTAGAATGGGCCTGAGGTCCTCAGTCTTTTTTGGCACCAAAAGAACCTTGAGTAGATACCTGATCCGGACCGATCGGGGGGGACCTGTTCGATGGCTCATTTGAGAAGCAGCTTTGAAACCTCTAGAGCTGTGGCCTCTCCCTGTGAGCGGGTGGAACATCCGGGAGGTGTTTTGCAATATTTGGAGGGGCAACAAATGGGATAGAGTAACCCCTGAATATTATCTGCAAAACCCAGCAATCTGTCATAATGGACTCCCATGTCACTGGGTGCAAGGACAATCGTCCCTGGACTGCCTCCAGAGTAGGACAGTTGGGCAACCTCTCAGGGCTGCTGACCGGTTCTATCAGAAAAAGGTTCCCTAGACCCGAAATTCCTGGGACGCACTCTACCTCTGGGTCGGTGTCGATCCTGTCCCCTTCTGCCTCTGAGGGAACAGCTGTCCTGAGAATACCGGGAAAACTGAGATTTTTGGAACCACATCTTCTTCTGCCCTCTGATTCCTAGAGAAGGACCGCTGAGGGTTAGAGAAGCGGACTCTGACGGCAGACAAAGTCTTCCCGTCCTTTTTGCTCTGGACAAGTGTGTCACGTACTGTCTTCCAAAAAAGGGAAGAACCGTCGTAGGGAGCGTTGATAAACGACGCCTTGAAAGGGTCCACGAACTGACAAAACCTGAGCCAGGCATGACGCCTCATGGCTATGCCTGTCACAGCCGCCCTAGCTGCTCCTTCCATGGCATGGGAAAGGAGTCACATCAACGTGTTTGAGACTGACTTCAGAGTAGACATTTTTGCCGAAAACAACTGTCTGTCCTGTTGCGATAAACACTCTGGGGGCGACTCAGCGAATTCCGAAGCAAGGTCTCGCTGAAGCCGAATCATGTGCCAAATAATTCAGCGCACGGATAGAAAAGGTTGCTGAGGAATAGACGTGCTTCCCAAACCTATCCACCGACCTGGATTCCTTGTCTGGAGGGTGGACTGAGGAAAGTACAGTTGTGTACACTTACCATAAATGTAGATGTTTGAGTGTATTCACTGTTGCAGTCATTACATTTGGATAATCTGCTGGCAGGTTGCCTTCAGTCGGCCTGAATATCAAAGTCTTGGGTCCTGCGTCGGTTGCTGTCTCCTCTTCCATGATGTCAGGGGTATAAAACATGCAGCTGACGCCATTTTATTCAGTTTTTCTTGCCCCAGATGTCAGGTGCCCCCAAAATGGGGAGCAGCAAAAAAATAAAAATTATATATATATATATATATATATATATATATATATATATATATATATATATATATATGGTTCCCATTCAGAAGCCTGAAACATCATAAGCCTGAAAATCAAAATCCTGAAACCAAAAGCCTGAAAATTCAGAATCCTGAAAACTCAAAATCCTGAAAGACCAAAATCCTGAAAGACCAAAATCCTGAAAACACAAATAATGCTAATATGTCACTATAAAGACACTAATATCTACCAACTGACCCTGACCCTAACCCTAAGGTCCGTCACTATCGCACACTCACCTGACCCGCGCCCTAACCCTAACTCACTTAAACCGCCCCTAACCCCAATATTTGTCACTATTGCATACATGCCTAACCTGCGCCCTAACCCTAACTCACTTAAACTGCCCCTAACCCTAAAATAAAACCAACCGCACACTTACCTGACCCCAACGCATGACCTAACACCACAGGGCTAACAATAGCAAAGCCACAATGACATCAGTATGTCTATTTTGTGTTTTCAGGATTTTGAGTTTCAGGATTTTGTGCTTTCAGGATTTTGAGTTTTCAGGATTCTGAATTTTCAGGCTTTTGGTTTCAGGATTTTGATTTTCAGGCTTATGATGTTTCAGGCTTCTGAATGGGAACCATATATATATATAAAATAAACAGCAATATATGTAAATGCACTTTTAGCAACAAACTTTACCTTCATCTAAAAGCAAATACACCTCAAAGGCTTTAGAATATAGTGAAGGAAAGAGAAGTTATATAAAAGGGGGATGGCGGGTGGATAACCCGGACTGCAACAGTGAATACACTCGAACATCTACATTTATGGTAGGTGTACACAACTGTACTATGTTCTTCGTGTTTCACTGTTGCAGTCATTACATTTCAGTAGAATCCCACAGCTATGGATGGGAGGATGGAACTAAATAGCATTAAGAGCAGTTATAAGGCTCTGCAGAACTGCAGTGGCAAAGCCTGCCCTGGATTTGGAGAAGAGAGGCAAATGATAATGCTTTGTGAAGGTATGAACAGAGCTCCAAGTAGCAGCTTCTAGAATGTCTTTGGTTGGAACTCCTCTTAGAAAGGCTGCTGAGATAGAGGCATCCCTGGTGGAATTTGACCAGATTCCCTTGGGCACAGGTTTACCATGGTGCAAGCAGCAGAAACGAATGCAGTGGCTTATCCACTTAGAAATAGTCTGCTTTGATAAAGCCTTCCCTTCTGATCCTGAAGCAAATGCCACCAGTAGTTGCTCAGACTTTTAGAGATTTGGTCCTGTTTAAGTAGAATCTTAGAGGTCTGTGTACGTCCAATGAATGCAGAATCCGCTCCCCCTTGTTCTGCGGATTTGGGTAAAATGTTGGCAGGTGAATTGTTTGGTTAAGAGTCACACTGGATACCATCTTGGGCATAAAGGAAGGATTGGTCCTGAGGGACACCCTGTCCGGGTAAAATGTAATAAAAGGCTCCATAGCCATGAGAGCCTGTAGTTCTGAAACCCTTCTTGCTGAACTGATTGCCAAGAGGAAAGTTGTTTTCCAAGATTTTTCCAGCACAAAACTGAGGTCCCATGCAGGAGTTGGTGATGATCTGGGAGGCCTTACATTTTTGTCCCCTCTAAGATACTGTTTAAGCAGAGGATGAGAAAGGAGGAGAGGCTCTGTGCTGTAATGAGTCGAGATGGCAGAGGCATGGATTTTTATTGAAGAAAAAGATAAACCCTTGTCAAGCATTTCAGTCAAGTATTGTAAAATCTGAGGGATATTTGGTTTTGCTGTGTCCGTTCCTTGTGCTTGGTTCCAAGCACAGAATCTCTTCCATTTATCAGCATAAGATTTTCTAGTACTAGGCCTTCTGGCTTCCAAAATGACATCCATCACAGATTTACTGAGAGGTTTTGTTTGAAAAATTAAATGATCAGCCGTGCTGCAAGGTTCAGAGTTTGGAGCGGAGTGCGCAGAATTTGACTGCTCTGCTGAGACAGTAGATGAGGTATTTGCAGCATAGACCCGCGGTGGTGGTGCTGCGGTAGCGTTGTCGCCTCACAGTAAGATGCTGTTCGGTTCGATTCTCAGCTAGAGTGTCTTCTGCGTGGAGACATGCGTGAATGGGTGTACCTTCGTTGAAGGTTGTGCGTCAGGCCAGGCAAGCCGGTACATAAAAATCAACTGCCAATCATTAGCGGATCGGAGTTCTGCTGTGGCGACCCCTAATCCGGAAAAGCCGAAAGACACAAACAAACCAAGGAGGGAGTTGAGACATTCCTTAGAATTGGGTACCAGTGCTGGCGAGACCAGTCTGGAGCAATCAGGATCATTTTTGTTTTTTCCTGTCTGACCTTTAGTAAGACCTTGGAGAGAAGAGGCAGAGTGTGAAAGGCATAGACAAAGACGTTATCTACTCACCATAACGTTCCATCTGAGTAGGTAACTTCATTTGTCAGCAACCTGTGGGTATCCGATCCCATCTGGATCCGAGCTGGCAGCTTTTCAAGCTAGAGATCCGAGCTCCAAGCTCCTCCCCCTTACCCATAATACACTGCAACCTCCTTCCAATCCTCAGATCGCATTTGCTTATCTATATAACCTCACAACCACAAAACAACAACCTGAAAAATCCTAACCTAAGGATTAACAAAGGACTTGATAAACCATCCTATGGCCCAGGTAATCAAAGAACTAGGTTAGGGGGAAGGAGGGAGGGTCGGTTGCTGACAAGTGAAGTTACCTACTCAGATGGAATGTTATGGTGAGTACATAACTTCTTTATCTGAAGTAGCTAACTTCATTTGGTCATCAACCTGTGGGACAGAGTCCCCAGCTACCAAAAAACTTGGGTGGTCCTCAAGGAAGGATATTCCGGAGCACAGCAGAGCCAAAATCCGCCCTTCCTCTGGACACTAAATCCAATTTAGAGAGAGATAAAGGTATGAGAGGATGCCCAAGTAGCCGCAGAACAAACATCATCCAAGGGGACCAGAATGCAGCAGATGTAGCCATAGAGCGAGTAGAATGAGCATGAACCCCTATAGGCTCTGGTAGGCCAGATAGTTTGTATGCGATCATACCACCATTAGAAAGCCATCTGGCCAGAGTCACCTTCGAAACTGGCTTAACCAAGAAGGGTTTTGCAAAGGAAACCAAGAGCTGATCAGACTTGCGGAAGGAGGCTGTTCTGTGTAAATAAAAGTGTAACTGTCTATGAACATCTAACAAATGAAGTTTGTACTCCCCTTTGTTTTGATAGGGAAAAAACTGGGAGATTAATGGACTTATTGATCTTTGCCTCGGAGGCCACTTTGGGTAGAAAAGATGGCTTAGTCCTGAGAGACCCTGTCCTTATGGAATACAAGATAAGGGGGCTTAACACAGAGGGCCTGCAGCTCCAACACCCTCCTAGATGAGGTAATAGCTACCAAAAAGGCAGTTTTCCAGGACAAGAATTTCAAATTAACAGAAGCTGCAGGTTCAAAAGGTGGTCCAGTCAGAGCCTGAAGGACCAAAGTTAGATCCCATGGAGGGGCGGAGTTCCTAATAGGAGGTCTCCAGAGAAACGTACCTTTCAGAAAGTTCTTACAAATCTTGGTGGAAGAGAGGGGACTGAGACTGTCTCCAATGTAAAAATGGGAGATGGAAGCCATTTGAACCTTTACAGTAGAAGAACTGGCCCATTGCTGAAAAATATGAGATAAAAAAATCGAGCACTGCTGGGATGTGAGCAGTGAAAGGGTCTAAATTTCTATGAGATGCCCAAATGGAAAACCGCTTCCATTTACTATTGTAAACCTTCCGGGAAGAAGGCTTATGCACCGCTACCAGGATAGATCTAACTGTGGACGAGATACCGGGAGTCCTAGCAACTAATGGAACTGGATCAGACAAGCTGAGAGCTTGAGATCGACCAGATTCGGGGGTTCCAATTCCGAAGGATGAGATATCAGATTCGGGATGGGATCCAAGATCCAGAGAGGAGCTGTAAGATGAGACCATAGGCACGGGAACCAGGCCTGACGAGGCCAGAATGGGGCTATGAGGATAATCTTGTTCCCCAACCGACGAGCTTTCTGTAAGAATTTTGTCATCAACGAAGAGGAGGATAAGCATAAAGAAGACCGGGTGGCCAAGCATGGACTAGAGCGTCTCTGGGGGCTTCCCACGGAGGGGGGATTAGAGCAAAAAACTCGCTGCACTTCGTGTTGGAAGGTGACACGTAGAGATCGCAACAGGGCTGACCCCACTTGCGGAAGATCTGTTTCGCTACTAAAGGATTCAGAGACCACTCGTAGGGCGAGAGGATAGTTCGACTCAGTTTGTCCGCTAGGATGTTGGACCGACCCAGAATGTAAGTTGCTAACAGAAAACGGTTGGTGGATATCGCCCAATCCCAAACTCTCATGGCCTCTCGGCAAAGAGGGTAAGACCTGGTTCTCCCCAGTTTGTTGATACACCAGACCACTGACATGCTGTCTGACTGAATTGCAACGTTAGGGTTAGGTCCCTGGAGGAAGAAAGGCATGAAAATCTTGCAATGCTAGAAGGACCACCCTCATCTCCAGTACATTTATATGCAGAATGGTCTGAGTCCATGTACCTTGGACAGTTCTGCCCACATAATGCCCCCCCCCCACCCAAGGCGGGAAGCATCTGTGGTCACTGTGGCTTGGGGTTGTGGCATAAAACAGTAGTCCTTCCCGAAGCTCTTGAGATTGGAGCCACCACATGAGGGAATTTCTGCAAACTCTGCTGATAGGAATCAGTACATCCAATGGGTGGTGAAGGATGGACCACTGAACCTGCAAAGTCCACTGGAGAACCCTCATGTGCAAACGAGCTAAGGGAGTGAGATTGATTGCTGCTGCCATGGACCTTAAAGCTCTCAGGACTAACTCTGCTGACGGGGCAGGTGACTGAAGGAAAGCTAGAACGTGTAGGGTCAAACTGCGAAGTCTGTCTGATGCCAAGAAGGCCTTGGTCTGAAGCGCATCTATTCTGGCCCCTATGAACTCCAAGATTTGAACTGATTGAAGGGATGACTTCTTGAAGTATATGGTGATCCCCAATTGGGATGCTAATAGTAGGAAGCAATCCCTGGCTAAGCAGAGTAGATGCCTGGTGGGGGCGGTAAGGAGACCGTCGTTTATGTAAGGAAAAACCTGTATTCCCTGAAGTCTCAGGTGGGCCGCTACAACTGCCATGATCTTGGTGAACACTCTGGGGGCTATGGTGAGACCGAAGGGTAGGACCCTGAACTGGTAATGACTGGCCCCTAGCCGAAAGCGGAGGAACCTCCTGGATCGTCTGTCCATGAGAATATGATAGTACGCATCCTTGAGGTCTATGGAGCACATCCAGTCCTTCTCCTGCAAAGGGGCAGGATGGATTGAAGTGTGACCATCTGGAATTTCTCCTTGGCAATGAAGAGGTTTCATGGTTGAAAGGTCGAGAATTGGCCTCAAGTCTCCCGTCTTCTTTGGCACCAAAAAGAACCTGGAGTAATTGCCTAATCCGGACTGGCCTGGGGGGACGTGCTGGATGGCTTGTTTTTCTAGCAGCTTTTTTATCTCTAAAGCTGCGGTCTCCCTCTGACTGGGTGGTACATCGGGGAGGTATCTCGACTGAGGAGGTTGGTTTATGAAAGAGATTGAGTAACCTCTGGATATTATTTGAAGCACCCAGCGATCTGTTGTGATGGACTCCCATTGAGCCAGGTGCTTTGAAAAACGCCCCCCGACTGCCTCCAGAGAGGAGCAGTCGGGCAGCCCCTCAGGGTTGCTGCGTTGGTCGGTCAGAAAAAGGTTCCCGAGACACAAAATTATTCGCCCCCGCCTCTGGGCCGGCTTCCACCTTGTCCCCCTATGCCTCAGAAGGATGAAGGATCCGGTGCGTAATAGGACTGGTGAGACTTCCGGAACCACATCTTCTTTTGTCCTCTCTGGTTCCTGGAAAAGGACCTTGGAGGAGCCGAGAAGCGGATTCCGATGGCAGACAGCGTCTTCCCGTCTTTCTCGCTCTGAACCAATGTGTCGCGGACAGTCTTCCAGAACAGGGTACAACCGAAGGGTGAGTTCACGAAGGATGCCTTGAAAGGTTCCGAAAAGTCACAAAGCTGGAGCCAGGCGTGGTGCCTTAAGGCGATGAAGGACCTGCTGGCTCTAGCGGCTCCTTTTGTGGCATGGGAGTGTGGCCGCATAGACGTGTTTGATGCAGATTTCAGAGTGGCCATGCGAGCCGAGTAGGTCCATTTGTCCTCGGCCGACATGGACTCAGGGGGAGACTCAGCGTATACTTTCACCAGATCCCGCTGAAGTCGAATTACATGGGCCAAATAATTCAGCACCCTTATGGAAAAGGTAGCTGAAGCAAACATCAGCTTCCCGTTACGATCCATCGCCCGAGACTCCTTATCAGGGGGATGGACCTAGGAACTATCCTGAACAAGTTACTTCTTGGTCGCTGCTGCCGCCACCACCATGGCATCAACCGGGGAACCCTTACTCCAAGCCATCCTATCCGCAGGGGGACTAAGAATCATATCTGGCCTCCTGAGGATTGGCTCTACAGTGTCCTGTTCCTTCCACGCCCTGGTAGTGATGAGGTCAACCAGGGGGTCGGCCGGAGGGGGACAGCCAAAAGGTAGATGGGCCTGCGAACACCTCCAGGAATACAGACTCGTCCGAGGAAGGTTTTTGTGCTGACCACCCCCCCTTTTGGCGAAGCATTTCTATAATGTCTCCAAAGGAGACATCTTCAGAGGGGTGACCTGGGGGAACCTTCCTCTTCCTCCAAACCGGTATCCTCCGTGAGGGACTCAGGGGAGTCCAAGTGCCTCCTCTTACACTTACATTTGTGAGGGACCTTCTCAGTGGGGCTGCCCGAGAAGGGTTCACCAACAGGGTCATGTTCCGCCAGTGGAACGGGCTGGGGCGTCAATACAGGCTGTCCCTGGGACTGGACGATGGAAGAAGAGCCCAGCTGCAAGGGAGTGGGGGTGGACCCCTAAGAAAGAGTAGGGGGGTCTCGAACCTCTCTCGCGAGCCCTCTCCACCACGTCGAAAGCAGAGGGTGAACCAATCTCTCTGGGCTCTGTTGTTAACACCCTCGGGATCCTGCGCGGGGATCGGCAGTGCCGAAGTGCTCGGACCAGAGAGGGAAGTTTGCTCTGACCAAAACAGCACCTAAGGCACACTGGCCCCCTCGGATCCGACGCACGGCTCTCGGCCCAGAGAGCTTGGATCCGAAAAGGGATCCAACAAACTCGAGGGCATGGCCGGCGTCAAGGTAGCGATAACTATCGGTGCCGACTCCCTGACTCAGAGACTCCTCAGATCCGAATGCTCCGAAACTCGATAGCGGATCGGAGAAGGAGCTATCGGGGCAAAAAGTGGGGCTGAACTCCCCACTGGAGGGGGAGGAGGCAGCAACACTCCCATCTACAGTTGGGTTTGGAGAAAGTGATGCATCATCCTGTCCATATCAGCGAAGAGGCTACAGGTTGACCTTGAAGAGGCCGCCGAAGCTGGCCGGGAGGGTCGCCGCAACGACCTCAAAGATGGCTGGGCCTCCTCCTCCGGCTCCAAGGAGAAGCGTGGAGAACGGAGCTGAGGGGAGGAAGGCCCGGAGACCTTCTTGGGCGAAGAGAGCACTTTGGCAGGTGGGGTCGAGGAGTCTGAGTCAGCCCGCCGCTTGTGGCTTCTGTGCCTCTCTCTCTCCTCTCTCTCATCTTTTTTAGATTCCCTCTCTCCCTGGGAAGAGGTGGGAGGTTGAGTCCCAGCCAGGGGAGAGGGGACAGCAGGCTGAGCAGCCGTGGCTGTAGCCACCGAGGGAGAGGAGGAAGAAGTCGACTCAGCAGATAGAAGACCCGCCAGAATCAGCTTTCAGCTTATTCCTCCTATCCCTCAGGGCCCAGGGGTTAAAGGCTGCGCAAATGTGGCAGCCTGAGGTCAGATGAGGTACCCCCAGGAAGAGGACGCATTGAGTGTGGCCATCCGCTGGGGATAGCTTATGGCCACACTCAGTGCACTTGGAAAAGATGGCCTTTGGGGCCTCGGCCATGATTCCTAGATAAAGACACACACGCCCCACAAAAACACCTAAGGGAAAAGAGGGGGCTACTAGGAGTTACACTACGAGGAAACGAGGGAGTAAAGCTTAGGGATTTAATCTAAACTAACCACACACAAACTATTAGAGAGATTTTTAAGAAAAAATATACTCACAAATCGCCTGAAAACGCTAGGAGCTTGAAAACTCGTGATTGACCAAGCCGCGGCAAACGAGATCCGAGGATTGGAAGGAGGTCGCTGGGTATTGTAAGGGGGAGGAGCTTGGAGCAAGGATCTCTAGCTTGGAAAGCTGCCGGCTCGGATCCAGATCGGATCCGATACCCACAGGTTGATGACCAAATGAAGTTAACTACTTCAGATCGATAGGTTTTTCCAACTGAAGGACAGGGCATCCACTTTCCATGCTTGTCTGTAATAAGTCCTTGTGCAGAATTTGTCCAGTTGATAATTTTGGGGAGAGGCAAATAGATCTATATCTGGGCTCCCCCATTTCTGTGTTACCATGCTGAAGATTTGTGGGTGTGGGTCCATAAGATTTCTGCTTAGGTCGTCTGCCAGAGTATTTTGTTTTCCTGGCAGGAATTGAGCTTGAAGATGTACTTGGCAAGTCAAAGCTGTGTTCCACAATGCCATGGCTAGTCTGCAAATGGGGTAGGAATGTGTACCCCCCTGCTTATTTAAGTACCACATAACCGTGGTGTTGTCCATCTTTATCAGTAATTGTCCTGGATGAAGCAAGTCCTTGAAGGCTGTCAGAGCATTCTGAACAGCTAGCATCTCTTTCTGGTTGATATGCAGATTAATTTGTTTTGGGCTCCATATGCCCTGAATGCATCTCCCCACCAGTTGGGCCCCCCAAGCATAGTCTGATGCGTCTGTACTTAGGGTTTGGGTGGCAGGGGGTACAGTGAATGACAGTCCCTTGTTTTGGTGACATGTCTCTGACCACCAAAGAAATTCCTGTTGTAGGCAGGGAATGAGAGGAATCATTGTTTCCAGATTGTGACAATGTTGACTCCATAAACTTTTTAGGTACCATTGAAGTTTCCTCATATGCAGTTTTGCATACGGAATTAGTAGAATGCAGGACGCCATGAACCCCAAAGCCTGCAAAATTTGTCTTGCAGATAACTGGGTTTTTGTTGCCATCTGTTTGAAGTATGTTGTCAGTTGCCTTTGTCTGTCGTAAGGTAAGCCATCTGGGCAGTTGTATTCAAGCTTGCACCCAGGAATGTAATTATTTGAGAGGGTACCAGTTGGGATTTCTTTTCGTTTATTGTGTACCCTAGGCATGTTAGAAGCCTTTTTACAAATGCCAGATGTTGAAGAAGAACGTCCTTGTTCTCTGCTTGAATAAGACAATCGTCCAGATAAGGATAAATTTGGATGCTTCTTTGTCTCCAAAATGCGATTACTGGTGCCAGGCACTTTGTAAAGAGCCTGGGCGCAGTAGATAAGCCAATGGGCAGTGCAGAGAATTGGTAATGCAAAAAACCTGCCTTGAAGCGGAGGTATCTTCTGCACGATTCCCTTATTGGGATATGCAGGTATGGCTCTTACGTCTATAGTCACTAATCAAGCATTCCTGCCCAGCATAGGCAGTAGCTGTTGTAAAGTCAGCATTTTGAATTTTAGACTGTCCAGGAACGTGTTCAAAATTGATAAGTCCAGTATTGGACGCCAGGCATTGTCTTTTCTGGGTACCAGGAAAAGTCTTGAATAAAAACCTTGTCCCTGTTCTGGTACTGGTTGAATAGCCCCCATATCCATGAGAGACGTAACTTGTTTCTGAGCCTCTGCCCATTGATTTAGTGGCAGATCTGGCCAAACGTTTGGAATTGGCAAACTATGGAAATGAAATATGTACCCCTGGGATACTATGTTTAATACCCACTTGTCCTGGGTAATTAACTGCCAATTTTGAGCATGAAGTGCTAATCCCCCCCCCCCCCCCCAAGGGGACTGCCAAAAGAAGTGCTTGGTGAAGGTAGAGGGAAGTCATTGAGACTGCTTACTGTAGGGTTTTGCTTTGTTTCTTCCAGATTTGGAGGTGGAGGCACCCCACTGCTTTGACCTGTAAGAACCCTGTGATTGATATCTGGAGCCTTTTGAGCACCTGGATTAGCCTTGAGAGGCTTTGCTGAACACAGGAAAGGACCAATTTTTAGTAGGCCAGTGCCTACTGAACCAGGGTGGCTGCACTTATAAGAAATCTTTTACAGTTTGCATAGATTTAGCTTTGCCTTCCATTTTCTTTAAAACCTCTTCTGTCTTATTACCAAACAAAGTATCATGCTGTAAAGGGGCATCCAACAATTTAGCTTTAACATGATCAGGCAAATTTTGCTCCTTGAGCCAGGCATGCCTTCTAATCACAGATCCAGTAACTGCAGCCCTGCAAGAGGCCCCCAAGGAATCAAAACCACATTGCAAAGTATGCTTTTCAACCTGTTCTGCTGCATGCAATAATTCCTGTAATTCTTTATTTTCCACACAATCAGAAATTAATATAATCTTCTGTTTCAATATGCCCATAACATGCTGTTGATATTTAAGCATATGAAACTGGCAGTTTAAGGCCCTAACTACCAAGGTTGCAGACGTATAAACCTTCTTTCTCCATCTGTCCAGCGCCCTGGAATCTCTATAAGAGGGGTAGGATTTTTGGCTGTAGAGGCCTTTACACCTTTGGGACCCTGTGACATAGTCTCAGGATCAGCAGCAGGATTTTTGAATAGAAATTTGTGGGAATCAGGAACCCTGTAATATCTGTCTGGCTTTCCAGGAGTCGGAGGTAGGGAATCAGGAGCCATGCTTGATTCCAAAAACACAGCAACAATGTCTAATACTGGAGGTATTGCCAAAGGCCTACACTGAGGAAGGAGGAAATCCCTAAGCCTCTTTTTTGATTTGGAGAAATCTTGACTCTCCCAATGAAAATGTTCCCTTAAAGTATGCACGGTTTCTCCAAAAGAATAATCCTCAGGAGGAGATGCAGATGGGATGGATTTTTCTACATCTGAATCCTCATAGGGTAGAATAGAAAATTCCTGATCAGAAGAAATGGAAAGCTGATCTGAAGATTCATAACCAGTGCCTTGCCTAGGCCTCATAGCAGGGGGGGTTGGGAACCCCTGATCAAGGTAATTAAGTCCTCAGCCATTTTGATAATCTGATTTTTAGGCATAGGGGGCCTGAGCACGTGGCTCATGCGTAATTTTTTTAGACATAAAATGTTTTTGATCTTGTTTTTGAAGCTGGCGGGCGTCTGTTTTATATAAAAATGTTGAGGCCTGAAAACACCCTCAGAAGCCGGTGCTTGCTCAGCGGCTCCGGACCCATCGAAGGAGGAGACATCCACAGGTTCAATACTCTGAGAATCTCGTGGCATACCGGACTCCGCATGGGTCTTGGCAGAGGCCTTTGACTCAAAAGTAGCGGGTATCCAGGGCTGCGAAAGTGCCTCAATGAGTACCGGCGAACCGGCGACTGGCTTAGGAGAAGGTTAGTCATCGGTTTTGGACCTAGATGGTCTCTGTCTTTTTCTTTGCGTTTTTTTGTGAACTCCGGTAGTCGGATTGCTAGCAGACGACATTTCAGGGTAATTAAATCTGGATCCAAAATATTTTGAAGCAAAAATATACAGACGCTTAATAGTGCGTTGGTTAAATCTAGCACAAAACCGACAGCAAGGCACGTTATGATCTGGGCCTAGGCAAGGAATACAGTACAAATGAAAATCCTTATGAGGTATTTGCTTCCCACAAGTAATGCACTTATTAACTTTTACTGACATTGGTAAGGAGCAAGAGAAAGTTTCCCCAACGGGGTAACTTAGCTTTAGTTGAAGACTTCGGTTCTGAAACTTGAATGCGAAAATTTCAGGACTCGGCCGACTGGCACTTGCGAATTGCTTCTTCTTCGGGCACTGTGCGGCAAGAAAGACTGAATAAAATGGCGTCGGCTGCATGTTTTATACCCCTGATGGCCTGACGTCATGAAAGAGGAGACAGCAACTGATGCAGGACCCAAGACTTTGGAATTCAGGCCGACTGAGGGCAACCTGCCAGCAGATTACCCAAATGTAATGACTGCAACAGTGAAACATGCTCTCCTGTGCTAGTTCCCTTCTTTGTGGCCGCTGCAACCAACATAGCATCAACTGGGGCTCCTTTCGACCAAAGTTGTCTGTCGGAAGGGTGAGAGAAAAACCTTGTCAGGGCTTTTGGGGATGGGCTCTACGGTGCCAGGCTCCTTCCATGCCCTCATGGTGATGAGGTCCACCAAGGGGTCTGCTGGTGGGGACACCCAGGAAGTAGATGGACCTGTGCCAAAGGCCTCCAGGAACACTGAATCATCCCCAGAAGGTTTTGGGGCTGACCAACCTCCCCTCTGGCGGAGGATCTCCATAATTTCTCCGAAGGAGACTTCTTTGGGAGGTGGCCTGGGAGAACCTTCTCCATCATCTAAGTCAGTGTCCGTAGTGAGGGACTCGGGGGAGTCCAAGTGCCTCCTTTTGCACTTGCGCTTATGGTGACCCTCTTCAGTGGGACTATCAGAAGGGGATTCATGAGCCGCAGGGGTTTCCCTCAGGGAAATTAACCTGGGGATCCTCTGGCATGGGCTGTCCTTGAGACGGGATGAAGGGAGTTGTCGCCAAATCAAGGGGGGTCTGGGTGGTATCCGAAGGGATGGGCTGGGGGTCTCAATCCTTGGGAGAGAACCCTCTTCACCACTTCGAAGGCTGAGGGAGAAGCCCTCCCCAGATCCGAAGCGGGGACTGGAGCCGAAGCCAGGGTAGCCTGAGGTCCGAGGGAATGGATCGGATCCGAAAAGGTCGGAGCTGAAGAATCCATCCCCCCAGGTCAGACTCCCTGTCCACGGCTCCGAGAGTCACTCGGATCCGAACAAGTTTGACCTGAGGAACTCAAGGTAACAGCCAGAGTCGAGGTTGGAGGAACCGTCGGTGCCGAGCTACCTTGGATCCAAGAGCCCCGAAGCACGGATCGGGGAAGGAGAGATGGGGTGGAAAAGAGGCATGGAGGTCCCCCCTCCAGAGGGAGAGGGGCCTGGCAAGATTCCCATCTGAATTTGGGTCTGAATGACTTTCCGCATCATCCTGTCCATGTCCGATGGGCTCCGAGTCTACCTCGAAAAGGCCGACTCTGATCTGGCTGGTCTGCGCAATGGGGAGGAAGGCCACGGGTCAGAATGTTCAAACGGCTACGGTGAGAAACGAGGAGACCGGAGCCGTGGAGAAACAGGCCTCATGGTCTTAGAAGGGGGACTGAGAAAGAGCTCCCTGTCTGGGGATCGCTTATGATGTCTGTCCTTCCTCTACTCCCTATCCTCTCTGCGCCTTTCTTTGTCTTTTTCTTTGTCAGCCATGCTAACTTTTAGTTATGTACTCACCATAACTTCAGATGTTTGGGATCCATCTCGCCTACATTCTGAATGATGGGTTCGGAGCCGATCCCTCGGCTCCGACTCGGCACGCTTATGCCAAAGAGCGAAGTCTCTTACTGGCTGAGCTTACCATATCCCAGGATGCACCACTACCAGTCCCCCAGATCTAGTTTGTCCGCATACATGCACACATGCATACCCTGCTTATATAACATCGTCAGATGAAACAAGATAAAACAGTAGAACTCAAAACCGTTCAATCTCTTCTGATCTCCAAGGCAGGGGGAAGGAGGGTGGGTATTAGGAATGTAGGCGAGATGGATCCCAAACATCTGAAGTTATGGTGAGTACATAACTAAAAGATGTTATGTGATCCTATCTCGCCTACATTCTGAATGATGGGACAGCGTCCCTAGCACCTGAATCCTGGGTGGCTCACTGGAAAACACTCCTGAGTACCGTGGAACCAAATGAAGCTCGTCCTCTAGATGCCACATCCAATTTGTAGTGGGAAATGAAAGTGTGCGGATTGGACCAAGTAGCCACAGCACAGATTTCCGATATAGCGAGCTTGGAATGAAAAGCTATAGAAGTAGCCATAGCTCTGGTAGAATGAGCCTTGATAGATGTTGTAAGTTGCTTATTCAAGAAGAATAAGCCTGAGTTATGCAATCTCTGATCCATTTTGAGATAGTAGCTTTGTGATGGTTTGGCCCAGTTTATTATCTGAGAAGGACACAAACAACTGGTCTGACTTACGAAGTTGCTGAGTCCTGTCTAAATAGAAGCGTAATTGCCTGTGAACATCCAATTTATGAAGAGTGTATTCTGCTTCATTGGAGAATTTTGGGAAGAAAACGGTAGCTCTAGAGATTGTTGGAGGCAGAAACTAGAACAGACCTTTGGGACAAAGGATGGATTAGGCCTAAGTGATACTCTATCCTTGTGGAAAATCAAGTACGGTGGCTTAATAGACAGGGCTTGAAGCTCTGAAACTCTTCTTGCAAGTAATTGCAACTAAGAAGGCAGTTTTCAAAGACAGATATTTTAACTCGCATGTAGCAGCCGGTTCAAGAGAGGGAGATGTTAATGCGCGAAGCACCAAATCAAGATCCCACGGAGGTGCAGGATGAAAAATTGGTGGTCTTAATAGGCTCGCACCTTTAATGAAAGTTTTGCATAGTCTGCTGCTCATCAAAAGAGGATCCATGGATTCGTGGAATTTAGAGATAGCCGCTAGTTGGACTTTAATAGTTGAGACAGAAGATCCCTGATTAAACAGGGATGTTAAAAATTTCAAGACCTCTGGGACAGGAGCAGTGATAGGGTCTAAGCCCTTGAGTTGAGCCCAGATAGCAAACCTCTTCCACTTACTAAGGTACAATTTGTTAGTGGTGGGTTTGTGGGTCAAGATAAAATGTGAACAACTTCCGGGTCTAGTGTGTGCCTTCTAACTAAAGTCGGAAGTGGAGGAGCCAAGCTGTCAATTTCAAAGATTGAAGGGACTGATGTCAAGTCCCGACTGATGGATTAGCAAGTCCGAATCAGGTCTAAAGTCCACGGATCGTCCACTGCATGCTTCTTCAGGTAGGGAAACCATACCTGACGAGGCCAGTACGGGCAATCAGTATCATTGAAGACCCCAGTTGAGAGGCTTTTGAATAACTCTGGGAAGAAGCGGAATTGGAGGAAAGGCATAAAGTAGCCCTGTTGGCCAAGGTTGTGCTAGAGCATCCATGGCTGGTACTCCCTGATGTGGGATCAAGGAGAAGAACCTTTGGCACTTGGTGTTTAATGGAGTTGCAAATAGGTCGCAGCACGGTCCCCATCTCCTGAAAACCTGAGCTGCTACTGTGTGGTTTAGAGACCACTCGTGAGGAGAGAGAATTGTCCTGCTCAATTTGTCTGCCAATATATTTGACTTTCCGGGATGTGGGTCGCTACCAAGAAGCGGTTGGTAGCTACAGCCCATTCCCACACTCTCATGGCCTCTCTGCAAAGGGGTATGATCTGGTCCCTCCTTGTTTGTTCAGATACCAAACCACCGACATGTTGTCTGTGTGGATGGCGATGATGCCCTGAGGAAGAAACTTGTGTAAGGCTTGTAGGGATAGAAGTACAGCCCTCATCTCCAACACATTGATGTGGAGAAGAGCTTCGTCTGGAAGCCAGGAGCCCTGAACTAGCCTGCCCAGACAATGCCCCCCCCACCCTATCTGGGAGGCATCTGTCGTCAGGGTAACCACTGGAGAGGGAAGAACAAAGGGTTTCCTTGATCCAAATTGGATGTCTGAAGCCACCAGCGAAGGTCCCTTTTGCATATATCCGTAATCATGATGTGATGATTGAGGGAAGATCCTGAAAGGACCATTGCATTGACAATAGCCACTGAAGAATCCTCATGTGCAATCTTGCCAGAGGGACTAAAAGAACCGTGGCAGACATTGAGCCTAGAACTTGTAGAACCATCCTGGCTGGGGCTTTGGATCTCGAGATCAGAGCTTGAACTTGGCCCTGTAAAGTTTGGATCCTTTCGGCAGGAAGAAAGACGCAGCATCAATCTTGAGTCTATCTCTGCTCCTATGAACTTTATGCTGAGAGGGCAGCAAGACAGACTTTGACCAATTGAATGTAATCCCCAGGGTAACACCCAGGAGATAGTGGCTTTGAGGTTGTCCATTAGTAGATGCCTGGTGGTGGCAGTCAGGAGCCAGTCGTCCAGATAGGGAAACACTTGGAATCCAAGACTTCTCAGGTGAGCCGTCACTACTGCCAAACACTTGGTGAACACCCTGGGGCTGTGGTGAGACCAAAGGGCAGAGCGCAAAATTGGTAATGACTGACTCCCAGGCTGAAGCGCAGATACCTTCTGGACGCCTGATGTATCGGTATGTGATAATAGGCGTCCTTGAGGTCTATGGAGCACATCCAAACATCCTTCTCCAACAATGGGAGAATGGATTGTAACGTGACCATTCGAATTTGGATTTCGTGACGGATTGGTTCAGTCTGCTGAGATCCAATATTGGTCTCAGGTCCCCTGTCTTTTGGCACTAAAAGAACCTGGAGTAATTTCCTGATCCGATCTGGTCTGTGGGGACCGGTTGGATGACTCCTTTTCTAGCAGCTTTAAAGCTTCTGCGGCTGCCATTTCCCTTTGACTGGGTGGTGGGTCCGGGATTCTTTTGGACGGTGGGGCGAGAATGTGAATGGGATGGTGTAACCTCCGGCAATGATCCGAAGCACCCATCTGTCCTGAGTGATTGACTCCCAGGCTTTTAGGTGCTTGGCAAACGACACCCGACTGGCTCCGGAGCAGCACAGCCGGGCAATCCCTCATGACGTGTGGGAGGCTGAAGAGCCACGAAAGGACTCGCGGTCTCCAGAATTGCGGGCCCTCTGCCGCCTCTGGGACGGCGTCTCCCTGAAAAATTTCCCCGTCCTCTGCCTCTGGAAGGGCATTCTTCCTGCTGTTGGGAGAAAAACTTACGGGATTTGCGGAACCACATTTTCCCCTCCTTTAGCCTTGGGTAAGGCCGAAAGGGAGTGGAATAACGGGCACCTCGGCAGATAAAGTTTTTCCCTCTTGCTCACAGCGGGTAAGGGTGTCTTTAACCTTGGGTCCAAACAAGGAGGACCCATCAAAGGGAGCGTCGGCGAAGGAAGACTTGAAGGCCTCCGCAAACTGACACAAACGGAGCCAGGCTTGTCTCCGTAGAGCCACGCCTGTGCCTGCCGCTCTACCGGCCCCTTCGGCCGCATAGGAAATGAGCCTCATGGACGAGTTAGAAATTGACGTAAGGATAGCCAACTGAGAGCTAACCGACTGGGCTAGCTGCTCAGGTAGGTTACCCGAGAGCGAATCTGACAACTCCTTGACCAGATCCCTCTGAAGCCTGGTAAAATGTGCCAAATAATTCAGAGACCTTAAAGTAAAGGCCGCTGAAGTCAGGGTGCGCTTCCCGTACCTGTCCATACTCCTAGACTCCTTATTAGGAGGATGGATGGGCGTTGAAGCCTCTGCCACGTCCTGTTGTGTAGCAGATGCCACCACCATGGCATCTACAGCCACGCCTTTAGTGAGGAACTCCTTCTCGGGGGGAGCAGACAAAAATTTATTTGGACGAGAAGGGACTGGTTCCACGGTATCTGGATGTTCCCACGCCCTTTGACAAACTAAATCCAGAAGCTCGTCGAAGGGCGGAGACACCCAGGAGGCGGAGGGCTGAGCCCCAAAGGCCTTGAGGAGCACTGACTCGTCAGTAGAGGGGGGTTTGGATATCCAGCCACCTTGTTGTTTGAGGATCTCTAAGATGTCTGCAAAGGAGAAATCATCCGAGGACGACTTCGGGGACCCCTCTGCATCATCCAGATCAGTGTCTGAAGTAATAGACTCGGGGGAGTCCACGTGCTTCCTCTTGCACGATCTCTTCCTTGGGGGTTCCTCCAAGAAAGCTCAGAAGAACCCTCAGGAGGAGGGAACCCCACTGGGGTAACCTCAGGCCCGGGCTCCGCTGACTACGGACAGGGGAACTGCCAAAGACCCAGTCTCCACGCCTAGGGAAGGTGCGGTAAAGCCGGGAGATGGCGAAGAGGACTTGGCCAAGGCACTCCTCATGGCTCTGAAAGCCGGACCCCAGAATCCTGGGAGTGTCCGGTCCCGAGACGTGATAGTCGACGGAAGACCGAGCCGAAGCACCGAGGGGAGGCTCGGAACCGAAAGCATAGGTCCCGAAACATCACCCCGGGTCCAGCCGAAGACGTCCAGCGTACCAAACTCGGACCCAAGGCCGGGTTGGAGTAAGGGTCGGAGCCGACCCTGAGATCTCCATCGGCTCCAACAGCACCTGCTCCGACGGAGCCGAAGCAGTCGGAGGAGGAATGGCAATGGGGTGGGCCAAGGTCATCGGCTCCGAAGCCAACTGGGTCGGAACCGAAACAAATTTTTGGAAGACTGGGGACTGGAACAGTCTTTGGAGCACCCTGTCTATATCAGACTCTGACATCCTCGAAGACCGAGAGGAAACAGAACGGGTCCTGGAAGGCCTCTCCAACGGCCCCAAAGGGCTAGGGGACCGGCTCCGAGGCGACTCGATGAGTATCGGCGCCGAGGGAATACACACCAGTTTCCATCGGTGCCGAGGTGGACTTCGGCGCCGAGGAGGAAGTGTCTGAGCGGGCAACCTTTGTCGGCTCCGAGAGCAGTGGAGCCGACGAAGATGACCCGCCTCTCGATGCCCCAGCTATCGGCTCCGAAGCCAGAGGAGTCGATACTGGTGGCATCGAGGCAGACCGTTCCGACCTCGGCTCCGAAGTCCTTGGAGCCGAAGGAGAGGCCTGCCTTTGTTTCTTAGCGATCGGATCCGACGGACTGGTCGGAGCCGACGCCTTTCTTTGGCCGGAGAAGGAGAGGATGCCAAAGCTTCTTGAAAGAAGGTTTAATTAATCCCTTAAGAATTAATTTATTTTTCCTCTCCTGGAGGACCCTTGAGGAAAAAGCGTGACATACACTACATGATTCCTGTAAATGCTTTGCCCCTAAGCAATACACACATAGCGAGTGATCGTCCGTGATGGACATTTTGAAGCTACATTTTACACATTTCTTGAAGCCCGAAGGCCTGGGATTCTGAGACATTATGGAAATTTTCAAAGGTAACTGAAAGAACACTGGTAATACACCTAGAGTAGGCTTACAGTTATCACTGCAATACTGTGAGTTAGTCAAACACAGCACAAACTCTGTAATATAATAATTTCTCTCCGTTAGTTCTTATTTAAGAAGAGAAAAGTAAATGATTCAAAACAGAACCGAAGTCACCTACAAACAAAAAGACCGGGAAAGGCCTTTCCAGACAAGAGGTACTCCTAGTCACTCACAACACAAGAATTCACCAAGTGAATTTTGTCAAACACACTCAAAACACAAGAATAGCTGTTAAAACAGCTTTTTGTAGAAAAAGAAGAAAAACCTGACAGAAAAACTAGTGAAATAATCACTACTTAACTCAGCCAGCTCGAGACCACGTCTTCACTTGTTAGCGGCAAACGAGATCTGGGGGACTGGTAGTGGTGCATCCTGGGATATGGTAAGCTCAGCCAGTAAGAGACTTCGCTCTTTGGCATAAGCGTGCCGAGTCGGAGCCGAGGGATCGGCTCCGAACCCATCATTCAGAATGTAGGCGAGATAGGATCACATAACATCTAAAGATTTGTCTTTAGAAGACCCATCATCATAAGAAGAGGGAGGTTGAGTCCCTGTCTGGGTGGGAGGTGGAACACTAGAGACAGAGGCAGATTCCAACATGGCAGCAGGGAGAAGGCCTTTGGCTACTAGCTTGGCCTTCCAATCCCTAAGGGCCCTCGGATTAAAACCAGAACAGATAGCACATTGACTGGACAAATATGCCACTCCCAAGCAAATTACACACAGAGTGTGACCATCAGCCAGGGAGAGCTTATGGCAACACTGTACATTTTTTGAAAACAGGCTTCGGCTGATCAGCCATAGTCCTGCACCAAAAGTACAAACACTACCTACCAGAAAAACCACACACAAACACAGGTAGGGGAAGAGCAGGCCTAACTACTACTCTCTACAAAACTTTTTTTTTTTTTTTAACACCAACAAACAAGCGAGACACTAAACAAGGGGAGGAAGGGAAAAATTTCACTCAAACACACACTAAATGCCAGAAAAAATACCACTTACTATCCCTGAGCTCAGAGCAAAGGGGACCACGATGCACACTACTGGTGTGGCAAACGAGATCTGAGGGAAGATAGGAGATGGTAAGGCATTATGGGTAAGGGGAGGAGCTCAGAGCTTGGAGCAGATGCTAGAAAAAAAGTTGCCGGCTCGGATCCGATACGGATCCGTATAACCACAGGTTGCAGATAAAATGAAGTTAACTACTTCAGATACAATGTTATCTAGATTTGTAGTAGAATTTTTACAGAAACTTGCGAAAATCCTGTTTCCTATAAAAATGGTCAGGTGTCTTGAGGGCAGGGTTGTGAGGCTGGCTCAAAACATCCAAACATGCTTCTTGGACTGAAGGAACAGCCATTAGTTTTGGGGATCAAAAACACATCTGGGACACAGAGGCTTTTTCAGATTTTGGAAGTGTTCTTCTCATAATTGCGCATGTCCCCGAAAGACATGTCCTCCGGCACAGAATCAGAGGCCAAAGTGTCTTCATTGTCTGTGTCAACCCACAGGAATGAAAAGTTGCGACCTGCTGTCTCCATTTCCTCCTCCTTCTCACACTCGCATGAGTTTAAGCTTCTCACTGAGGGCACACCACATTTTCATTTGGATGGAGGGGATCCAGTCAAAGAAGGCTGTTCAGAATCTGGCTGTAGGCTATGCAAAAACTGTCTGCAACCTTCAGCCAGCTTGGCCAAATTCTGGGAAGGAATCTGGCTAGGGTTTGGAAAGGGGATGACCATCGAAAGGCAGCTGCTTAGACATGACAGCTATTCAGACCTCAGGCGGCTAACCACAGAAATTTAAGAACCTGATAGGGAACATCCTTGGGTTCCAACTGGCAGGTGAAGACATTTTTTTTTTTTTTAATGATCACAGTGGGGATTCAGTTCTTCCCTAACAACTAAACAGTGTTCCAGAATAGAACACCTGGGAAATTACATTTCTTGTGAACTGGTCCTAGTTTTCAGTCTGGTGGAACATTCGAAGAGCTAAATGCTTGGCAGCCTTCAATGAGACACCACCATAAAGTTTTGGAGACTGCAGATAGCAGCAGTGGGGAGTTGCTTTTGAGGGCCTGCAAATACTTGATGCCCTTACACTTATGGGTCTGACAGGAGCTAGGTAATTCAAGGGTCTCGCTTTCCTTTCTTTGCAAATGCAATTCTCCTTGTATCTTGTTTTTAGGAGGAACAGCGACTCCATTCTACTGTGAACCCACAAACATGCTGGGCTGGACTAAAACGGCCTCAAATCACTCTTTGTTTGGGTATGCCTGGAGGATTTCCTGTGTTCTCTTTAGAATTTCAGAGGGGAAAATGTCAAACAAAAGCAATTAGTTTCTTTGTGCTCCAGATCTAACTAATACAGGGAACTGGATGTAGTAATATTTATGGAGAACCTGATGCCTGCAAGCAGACCTGACGGCCTTTTCTGTGTATTTTTTGTTAACCAGACGCCTGCCTGAAAAAAAATATAAGTTAACCAATTAAAAAAAAAAAATTAAAGGAAAGAAACTGGTCCCCAGTGAGTTAACCTTTTCAGTGCTCTTCAGTGGTAGGCCCAGACTGCTATCAGGCTGAGGTACTGGACAATTACAACTTACTACTTCATAAATCTGAAACAGAGACATGCCACATTAAAAATCTGATCAAGCTTCCTAACGCTGGAAGAGCAGACAGATCTTATGGCAATGTCTTCTGCATAGCAACATCATGTATCTCTTAAAATTAAAAAGAAAAAAATTCTTGAAAATGAGTAATCTACACTGGGTCTTTGTGAAAGCAGTTAAAAAAATTACATGTATGAAAGTCTTTCCAAAAAACATGAAGTGAGCACTGTACAGCATTTGCCCCTTCCTGATTAGTCACTAAACATTTTTTACTCTGATCACTCTACCAGCCCCACCAGAAAAAGGTAAGGAAATTCTTGATAACATGTAACATTCTGATTTTTTTTTGGTTGGGGGGGGGGGGGGTCAAAGATGGGGAAAAAATGTATGCCACTGACATTCCCAAACTGCTAAAGGAAGCTTTTAGACAGCACTTGATCTGATGCGCAAGTCAGTCTATCTTATCATCAAAGTATACTTTCACCTATTATCCCAGTGGAAACTACAGTGCTCACTCAAGTAAGGTAGATAAAGCACACAGCATAAACTGTTTCACCTATATATTGAAGTCAAATCATAGCACAAGCCTACAATCACGCAACTTCACTGAATCTATCATTTACTTAACATCTGCAACAAAGTCACAAAATGCCATACCTGTCTATCAACTTCTGGTAACAACAGAAGCAGTCGCTGCTGAAAAGTTGTGGGAAGGATGGCAAAGTTCCTGTTGTTTATCAAGGCCCGTATGTTTGTATTTACAAGAATGGAACCAGGAGTTTCAAAGTCAATCTCTTCACCTCTGTTGCGTTTCATCTGTCCTGCAATATAAAAGAAAACCTAAATTGGTAATACATTACGAAAACACAGTTTAAGCTTTCTGGAGAGCTACTGAAAATGCAATGGTTAAGTAAAAACTACATAAGTTGGACACAAATCTCTAACCAAAAGACAAACAATAAAAGCACAGTTGTGAAATGGTACCTAGCATGAAGATGTCCAGGAACTTACCATCCCACTTATGTAAAGATGTCGGTGATGTAAAAGGGATGCCTGTCCCTGTCTTTAGTTCTTTCTTGCACCTGCAGCAAAAGGGTTCTTACAGGCATGGGTACTGGTTGCCTAGGTGGCAAATGTCCCCAGGAATGACAGCCAAACCAGAAGAACCCTCAAAACTCCTTCTCCCAAGAACTAAACAAAACAGAGGAGGAGGGGATGCCTTGCAGAGTTAGCAGAAAGGCAAAGTGGGGAGATAAAAGCTGACAAATTGCATGCCCTAATACCAGGATGCTGACTGGTCCAGAACACAGGGTTAGAGGGAGGGGAGTATTACAATAGTCTACATACACAAACATCTATACTTACAGTAAGTTTCTACACATCTGTACTATGCTCTTCAGACTAGTCATTGTTTCAGCAGTGCTTAACCTTGAGATGAATCCTATAGATGTGAGGTGACCAAGTCCTGTGGAGTATATTGTAAGAATCCTTACTGGATGAATGTGGCAAAAAGTACAGTTTTGTACCTACCATAAATGTAGATGTTCGAAGATCCACATTGCTGCAGTCCTTACACTTGGGTAGTCCGCTGTCCTCGGTCGGCCCGAATATCAAAGTATAAGGCTGACGTCGGTCAAGGCGCATTAGACTGACATCAGGACGTCAGGGTACAAATGCGCATGACTGACGTCATATCCTCAGTCTTTTCTTGCCCCAGATGTCAGAAGACCCTAAAAAGAAAGGTCAAAACCAAAAGACAGCAAACAACCTACCAACCACCCTTGCACTAATAATATGTACAACATATACAATATAAACAATATTTACAATCCAACCCACACAACCGCCTCTAACTACAGAGGGGAAGGAGGGAGGGAAAATTGGACTGCAGCAATGTGGATCTTCGAACATCTACATTTATGGTAGGTACAAAACTGTACTATGTTCTTCATCTCACATTGCTGCAGTCCTTACACTTGGGTAGAATCCCAAAGCAGAGGTAAGGGAGGATGGCAAAACTATAAAGAAGCAGGAGCTGCCAAAATGCCCTGTAAAATAGCAGTGGCAAAACCAGCCCTAGATTTAGAGTAAAGTGGAAGGTGATAATGCTTAGAGAAAGTATGCACTGAACTCTAAGTAGCTGCCTCCAAAATATCTTTAGTTGCCACCCCTTAAAAAAGCTGTCGAAGTGGCAGTAGCCCTAGTGGAATGAGGCCTTATCCCAGCTGGAATCTCCTTGCCATGATGGGAATAACAGAAAGCAATGCAAAACCCAATCCACTTAGAAATAGTTTGTTTTGACACAGGCTTGCCCTGAGAACTCAAAGCAAAAGAAACAAATAACTGCTGAGACTGCCTGAACCCTTTAGTTCTGCTCAAATGATATCGCAACTGCCTGTGTACATCTAAAGTGTGCAAAATCTTTTCCCCTTTATTTTGGGGATTTGCATAAAAAGTAGGCAAATGAATAGTTTGGTTTAAAGCCACACTAGAAACCACTTTAGGCATAAAGGAAGGATTAGTACGTAAAGATACCCTATCCTTATGGAAAATTAAGAAAGGCTCAACCGCCATAAGGGCCTGCAATTCAGAAACCCTTCTTGCAGAGGTAATGGCCAACAAAAAAGCAGTCTTCCATGATAAATATTTCAACTCGGTAGTAGCTGCAGGCTCAAAAGGTTGTAGAGTGAGTTTCTCCAACACAAAATTGAGATCCCAAGCAGGAGTAGGAGCTCTACGTGGGGTCTTATATTCTTTGCCCCTCTAAGAAATTGCTTGAACAAAGGATGAGAAAACAATGGTGGGTCACAGTCATAGTGAGCCGAAATTGCTGCAGCATGAACCTTAATAGAAGAGAAGGACAAACCCTTGTCCAGTAACTCAGTAAGATACTGAAGAGCCACACTTAAATTAGGCTCAGAAACATCAAAATCCTTTGCTGCACTCCAAAATAAAAATCTCTTCCATTTATCTGCATACACTTTCCTTGTACTAGGCCTTCTAGCTTCCAAAATAACATTCAAAACTTGCTGTGGAAGTTGAGACCCTCTATGGTTCAAAACAGAATATGCCAGGCTGTTAGGTGAAGAGAGTGAAGCTTGACATTGAGTAAATGACTGTTCTCCTGAGACAACAGGTGTGGAATCGAAGGCAAAGGCCATGGAGGCTCCCGTACCAGACTCCTCAGTAATGGGTACCAGTGCTGTCGAGGCCAATCTGGAGCTATTAAAATCATCCTTGGCTTGTCCTGTCTGACCTTTAGAAGTATCTTTGGGAGGAGAGGCAGAGGCGGAAAGGCATACACATGAAGATTGCTCCAATTGAAAGAAAGAGCATCCACTTTCCAAGCTGTGGGATGAAACCTTTTCATGCAAAACTTTGGCAGCTGGTGGTTTAGTGGAGAAGCGGACAGATCTATGTCTGGAGTTCCCCATGACACTGTCAATTTCTGAAATACATGAGGATCCAATTTCCACTCGTGGGGATCCATAATTCGTCTGCTCAACACATCTGCTAAGGAGTTCTGTGCTCCCAGCAGATACCTTGCCTGAAGATTTAGCTGTAAACTGAGAGCAGTCTCCCACAAAATCATTGCTTGCCTGCATAGAGGATAAGAATGTGTTCCCCCTTGCTTGTTGATGTACCACATGACAGTTGTGTTGTCTGTTAGAATCAACACCTGCCCTGGAAGAAGTAAATCCTTGAAAGCTATTAATGCAAACTGGACTGCTAACATCTCCTTCAAGTTGATATGTAGATGTTGTAGTCTGGCAGGCCACTTGTCTTGTATCCACTTTCCATTTAGATGAGCTCCCCAAGCTTTGTCTGAGGCATCTGTCGTAAGAATCTGACTCGCCTCTGGCCGGGTCACAGAGAGTCCCTTGTTTAGGTGACATTCCTGAGCCCACCACAAAAACTCCTTTTGAATGCAAGGTATTATCTGAATGACAGTGTCCAGATCCTGGCAGTGCTGTCTCCATACATTTTTGAGATACCATTGTAGCTTCCTCATATGCAGTTTGGCATTGGGAAGCACCAGAATACAAGATGCCATGAACCCCAAGGCTTGAAGGACTGTCCTTGCAGTCAGCCTGGACTGATGAGACAACTGTTGAAAGTAAAGGGAAAGATTCTTTTGTTTGTCCGGGGTCAAAAAGGCCATCTGGGATGCTGTATTCCGTCTTACACCCAGAAAGCACATGTCCTGAGAGGGTACTAGACTGGACTTTATTTCGTTCACAGAATACCCCAGGCATCTTAGCACTGCTATCACATATTCCAAATGATGAAGAAGCTCGTCCCTTCCTTGAGCCAGAATCAGGCAATCGTACAAATAAGGATAGATCTGTATTCCTTTTAGCCTGAAGAAAGCTATCACTGGAGCCAGAACTTTCGTGAACACTCTGGGCGCAGTAGATAAGCCAAAGGGCAATGCAGAGAACTGATAATGAGAAGTCCCAGCCCGAAAACGCAGATACTTCCTGCAACTCATTCTGATAGGAACATGAAGGTAAGCCTCCTTGAGATCCAAAGTTACCATCCAATGATCTTTGCCCAGCAGAGGTAAAAGCTGTTGTAACGTCAACATTTTGAACTTGGGAATGTCCAGATAAGTGTTGAGGATAGATAAATCCAAAATTGGTCTCCACGTGTTCCCCTTCTTTGGTACTAGGAACAGGCGAGAATAAAATCCTAGGCCCACTTCTGGCATAGGGACCGGCTGTATGGCCCCTATTTGAAGTAGCAGAGAAATTTGTTTGTGAGCCTCTATTCTTTGCTGAGGAGGAACGTCTGTCATGCCTTTGAAAGGAGGCAAGGTATGGAAATAAAACCTGTAACCTTGGTGTATGATATCCAATACCCATCTGTCTTGGGTAATTAAACTCCAATTTTCCTTGAAAAGTGCCAACCTTCCTCCCAAAGGTGCTGCCAGACGAGAAGGCTCTGGCAGCTGAAAAGGTAGGTCATTGGGTCTGTTTACGAAAGGACTGACCCCTGCCCTCACCCGAAGACTGTGCAGGTGAACTCCCTGTTCTAGGCCTGAAAGAGCCCTGAGCTCTGCCCCTACCACGTCTAGATCTACCCCTAGACTGGGAATCATAAGAAGGATACGTCCATCCCTTGGTAGGCCAATTTCTACTAAACTTCGGAGGCTGAACCTGCAAAAAATCTTTAACAGTCTGCATAGACTTAGCCTTGTCTTCCATTTTCTTTAAGACTGCCTCAACAGGTGAACCAAACAACACATCAGATTGTAAAGGAGCATCTAAAATCCTTGTCTTAACATGGTCAGATAAATTCTGATCCCTCAGCCAGGCGTGCCTGCGAAGAACTGACCCAGTGGCAGCCACCCTAGACGAGGCCTGTACAGCATCAAAACCACATTGCAAAGAATGCTTACCCACCTGTTCAGAAACATGTACTAAATCTTGTAACTCCTTACACTCAATACCTTCCGCCAGAGCATCTACCTTAGACTTCAATTGAGAAAGTAGATAGTTTTGGTATTTCAACATGTGAAACTGGCAATTCAAAGCCCTCATAGCTAGGGTGGAAGAAGTATAGACTTTCTTTCCCCATCTATCCAAAGCCCTGGCCTCTTTATCTGGAGGAACCGGATTTTTAACAACAGAAGCCTTAACACCCTTAGGCCCCTGACTAACAGTTTCTGGGTCCGCCCTAGGACTCTTAAAAAGATACTTATGAGCTTCAGGCACCCTGTAATACCTATCCGGTTTAACAGGAGCAGGAGGCAAAGAATCAGGATTAAGAGAAGCCTCTGCAAACACATCTTCCACAACATCCAGAACAGGAGGTATAGCCAAAGGCCTATGCTGGGGTAAAACAAAATTCCCTAAGCCTTTTCCTGGAATCAGAGAAGTCCTGACCTTCCCACTTAAAATGCTCCTTCATGGAATGAAGAGTCGCTGAAAAAGAAAAATCCTCAGGAGGAGAAGCAGAAGGAGTAGAATCATCCACATCAGAATCAGAATAAGGAGAATACTCCTGCAAGTCTTCAGCCGAAGACTCTGAAACATCCGAAGCCTGCTCAAAACTCCCCAACTCAGGTTCCACCCTAGGTCTCTTATCAGGAGGGGGCAAAGAACCTCTAATCAAAGAAATCAAATCTTCTGCCATTTTAAGCATATGCTTCTTGGGCACAGATCCTGAAGAACTAGGAGTGACACCAACTGAAGCTAAACCTGGCCTGCCCCTGGGAGAAGCCTTGGAAACAGAAGGAGAGGGCCTAACCACCCTAGGAAGGGAGGGGAGTACAGTAACCTGAGAAGCCCCTTCAGCCTGACCTGCCTCCTGAGAGGCCACATCCTGCAATAACAAAGTCTCCCCCTGGGACTCCAGAGAAACCTCCGGCGGAACCCCCGGCTCCACCGACACCTCTAAAGAACCGGCGTCCGGTACAGACGACTCTTCTTGCCTGGGCTTAGCTGCTTTATCCTTGCGCTTCTTCGAAGAAGCGGACGCTGGAGCATCCGACGGCATATTAAGACTAACCTGGCACAATCTAACCTTCTCTTAATAGTGCGCTTATTGAATCTAGCACAAAAGCGACACCCAACCACGTCGTGCTCAGGCCCTAAACAAGGAATACACAAAGTATGATAATCTCTATGCGGTATCTGTTTCCCACAAGAAATACAGTTATTCACTTTTTCTGACATCCGGTAAACCACTGAGGCAAGAAAAAACTAAAATATTCCCCAACGGGGTACTTAGCCAACTTTGACTCGGTCTGAAACTCCGAATTCGAAAAATTTCAGAACGCCGAACGGCACTTGCAACGCTGCTTCTGCATCGGACCATGCGGCAAAAAAGACTGAGGATATGACGTCGGTCATGCGCATTTGTACCCTGACGTCCTGATGTCAGTCTAATGCGCCTTGACCGACGTCAGCCTTATACTTTGATATTCGGGCCGACCGAGGACAGCGGACTACCCAAGTGTAAGGACTGCAGCAATGTGAGATGAAGAACATCCTGCCCTGGTTATGAAGGCAATGTCCAAGCTGCAGTGTTTAGAAAAGGTATGAACAGGTGACTGTAGCGGCATCCAAGATGGCCTGGGTGCTGACCCATCTAAGGAAGGTTACAGCTGCTGTCACCCTAGTAAAATGAGCACTGATATGCCCCGATGTAAATTTTCTATTGAATGAGTAACAAAAATAGATACAGTGGGTCATGCAACTTAGCCTGTTTTGATATGGGCCTGCAAAGAGTGGGAAAAAAAAACTTTTCCAGAATCCTTTATCCTATGATTTTTGGGGAAGGGTAAAGTGAGAGCATTGTTTCTTCCCCTCCGGGATTTGTGCTTCAATGTTTTTACAGTTGTTGATATTCTCTGTTTTCTCCTACAGTTTTATATTCTGCTGCTCACTTACCAACCTAAAGGTGCATTCCAATGCCTTTCTGATTCCCTATTCTTTTCGTCTACCTCACCCCCCCCCACTGAGACATTAAGCTGTTTTAGCTCCAATACTGTTTTTGATATGATACCCCACAGCTAGCCTGCTTCTTCCTTGAATTTTTTTCTCAGTCTCACCCTTCTCTAGTTAGCCTGCTTCTTCCTTCTTTCTACCCCCCCCCCCATGAGACATTAAGGTACAGTTTCTATAGGAGCACCAGTATTGAGCTTAGTTGACTGGCTCCCTGTCTAGCTAGCCTGTTTCTTCCTTGAATTAATCCTCCAACCCTTTTTCTGTCATGATTTTATAAGTCTATGTTCTCTGGCTTCCCCCCATTATGGTAATCTAATTTCCAAAGTCCCTCCCCTCTCTTCATTACTATGTCTGAGAATGTAAAAACCAGTGGCAGAACCAAGCCAGCCAAGGACAAAAAGTACAGGCGTGTTTTCAGCCAAAGAAAGCAAAAGCATCTGTACAATGGTTTCAACAAAATCAAAGAAGCCAAACGATGCACAAGCTATAATCCAGCAACCGGACAGCGAAGATCTTTCTTAGAAAAAATAAGTTATAAAAAACCGCGCTTCAAATGCAGGAACAAAAGGAATGTTTCGCGATTTGTGCGTGATTTTAAGGAGATCTTATTCCATATCTTATTTCCAGCAGCACAGGATCAGCCTGCATTACATGGTTTGGATTGTTTGAATTGCATTGAAAAACCTTCATATTTAGCTTTATATGAAAACTGTTAATTGGCTAACTTTTGTAAACTGTGTTTTTATTGCTAATTTCACTATCGTGTTTTTGTTTTTTGACCTAATTTGAACCACTTTTAACTCTTTTTATCACATTGTCTATGAGATGTACTATTTTTAAGTACTCTTGCCCACCCATCGTTTTACGGGGAACCATCCCAGAAAGCAAAATTTCCCTATAAAAGTGATCAATAAAATTGTACCCTATAAAGTAAAGCAGTAAGCTTCGACTGGCAATACAAAAAAGTAACATACTTACCATAACGTTCCATCTGTGTTGTCCATTTTCATTCTTTCTCAACTGTTGGGTTCGGATCTGATCCTTGGATCCAACTTGGCCATTACTAAAGCTTGTGGCCACCAAATAATTCTTGAGCTCCTCCCTTACCCATAATGCACCAACCCCTAACATACCTCAGATCCTGTTTGCTGTTTTACATAAAATAGAAAAAGCAGTACTATAACTTTCCTGACAGAAAGGCCATACCTGGAGCTCAATATCAAAGACAGTGGTGCTCTTGCAGTCTCCTGTTCAAGAAGCTCATAAAGAAAAGGGTTGGAAGTTGAGGAAAAATTTAAATGGAAAACAAAGATGGAATATTATGGGGAGACCATAACTTTATCTGATGCTGTCAATTTTCATTCTAACCTTGTTGGGACAGAGCCCCCAGCAACCTAAAATCCTGGGTGGGCTCTAAGGAAGGATATTCCTGAGCACAGTTTTGCCAAAGACTGCTTTCCTTCGAGATCAGATCTAGTTCGTAATCAGTGATAATGAGGGTTTGCCCAAGTTACAGCCGTACATGTATCAACCATGGAAGCTCTAGACAGAAACCCTAAAGAAGTTGCCATGGACCTAGTTGAGTGGGCTCTTACAGGTTTTAAGGTCAGACCCAACCTGTTATAGACAAATGATATGCAATCTGCCAGCCATCTGGCTAAAGTTACCTTTGCAACTGGACTGCCCAACTTAAAATCAGCAAAGGACACAAATACGTGATTCTGTCTTCCTAATTTCTTTTGTCCTATGCAAGTAAAAACTTAACTGTCTGAGAGCATCCAATAAATGCAACATATATTCAACTTTGTTAGCAAATTTAGGAAAGATGACTGGCAAATTAATGGACTGATACTGGATTCTGACACCACCTCAGGAAGGAAAGACACACTGGTACGTAATGTGACTATCCTTATGAAACATCAAAGATTGCCATTTAAACTCCCTGCTTGAAGTTCTGAAATTCATCTAGCGGAGGTAATGGCCACTAGAAATGGTCTTCCAGGTCATTTAGGTGCTGGTTCAATGGAAGAATGAATTAAGGCATGTACTACCAAGTTCAAATCCCATGGTGGAGTAGGATCTTTATATGGGGGGGGGGGTCTAAGCAGAAGTGTGTCTCTCAAAAATGCTTCAGAAAGTTTAGAAAATGCCAGAGAAGAATTCTCAAATCCAATATGAAAGCTAGACATTGCTGCTAACTGAACTTTTAATCACTGAGGAGCTTGCTCCCTCAATAAAAACTGTTGCCAAAGATTGAAGTATATTATGCTCCAGAGCTGAAAAGGAGTCAATGCGTTTATGTTGCGCCCAGGAAATGAACCTTTTCCATTTACTTGTGTAAGGTTTTCTTGTAAAAGTTTTATGAGAAGATTAAAAGAATATGACAGATGGGGGAAGATAGCATTGGTTGTCTGGCTATCAATGAAACTGGAGAAACCACACTGTCAGCTTGAGGTTTGAGATATCAGGATGAACCATACCTGTGGGTGAGACAGGAGGTCTAGAATCAGATCCAGAATCCACAGTTGGTAAGGTAGATGAGGCCAAAGGAAGGGGAACCAAATCTGAAGAGGGAGTAAGGTGTAATGAGGATATTCAACCTGGCAGCTTTCTGCAAATATTTTGGAAATAGGAAAATTGGTGAGCAAGCATAAAGTAGGCCGGGGGGCAAACATCATGAAGTACAGCATCCCTCGGTGATTCCCTCAGCAGGGGGATTAGGGCAAAGTAGCTACTGTATTTGTTTACGGGAAAAGCAAAAACACTGCAGCAAGGCTGGCCCCGTTGACAGAAAATCATTTCTGTCACTTTCATGTTGAGAGACCACTCATGAGGTGTAATAATGGACATGCTCAATTTATCTGCTATCACAATGGACTTCCCTGGAATGTGCATTGCTATGAGAAAGCTGTTGGATACGATCGCCTACTGCTACACTCTGAGTGCTCCTCGACACAAGGGTTAAGATATGGTTCCTCCTTGTTTTCTGATGTACTAAATTACTGACATATTGTCTGTTTGAACTGCAATTGCCCCTAAAGGGAGAGCATCCTGGAAGGTCTACAACATTAAGAGCACTGCTCTCATCTCTAGAACACTGATATGCAAACTGGCCTCTTCATGGAACCAAGTGCCTTGGACTGTTCTCCCCAGAAAGTGCCCCCCCCCCATCTGGGAAGTGTCTATGGGCACTATGGCCTTGGGATGAGGGAGAAAGGATAGCCTTGTAATATCTGATCTGACTGAATCCACCACCAGATTATCTCTTGCATGCCTGATTCTTATTTATGCTGACAATTGCTGGTAAAGAATCGACCACTGTGTTGCTAGCATCCTTTGAAGAATTCTCATATGAAATCATCCACAAATGAGAACGAATCTAAAGTACCTGATCTCTTGCTCTTGTTAGCAGATGCCTTGTCTAGGTGGTAATGAGCCAGTCATCTAGATATGGAAACACTCAGAATTCCCTACAGTCTCAAGTGAACTGCTACCACTGCCATGCATTTGGTGAACACCCTAGCCACTGTGGTTAGGCCCACGGGCAGTGCTCTGAACTGATAGTGACTGGTTCTCAGCAGGTAGTGTAAATAACTTCTGGACTGTCTGTCCATTTTTATGTGACAGTACGCATCCTAAAGGTCTATCGAGCACATCCAGTAGTCAGTTACCCAGGAAGGGTATAATGGACTAAACAGTGACCACCCAAAACTTTGTATGTCGAACGGACTTGTTCATGGTGCTGAGATCCAAAATTGTTCTTCAGTCTCCTGTTTTCTTTGGCACTAAAAAGAACCCTGAGGAAGTTCCGGATTCTATCTGGTCTAGTGGGACGTCTTGGATGCCTCTTTTCTAGCAGCTTTTGCACTTCTAGTACTGCTACTTGCCTCTGACTGGGTGGAACATCAGGAATTTTACATGTAGTCAGGGGTGAAAGGGAATTATACAACCTCTGGGAATAATCCTCTGCACCCAAGTATCTCTGGTTATACCTTACCAGGCTCTCTGGTGCAGGGATACTTGACCCCCAATTGTCTCCAGAGGGGGAGGATCGGGCCTCCTTTCAGGAGAGCTGACAGGGTCTATCAGAGAAAATCTTGGGACATCTGGTTTTGTAGGCTTCATCTGCCGCATGGGTGCTGTCAATTACAGTTCCCCCCTCTGTCCCTATGGGAACAATCTCCATGTGTTTCCTGGAAAGGACCCTGGGACTTTCTGAACCACATTTTTCACTGACCTCATTGATTCCTAGATCATCTTTGAAAGGTCGAAAAACATGCCCACTGCAATGAGGGGTCTTTCCATCCTTTTCACACATGGAGTGTGCGTCCTTCACTTTTGGGCCAAACAAAGAACTGCCTTGATGAACAAGGACTTGAAAGGACCCACAAAAATCACACAAGCGCTTCCAGGCATGTCTCCTAATGGATATGCCTGAACCTGCTGCCCCTGAGGCACCTTTGGCTGCATGCGAGATAAGCCTCATGGACGAATTTGAAATGGATTGTAGGGTAGCCAATTGAGGTGCCACAGATGACTGAGCCTCAGCAGTAATGGTCCCGAAAAGGGATTCTGAAAGCTCCTTGATTAAGTCCCTTTGTAGTCTACTAAGATGTGCCAAATAGTTCAGTGACCTAAGGGCAAAGGCCGTTGACGCATATACACACTTCCCAAATCTGTTGCCCTAGACTCCCTGCTTGGGGGGGGGGGGGGGGGGGCAGATGAACTTTCTTCAACAAGTTCTTGCTTGGTGGTTGCCGCCACAACCATGGCATCTACTGGCACTCCCTTACTCCAGAATTCCTTCCCAAAAGCTGCAGCCAGAATCTGCTCTGCCTCTTAGGGATTGGCTCAAACGAGTCAGGTCCCTTTCACACCCGCCTAGAGATCAAATAAATGAGCTCATCGGCGAGAGGAGTAACCCAGGAGGTAGACGGGTCAGCTCCAAAAGCATCCAGAAATACTGATTCCTCAGGTGAAGCGTTACTGCAGTACCAACCAGATCTCTGCTTAAGGATCTCAAGGACACCTCCAAATTGGACATCTTCGTGAGGTGATCGTGGGACCCATCTCCACATCGAAACCAGTATCCTCAGTGACGGACTCTTACAAAGAATCTAAGTGCCTCCTTTTGCGCTTCCCTCTTCCTAGGGACTTCTGTGGGATGTTCTGATGAAGTGTTGAAAGACATTGTAGAACTCTGCTGGGTGGGCTGCGGACCTTGAGCTGGCTGTCCCTGCACTGCAGAATGATGTGGCTCTAAGCACAGACACATTTGGGAATAAGACTGGAGATCCGAAGGGGTTGGATGCATCCATCCTGTTGAAGCAGAGAATACCCGCTTCATTACCTTGAAGGCAGACTGTGCCAGAGAGAAGGACGACATTGGCTCTGAGAAGGCAGGCTTGTGCACCATTGCCTCCCTATGCCCCAAGAGCAATCTCCCCGAGGAGGAAATCAGAGTAGCGCTAATCAATACCAAAACTCTGTGGGAGTTGCTCCAACGCCTAAGACCCGACAAGGCAGCTTTGGCTCTGAGAGTCATCTGGATCTGAAGATGTCTGAGCCAGTACACTTACAGAAAGCTTTGGATTCGAAGATGAATGTATCTTTGGATCCAAAGATAAAGAAGTTATGTACTCACCATAACGTTTCACCTGAGTAGGTAACTTCATTTGTCAGCAACCTGTGGGTATCAGATCCGACCTGGATCCGAGCCAGCAGCTTTCCAAGCTAGAGATCTGAGCTCCAAGCTCCTCCCCTTACCCATAATGCCCCGCCACCTCCTTCCAATCCCCAGATCGCGTTTGCCCATCTATATAATCTCACAATGACAAAGCAACAACCTGGAGAATCCTAACCTAAGGATTAAAAAATGACCTGGATAAACCATCCTAGTGATCAAGAAACCAAAAAACCAGGTTAGGGGGAAGGAGGGAGGGTCGGTTGCTGACAAATATTACCTACTCAGATGGAATGTTATGGTGAGTACATAACTTCTTTATCTAAAGTAGGAAACTTCATTTGATCATCAACCTGTGGGACAGAGTCCCCAGCTACCAAAAAACTTGGGAGGTCCTCAAGGAAGGATATTCCGGAGCACTGCAGAGCCAAAAGCCGCCCTTCCTCTAGACACTAAATCCAATTTATAATTAGAGATAAAGGTATGAGAGGATGCCCAATTAGCCGTAGAACAAATGTCATCCAAGGGAATTCTCGACCAGAATGCAGCTGATGTAGCCATAGAACGGGTAGAGTGAGCGCGAACCCCAGTAGGTTCTGGCAGGCCAGATAGTTTATATATGAACAAAATGCAATTTGAAATCCATCTGGCCAGAGTCACCTTCGACAAAGGCTTACCCAAGAAGGGTTTAGCAAAAGAGACAAATAGCCGATCAGACTTGCGGAAGCCTGCTGTTCTGTGTAAATAAAAACGTAACTGCCTATGAACATCTAACAAATGAAGTTTGTACTCCCCTTTGTTTTGATAGTTAGGGAAGAAAAAAAGAAGTTACGCACTCACCAAAACGCTCCATATGAGTAGGTAACTTTGTCAGCAACCTGTGGGTATCTGATCTGTCCTGGATCCGAGCCAGCAGCTTTCCAAGCTAGAGATCTGGGCTCCAAGCTCCTCCCCCTTACCCATAATACCCTGCTACCTCCCTCCAGTCCTCAGATCGAGTTTGCCCAATTATCAGACAACAGCAAGACAAACAATACCTAAACATCCTAACCTGATGCATACCAGAACTAAAACATTCTATCATTCAGGTAACGAAAAAACAGGTTAGGGGGAAGGAGGGGGGGGGGTGTCGGTTGCTGACAAATGAAGTTACCTACTCAGATGGAACGTTATGGTGAGTACATAACTTCTTTATCTGAAGTAGTTAACTTCATTTGATCAGCAACCTGTGGGACAGAGTCCCCAGCTACCAAAAAACTTGTGATGTCCTCAAGGAAGAATATTCCGGAGCACTGCACAGCCAAAGGCTGCCCTCCCTCTGGATATCAGATCTAGTTTATAATGCAAAATAAAGGTATGAAAAGAAGCCCAAGTAGCCGCAGAACAGATGTCATCCAAGGGAACTCTTGACCAAAACGTGGCAGAGGTAGCCATAAAACGGGTAGAGTGAGCATGAACTCCCAAGGGCTCCGGCCGACCAGAAATTTTGTACGTAAGCAAGATGCAGTGGGATATCCATCTAGCTAGAGTCACCTTCGTTACTGGTTTACCCAAGGATGGCTTAGCAAACGAAACGAAGAGCTGCTCCGACTTGCGAGAGGACCCGTCCTGTGCAAGTAAAAGCGCAATTGTCTATGCACATCTAATGAATGCAGTCTGTACTCCCCTTTGTTCTGATAGTTAGGGAAGAAAACAGGCAAATTAATGGATTGGTTGATATTAGCCTCGGAAGCCACTTTAGGTAAAAAGGAAGGATTAGTCCTGAGAGATACTCTGTCCTTATGGAAGACCAGATACGGGGGTTTAGTACAAAGGGCCTGAAGTTCAGATACTCTTCTAGCTGAGGTAATAGCAATTAAAAAGAAGTTATGTACTCACCATAACGTTCCATCTGAGTAGGTAACTTCATTTGTCAGCAACCTGTGGGTATCAGATCCGAACCGGCAGCTTTATCCAGCTAAGATCCGAGCTCCTCCCCCTTAACCATAACCCCCTGCCATCCCTCTCTGTCCTCAGATCGAGTTTGCTACAGTATTATAGAATACTACAAAACAAAGGATCAGCTAAACATCCTAACCTGATGTCATCTGGAAAGGAAGCACAAAGATCCTAAAAGGATGAATTACAGGTTAGGGGGACGAAGGGGGGTTGGTTGCTGACCAATGAAGTTACCTACTCAGATGGAACGTTATGGTGAGTACATAACTTCTTTAACTGAAGTAGTTAACTTCATTTGTTCATCAACCTGTGGGACAAAGTCCCCAGCTACTAAAAACTTGGGAGGTCCTCATGGAAGAATATTCCGGAGCACTGCAGAGCCAAAGGACGCCCTCCCTCTGGAAATTATATCCAACTTGTAATGGGTAATAAAGGTATGGGATGAAGCCAAAGTGGCTGCTGAAAAAATGTCATCCAAGGACACACTGGACCAAAAGGCAGCAGAAGTAGAAATCGATAGAGTAGAATGGGCATGAACTCAGACAGGTTCAGGTCGGCCAGAACTCATATGCGAGAAGTATACATTGGGAAATCCATCTGGACAATGTAGCTTTCGACACAGGTTTACCTAAGAAGGGTTTAGCAAAGGATACAAGGAGTTGCTCATATTGCCTATGTTCAGCAGTCCTGTGCAAATAGAACCTCAATTGTCTGTGCACGTCCAAAGAATGAAATTTGTATTCACCTTTGTTATGATAATTTGGGGAAAAAAACGGTAAATTGATAGACTGATTTATGTTGGACTCACAGGCAACTTTAGGCAAAAAGGAGGGATTGGTCCGGAGGGAAACTCTGTCTTTATGAAAGACCAGGTATGGAGGTTTGGCACAAAGGGCTTGAAGCACCGAAACCCTTCTAGCCGAAGTGATAGCAAAGAGAAAGGTCGTTTTCCAAGATAAATATTTTAGATCCACCAAAGCTGCAGGTTCAAAGGGAGGGCCAGTAAGAGCCTGGAGAACAAGGGTTAAATCCCACGGAGGGACCGCATCCTTAACAGGAGGTCTTAACAAGAAAGTACCTTTTAAGAAAGTCTTGCAGATCTTAGAAGAAGCTAAAGGACGGAGATCACTTCTCATATGAAAGTGGGAAATTGCTGCTAACTGGACTTTGACCGTAGAGGAGCTGGCACCTTGGTCAAATAAATATGACAAAAAATCGAATACAGCTGGTTTCGGGGCTGTAAAGGGATCCAAATTTCTATGTTCAGCCCAGATCGAAAAACTTTCCATTTGCTCTTATAGACTTTTCTAGTAGAAGGTTTATGAGTGGCTACTAAGATAGCTTTAACAGAAGAGGAGATGCCGGGAGTCCTGGCTATTATTGGAACTGGATCAACAAAGCTGTGAGCTTGAGATTGTCCAGGTTTGGGGTTGTCAACTCTAGGGGGTGAGATATCAGATCCTGAGTGGGATCCAAAATCCATGGAGGGTTCACTAGATGAGACCATAGGCAAGGGAACCACGTTTGACGAGGACAGAATGGGGCTATGAGGATCACTCTGCTCCCCAACCAACTAGCTTTCTGCAGGAATTTTACCATCAGAGGAAGAGGTGGATAAGCATAAAGTAGACCGGATGGCCAAACATGCACTACAGCGTCTCTGGGGAATTCCCCTGGTGGGGGAAGTAGAGCAAAGTACTCGCTGCACTTTGCGTTCAAAGGCGACGGGAAGAGATCGCAGCAAGGTTGACCCCACTTGAGGAAGATTTGCTTCGCTACTCTCGGATTCAGACACCACTCGTATGGTGAGAGGATGGTTCGACTCAGCCTGTCTGCCAAAATGTTCGACCGACCCGGGATGTGCGTTGCTATGAGAAAGCTGTTGGTGGCTATCGCCTATTCTCAAACTCTCATGGCCTCTCGACAAAGTGGATAGGATCTGGTTTCCCCCTGTTTGTTGATATACCAGACTACTGACATGTCTGTTTGAATTGCAATTGTCCCTAAGGGAAGAAGAGCCTGGAGTGCTTGCAACGCTAAAAGCACCGCCCTCATCTCTAGGACACTGATGTGCAACAAGGTCTCCGAGTGGGTCCACGTGCCTTGGACAGTTCTGCCCATGCAGTGCCCCCCCCCCACCCGAGGCGAGAAGCGTCCGTGGTCACTGTGGCTTGGGGTGGGGACATTGAGAAAGGGCGCCCTTCCCGGAGATCCGAGGACTGGATCCACCAGAGTAGGGATTTCCTGCAAACCTTGCTGTGGGGAATAGATGCACTTAGTGGATGTTGCAGGTTGGACCACTGAACCTGCAAGGTCCATAGTAGGACCCTCATGTTTAGACGAGCTAAGGGTGACAGATTGCTGGCTGCAGCCATGGAACCTAGCACCCTCAGGACCAATTCTGCTGGAGGAGCCGAGGATTGCAGGAGGGCCAGCACGTGGAGTGTCAAAGTTTGAAGCCTGTCCGGAGTTAGGAAGGCCCTCAACAGGTTTGTGTCTATCCTGGCCCCTATGAAATCCAAGATTTGGGTTGGTTGAAGGGAGGATTTCTTGAGATTGATTGAGACTCCCAGATGAGAGGCCAAGTGAAGGAAGTAATTCCTGGCTGAACTTAGTAGATGCCTGGTGGGGGCGGTCAGCAGCCAGTCGTCTAGGTACGGAAAGACCTGTATTCCCTGAAGCCTCAGGTGGGCCGCTACAACTGCCATAACTTTGGTGAACACCCTGGGGGCTGTGGTGAGACCAAAGGGGAGGACCCTGAACTGATAGTGGCTGGCTCCCAGCCAGAAGCAGAGAAACCTTCTGGATCGTCTGTCCATCAAAATGTGGTAGTACGCATCCCTGAGGTCTATAAAGCACATCCAGTCATTCTCCTGCAGGAGTGGGAGAATGGATTGAATGGTGACCATCCGGAACTTTTCTTTGGCAACCGACAGGTTTAGAGTGGACAGGTCGAGGATTGGTCTTAAGTCCCCCGTCTTTTTTGGCACCAGAAAGAACCTGGAGTAAAAACCTGATCCGGATTGATCTTGGAGGATGGGCTGGATTGCTCTTTTTGATAGCAGATACTTTATTTCTGTGGCTGCTGCCTCCCTTTGATTGGGTGGGACATCGGGGAGGCTCCGGGGTCTGAGAGGGCGATTCAGAAAGGGGAGTGTAACCTCTGGATATGATTCGAAGCACCCATCGATCTGTTGTAATGGACTGCCAAACTGCCAGGTGCCTCGAGAAATGCCCCCCTACTGCCTCCAGAGTGGAGCAGTCGGGTAACCCCTCAGGGCTGCTGCACGGGCCGATCCGAAAATGGTTCTCTCTACCCGAAATTCTTCGGCCCCCTCTGCCTCTGGGCCGGCGTCCACCCTGTCCTCCTCTGCCTCTGAAGGACGAGGGGTCCGAAGCAAAACGGGACTGTTGAGATTTCCGGAACCACATCTTCTTTTTTCCCCTTTGGTTCCTGGAGAAGGACCTCTGGGGAGACGAGAAGCGGATCCCGACAGCAGACATCTTCCAGTCTTTCTCTCTCTGGACCAGCGTGTCACAGATGGTCGTGCCAAACAGCGGAGAGCCATCAAAAGGGGCATTTGCGAAGGATGCCTTAAAGGGTTCCGCAAAGTCGCAGAGATGGAACCAAGCATGCCGCCGTAATACAATGCCCACTCGGCTAGCTCTAGCGGCTCCTTCCGTAGCATGGGAAAGAAGCCGCATAGAAGTGTTCGAAATGGACTTGAGTGGCCATTCGAGCTGAGAAGGTTTTCTTATCCTCGGGTGACCCAGCGTATTCTTTGATGAGATCCCGCTGGAGTCATATCACATGTGCCATATAGTTCAGCGACCTCATGGAGAAGGTAGCTGAAGCGAACATCCGCTTCCCTAGGGGGTCCATCGTCCGAGACTCCTTGTCGGGAGGGTGGACCGAGGAACTCTCCTGGGCTAGTTCCTTCTTGGTGGCAGCCGCCACCAACATGGCATCTACTGGAGCACCATTGCTCCAAACCATCCTATCTGTGGGTGGACTGAGAATTTTGTCTGACCTCTTTGGTATGGGCTCCACAGTGTCCGGTTCCTTCCATGCCCTGGTAGTGATCAGATCTACCAGGGGATCGGTGGGAGGGGACACCCAAGAGTTAGATGGGCCTGCATCAAATGCCTCCAGAAACACAGACTCATCGGAGGAAGGTTTTTGGGCCGATCTCCCCCTTCTAATACGAAGCATTTCCATAATGTCTCCGAAGGAGATGTCCTCGGGGGCTGACCTTGGGGAACCTTCCCCTTCCTCTAAGTCTGTGTCCTCTGTCAAGGACTCGGGCGAGTCCAAGTGCCTCCTCTTGCACTTACGTTTGTGAGGAACATCCTTGGGGGGGCTGTCCGAAGATGCCTCACCAACCACATCCTGTTCCTCTAAGGGAACCATCTGGGACGTAGGCGCAGGCTGTCCCTGGGGCCGGGTGATGGAAGGTAGGCCCGTCTGAGAGGGAGTGGAGGGTGGAACCGTAGCAGGAGCCAGGGGTCTCGGATCCCTCAATAAGACCCTCTCCACAACATCGAACGCCAAAGGAGAACTGCTCTCTCTAGAACCAGAGAGCAGTCCCTTTGGATCCGAGGCGTGGACCGGAGCCGGCGCCGATGCAATCGGATCCGAAGGGCCAGTATGCTCCGACCAAGACAGAGCTGAAGACACACTGACACCTCCGGATCCGAAGCTCAGCTCACTGCTTCGAAAGCGACAAAGTCGAGGGTGCGGGGCGGAGCCGAAGTAGGATGTACTATCAGCGCCGAGCCTCCCCCGGCTCTGATGCTATCTGGATCCGACGGCTCCGAACCCCAGAAGTGTGTCGGAGAAGGAGCAATCGGGGAGAAAAATGGGGTCGAGCTCCCCCCTGGAGCGGGGGGGGGGGGGGTGAGGCAGGAGCATTCCCCATCTGCAGTTGGGCCTGGAGGAACCTACGCATAATTCGGTCCACATCTGCATCTGACAAACTTCGGGTCAATCTAGACGAGGCCACTGAGGCTGGCCTGGAGTGCCGCCTCGATGACCTCGAAGGCAAATGGGTCTCCTCCTCTGGCTCTGGGGAAAAACGAGGTGAATGGAGCCGGGAAGGAGAAGGCCCGGACGTCCTAGGAGAGGCTATCTGTTTAGCCGGCGGAGCCGAGGAGGAAGCTTTGGCCCGCCGCTTGTGGTGTTTCTCCTTTTCTCCCTCCTAGATTCCCTCTCCTCCTGAGCCAAGGTGGGAGGGTGAGTCCCGGCCAGGGGAGCAGGGATGGAAAGCGGGACTGCTGCGGTCATAGCCGGTGCCGCTGAGGGAGAACAGGACGAAGCAGAATCGGGGGGTAGAAGTCCCGCCAGAATCAGCTTCGCCCTCCTGTCCCTCAAAGCCCTGGGGTTGAAGGCTGCACAAATTGTGCAGTCCGAGGAGAGATGGTCAACTCCAAGGCAGATAACACACAGAGTCTGGCCATCCGCTGGGGATAGCTTATGGCCATACTTGGTGCATTTGGAAAAAATTGCTTTCGGGGCCTCAGACATGGTCACAAGATAGGCCCAACCCGCACACACCTTCACACACACGGGGGGGGGGGAAGAAGACTAAACTAACTAAAAGATAGAAAAATTACTAACAAGTTTAGTAATTAAACTGAAAAGGGTCAACAACACTCACTTGTCTATGAATTAAACTAAAAACTAGGTCAAAAAAGGTAAATTTTACATATAAAACTAAAGAAACCCTACGCTTGGAAACTCATTCTAGATGCTTGAATAAGCCATGGCAAACAAGATCTGAGGACAGAGAGGGATGGCAGGGGGTTATGGGTAAGTGGGAGGAGCTTGGAGCTCGGATCTCAGCTGGATAATGCTGCCGGCTCGGATCTGATTCAGATCCGATACCACAGGTTGATGAACAAATGAAGTTTACTACTTCAGATGAAGGCAGTTTTCCAAGACAAGAACTTTAAGTCAACAGAAGCTGCAGGCTCAAAATGTGGACCAGTTAGAGCCTGAAGAACTAAGGTTAGGTCCCATGGAGGAACTGCATTCTTGACAGGAGGTCTTAAAAGAAAGGTGCCCTTCAAGAAAGTCTTACAGATCTTAGTGGAAGCCAAGGTCCCAAGATGGTCCCCGATGCGGAAGTGGGAAATGGCCGCCATTTGAACCTTCACAGTAGAAGAACTGGCCCCTTGATGGAAAATGTGAGATAGAAATTCAAGTACTGCTGGAATGGGAGCCGTAAAAGGGTCCAAATCCCTATGTCGGGCCCAGATGGAAAAACGTTTCCATTTACTGTTGTACACCTTCCTGGTAGAAGGCTTATGCGCCGCCACCAGGATGGATTTAACGGTGGACGAGATACCAGGAGTCCTAGCCACTAACGGAACTGGATCAACCAAGCCATGAGCTTGAGGTCGTCCAGATTTGGGGTTTTCAATCCCGAAGGATGAGAAATCAGATCCGGAATGGGATCCAAGATCCAAGGAGGAGCTATGAGGTGAGACCGTAGGTACGGGAGCCAGGTTTGACGAGGCCAGAATGGGGCTATGAGGATAAGCCTGCTCCCCAACCGACGAACTGAACTTTCTGCAAGAATTTTGTCATTAATGGGAGAGGAGGATAAGCATAAAGAAGACCGGATGGCCAAGCATGAACTAGAGCGTCTCTGGGGCTCTCCCCTGCGGGGGAATTAGAGCAAAAAACTCGCTGCACTTTGCGTTCGAAGGCAATGCGAAGAGATTGCAGCAAGGTTGACCCCATCTGACGAAGATCTGTTTCGCTACTAAGGGGTTCAGAGCCCACTCCTAAGGAGAGAGGATAGTTAGACTCAGCTTGTCCGCTAAAATGTTGGACCGACCCAGAATGTGTGTTGCTAGCAGAAAACGGTTGGTGGATATCGCCCACTCCCAAACTCTCATGGCCTCTCGACAAAGAGGGTAAGACCTGGTCCCCCCCAGTTTCTTGATGTACCAGAGCACCAACATGTCTGTCTGAATTGCAATAGTCCCCGGAGGGAGAAGGGCATGGAGAGCCTGCAACGCTAGAAGCACTGCCCTCATCTCCAGAAAACTGATATGTAGAACGGTCTCCGAGTCCACGTGCCTTGGACAGTTCTGCCCATGCAATGCCCCCCCCACCCCAGGCGAGAAATGTCCGTGGTCACCGTGGCTTGGGGTTGAGGCATCAAAAACGGTCGCACTTCCCGAAGCTCTCAGGAATGGAGCCACCAAAGTAGGGAGTCCCTGCAAACCCTGCTGAGGGGAATCGGGGAGTCCAGCAGATGTCGAAGGATGGACCACTGGACCTGTAAGGTCCATTGAAGAACCCTCATGTTCAAGCGGGCTAGGGGTGAAAGGTTGATAAGCAGCTGCCATGGACCCTAGGGCTCTCAGGACTAACTCCGCTGGTGGGGCCAGAGACTGTAGAAGTGCTAAGACATGGAGAGAGAAACTGTGGAGCCTGTCTGCTGTCAAAAAGGCCTTGGACTGAAGTGCGTCTATTCTGGCCCCTAAGAAATTCAGGACCTGAACAGGCTGAAGGGATGATTTTTTGTAATTTATGGTGATCCCCAACTGACGGGCCAAGAGTAGGAAGCAATCCCTGGCTGAGCATAGTAGATGCCTGGTGGGAGCGGCGAGGAGCCAGTCGTCCAGGTATGGAAAGACCTGTATTCCCTGAAGTCTCAGGTGGGCTGCTAAAGCTGCCATGACCTTGGTCAACATCCTGAGGGCTGTGGTGAGGCCAAAAGGGAGGACCCTGAACTGATAATGACTGGCCCCCAGTCGAAAGCGGAGAAACCTCCTGGATCGCCTGTCCATGAGAATGTGGTAGTACGCATCCTTGAGGTCTATGGAGCACATCCAGTCGTTCTCCTGCAGAAGGGGGAGAATAGATTGAAGAGTGACCATCCGGAATTTCTCCTTGACAATGAACAGGTTCAGTGTAGACAGGTGGAGAATTGGTCTTAAGTCCCCTGTCTTTTTTGGCACCAAAAAGATCCTGGAGTATTGCCCGACCCTGACTGTCCTAGGGGGACACATGCTGGATGGCTTTTCTCAGCAGCTCCTTTATTTCTAAAGCTGCAGCCTCCCTCTGACTGGGTGGAACATCAGGGAGGCGCCTCAACCGAGAGGGAAGATTTATGAAGGGGATAGAGTAACCTCTGGATATTATTCGGAGCACCCAGCGATCTGCAGTGATGGACTCCCAATGTGCTAGATGTTCTGAGAAACGCCCCCCGACTGCCTCCAGAGAGGAGCAGTCGGGCAACCCCTCAGGGTTGCAGTGCGGGTCGGTCGGAGAAGGGTTCCCTCGACCAGAAATTCTTCGTCCCCCTTCTGCCTCTGGGCCGGCGTCCACCTTGTCCTCCCCTGCTTCTGAAGGACGAAGGGTCCAGAGCGGAACGGGACTGCTTAGACTTCCGGAACCATATCTTCTTTTGTCCTCTCTGGTTCCTGGAAAAGGACCTTTGAGGAGCTGAGAAGCAGATTCAGACGGCAGATAGCATCTTCTCGTCTATCTCGCTCTGGAGCAGCGTATCACGGACGGTCTTGCCAAACAGCATAGAACCGTCAAAGGGAGCGTTCGCGAAGGACGCCTTGAAAGATTCCGCAAAGTCGGAGCCAGGCGTGATGCCGTAAGGTGATACCTGCTCTGCTGGCTCTAGCCACCCCCACCGTGGCATGGGTGAAAAGCCGCATAGAAGTGTTGGATATTGATTTCAGAGTGGCCATGCCAGCCGAGAAAGTTCGTTTGCCCTCTGCCGCCGTGGACTCCAGGGGAGACCCAGTGTAATCTTTTATAAGATCCCTCAGAAGCCTAATCACGTGTGCCAAGTAATTCAGCGCCCTTATGGAAAAGGTGGCTGAAGCAAACATCCGCTTTCTGATGTGATCCATCATCCGAGACTCTGTCGGGAGGATGGACCGAGGAACTATCCTGTGCCAGTTCCTTTTTGGTGGCAGCCGCCACCACCATGGCATCTACTGGGGAATCTTTACTCCACGCTGTCTTGTCTGTCGGGGGGCTAAGGATCTTATCTGGTCTCCTAGGGATTGGCTCCACAGAGTCCGGCCCCTTCCATGACCTGGTAGTAATTAGGTCTACCAGGGGGTCGGGCCAGAGGGGACACCCAAAAGTTAGATGGGCCTGTGTCAAAAGCCTCCAAAAACACTGACTCATCCGAGGAAGGCTTCTGGGCCGACCACCCCCCTCTAATGCACAGCATCTCCATAATGTCTCCAAAGGAGACGTCCTCGGGGGGGGGGGTGACCTGGGGGAACCTTCCCCTTCCTCCAAGTCGGTGTATTCCGTGAGGGACTCGGGGAGTCCAAGTGCCTCCTTCTACACTTTTGTTTGTGAGGAACCACCTCGGCAGGACTGTCCGAGGAGGGCTCACCAACACAGTCATGCTCCTCTACAGGAACTAGCTGGGGCGTAGACGTAGGCTGTCTCTGGGGCCGGATGATGGAAGACAGGCCCATCTGCGAGGGAATGGCGGGTGGATCCGTAACATGAGCCGGGGACTGCAAATCCTTCGAGAGCAACCTCTCTACCACGTCGAAAGCCGAAGGTGAACCACTCTCCCTGGGATCCGAGAGCAGCCTCCTCAGATCAGATGTTTGGGTCGGCGCTGCAGCCAAAGTAATCGGACCCGAAAGGGAAGTGTGCTCCAGCCGAAGACACACATACCCCAGTGGATCCGAGGCTTGGATCCAAAAAGGACCCGATAAACTTGAGGGTAAGGCCAGCGAAGTAGCGATAACTATCGGCACTGACTCCCCGGCTCCGAGGCTACTTGGATCAGACTGCTCCAAAACCCGATAATGGATCGGAGAAGGAGCAATGGGGGAAAAGAAGGGGGCCGAGCCCCCCCCCCCCGGAGGGGGGGGAGGAAAGAGCACTCCCATCTGCATCTGGGCCTGAAGGAAGCGACGTATCATCCGGTCCATGTCTGCGTCGGAAAGGCTCCTCGTAAATCTAGAAGAGGCCGCCGAGGCTGGTCGGGAAGGCCGCCTGGATGACCTCAAATGTGGCCGGGACTCCTCCTCCAGAGAGAAATGTGGGGAACGGAGCCAAGAGGGGGAGGACCCGGGGAACAGAGCTGCTTAGCCGGCGGGGCCAAAGGGGCTGAGTCAGCCCGCCGCTTGTGGCTCTTATGCCTTTTTCTGTCTCTTTCTCCCTCTCTCTTTCTCCCTCTCTCTGTCTCCTCTCTTTTTTAGCAGAGTCCCTCTCTCCCTGGGATACAATGGAAGGTTGAGTCCCAGCCAGGAGAGGAGGAACTGATGGCTGAACAGCTGCAGCCAGGACTGACGCCACTGAGGGAGAGGAGGAAGAAGTAGAATCTGTGGGTAAAAGACCCGCTAGGATTAACTTGTTCCTCCTGTCTCTCAGAGCCCAGGGGTTAAAGGCAGTACATATCTGGCAGCCTGATGTTAAATGAGCAACCCCCAAGCAAAGAATACACTGAGTGTGGCCATCAGCTGGGGACAGCTTATGACCACACTGAGAATTTGGAAAAAATGGCCTTAGGGCCCTGGGGGCTGTGGTGAAAGCGAAGGGTGGGACCCTGAACTGGTAATGACTGGCCCCTAGCCGGAAGCGGAGAAACCTCCTGGAACGCCTGTCCATGAGAATGTGATAGTACGCATCCTTGAGGTCTATGGAGCACATCCAGTCCTTCTCCTGCAGCAGGGGCAGAATGGATTGAAGCGTGACCATCCTGTATTTTTCCTTGGCAATGAAGAGGTTCATTGTTGAAAGGTAGAGGATCGGCCTCAAGTCCCCCGTCTTCTTTGGCACCAAAAAGAACCTGGAGTAAATGCCTAATCCGGATTGTCCTGGGGGGACGTGCTGGATGGCTCTTTTTTCTAGCAGCTTTTTTACCTCTAAAGCTGCAGCCTCCCTCTGACTGGGTGGTACATCGTGGAGGCTCCTCGACTGAAGAGGCAGATTTATGAAAGGGTTAGAGTAACCTCTGGATATTATTTGAAGCACCCAGCGATCTGATGTTATGGACTCCATTGGGTCAAGTGCTTTGAAAAATGCCCCCCGACTGCCTCCAGAGAAGAGCAGTAGGGCAACCCCTCAGGGCTGCTGCGTGGGTCGATCAGACAAGGGTTCCTGCGACCCAAAATTTTTCAGCCCCTCTGCCACTGGGCCGGCATCCACCTTGTCCCCCCTCTGCCTCTGAAGGACGAAGGGTCTGGAGCGTAATGGGACTGCTGAGACTTCCGGAATCGCATCTTCTTTTGTCCTCTCGTTCCTAGAAAACGACCTTTGAGGAGCCAAGAAACGGACTCCAACAGCAGACAGCGTCTTCCCATCTTTCTCGCTCTGAAACAATGTGTCGCGGACGGTCTTCCCAAACAGAGTACAACTGAAGGGTGCGTTTGCGAAGGACGCCTTGAAAGGTTCACAAAGCAGGAGCCAGGCGTGACGCCTTAAGGCAATAGCGGACCCGCTGGCTCTAGCGGCTCCTTCCGTGGCATGGGAAAGTAGCTGCATAGACGTGTTCGAAACAGATTTTAGAGTGGCCATGCGAGCCGAGAAAGTCAGTTTGTCCTCGGCCGACATGGACTCAGGGGGAGACTCAGCATATTCTTTCACCAGATCCCACTGAAGTCTAATTACATGGGCCAAGTAATTCAGCGCCCTTATAGAAAAGGTAGCTGAAGCAAACATTCGTTAACAAAATATGATCCATAGTCTGAGACTACTTATCAGGGGGATGGATCAAGGAACTATCCTGAGCGAGTTCCCTCTTGGTGGCTGCCGCCACCACAATGGCATCTACCAGGGAACCCTTACTCCAAGCCGTCCTATCCACGAGGGGATTGAGAACCCTGTCTGGCCTCCTGGAGATCAGCTCTACAGTGTCTGGCTCTTTCCACGCCCTGGTAGTGATGAGGTCAACCAGGGGGTCGGCCGGAGGGGACACCCAAGAGGTAGACTGGCCTGCATCGAACACCTCCAGAAACACTGACTCATCCGAGGAAGGCTTTTGGGCTGACCACCCCCCTTTCAGGCGAAGCATTTCCATAATGTCTCCAAAGGAGACGTCATTGGGGGGTGACCTGGGGGAACCTTCCCCTTCTTCCAAATCGGTGTCCTCCGTGAGGGACTCAGGGGAGTCCAAGTGCCTCCTCTTACACTTACATTTGTGAGGGACCTCCTCGGTGGAACTGTCCAAGGAGGGCTCACTAACAGGGCCATGTTCCGCCAGTGGAACAGGCTGGGGCGTCAACGCAGGCTGTCCCTAGTACTGGACGATGGAAGACAAGCCCAGCTGCAAGGGAGTAGGGGCTGGATCCGAAGAATCAGTAGGGGGTCTCGAACCTCCCTCTCCACCATGCTGAAAGAAGAGGGTGAACCAATCTCTCTGGGCTCTGTGGTTAACACGCTCAGACCCAGCGCTGGCATCGGCGTCGGCGCCGAAGCGCTCAGACCAGAGAGGGAAGTGTGTTCCGACCGAAACGGAGCCAAAGACACACTGGCCCCCCTGGATCCGACGCACGGCTCACAGCTCCGAGAGCTCGGATCCGAAAGGGGATCCAACAAACTCGAGGGCATGGCCGGCGTCAAGATAACTATAACAGTCAGCGCCAACACCCTGGCTCCAGGACTCCTTGGATCAGACGGCTCCGAAACCAGATAATGGATCGGAGAAGGAGCTATCGGGGCAAAAAGTGGGGCTGAACTCCCCCCCCCCCAGCAGGGGGGCAGCAGCAGTTCCATCTGCATCTGGGTTTGGAAGAAACGATGCATCATCCGGTCCATATCAGCGTCTGAGAGACTGCGGGTCTACCTAGAAGAGGCCGCCGCGACAACCTCGAAGATGGTCAGGCCTCCTCCTCCGGGGAGAACAGAGCCAAGGGGAGGAAGGCCCGGAAATCTTCTGAGGTGAGGAGAGCAGCTTGGCAGGCGGGGCTGAGGGGCAGAGTCAGACAGCCGCTTGTGGCTCCTATGCCTCTCTTTCTCCCTCATTCTCCTCCTCCTTTCTCTCTCTATCCTTCCTAGAGTCCCTCTCTCCCAGAGAAGAAATGGGAGGTTGAGTCCCACCCAGGGGAGAGGGAACAACAGGCTGAACAGCTGCAGCCGCGGCTGTAGCCACTGAGGGAAAGGAGGAGGAAGCCGACTCAGAGGGTAAAAGACCCGCCAGAATCAGCTTATTCCTCCTATCCCTCAGAACCCGGGGGTTAAAAGCTGCACAAATTTGGCAGCCCGAAGACAAGTGCGATACACCCAGGCAGAGGATGCACTGAGTGTGGCCATCCGCTGGAGAAAGCTTATGACCACACTCAGTGCACTTAGAAAAAATGGCCTTAGAGGCTTCGGCCACAATCCCAAAAAGAAAACACACGTGCACCTCACACAAACACCTAAGGGGAAAAAGGGGTGAGTACTAGGCTTTAAACTAAGAGGAACGGTAAAGGGGTTTAAACCAAGGAGTTAACTGTTCACACACGCAAAAACTAATAAGATTTTAAGAAACTTTTCTTACTCACAGATTGCCTAAAGCTAGGAGCTCGAGAAAACCCTGCTGGACAAAGCCGCGGCAAATGAGATCTGGGGATTGGAAGGAGGTAGCAGGGCATTATGGGTAAGGGGGAGGAGCTTGGAGCTCGGATCTCTAGCTTGGAAAGCTGCTGGCTCGGATCCAGGTCGGATCAGATACCCACAGGTTGATGATCAAATGAAGTTTCCTACTTCAGATTGTATCTTTGGATCCAAAGATATATGCATCTTTGGATCCAAAGATAAATACAACTTTGGATCCAAAGATAAATACAACTTTGGATCCAAAGATAAATACAACTTTGGATCCAAAGATAAATACATCTCTGGATCCAAGCTGGACAAACCCAAAAAGTTCGGATTCAGGGACTCTGAAGCAATCGGACAGATCACAGAAGGAGCAAGTAAGTTCTGATGTGGTAGACAGACAGGCTTCTTGACCAGAGGGGGTAGGAGCCAGAACACCCATCTGTATCTGTGCAGAGAGGAACCGCTTCATCATTCTATCTGCATCTTTCTCAGTCAAAGTCCTGGAAGAAAGAGATGAGGCAAGGGATCTGGAATAAGAAGTTATGTACTCACCATAACGTTCCATCTGAGTAGGTGACTTCATTTGTCTGCAACCTATGGTTGCAGACAAATTAAGTCACCTACTCAGATGGAACGTTATGGTGAGTACATAACTTCTTAATCTGAAGTAGGGACTTCATTTGTCAGCAACCTGTGGGTCTTGCATCCGATATCGGATCCAAGCCGGCAACTATTTATACAACTATGGATCTGAGCTCCTAGCTCCTCCCCTCACCCATAATCCCCTGCCAACCCCAATTGACCTCAGATCAAGTTTGCCCTCCTATATACCTGAAAAGGTATCCCAAAAAGGAAAAGGCAGGAATAATACTATCATCTAACTATTCTGAAGGCCAGGGGGAAAGAGGGGGGGATGGTTGCAGACAAATGAAGTCACCTACTCAGATGGAACGTTATGCTGAGTACATAACGTCTTAATCTGAAGTAGGGACTTCATTTGTCAGCAACCTGTGGGACAGAGTCCCCAGCTACCTGAATCCTGGGCGGCCATCATGGAAGGATGTTCCGGAGCACTGCGGAGCCAAAAGATGCTCTACCTCTGGATTGACGTCCAGCTTGTAGTGGTGAATAAAGGTATGAGATGAGGCCCAAGTGGCTGCCGAGCAAATATCATCCAAAGGGACTCTAGATCTGAATGCAGTAGAAGTAGATATGGAGCGAGTGGAGTGAGCACGGACCCATTGAGGTGCGGGCCTCCCAGAAGCCTCATAAGCTAGAAGGATACATTGGGAAATCCAGTGTGATAAGGTGACCTTCGAAACGGCTTTACCTAAATTGAATTTAGAAAAGGAAACGAACAGCTGATCAGATTGTCTGTGACCAGCAGTCCTATGAATATAGAAACGCAGCTGCCTGTGCACATCTAACGAGTGCAGCTTGTATTCTCCTTTATTTTGGTAATTAGGGAAGAAAACAGGAAGATTGATGGACTGATTGATATTGGTTTCTGAGGCCACCTTAGGTAGAAAAGATGGATTGGTCCCGAGGTACACTCTATCCTGATGAAAAACCAAATAAGGGGGTTTTACGGAAAGAGCTTGAAGTTCTGAAACTCTTTTCGCAGAGGTGATGGCTACCAGAAATGCTGTTTTCCAAGACAGGTATTTAAGATCTGCAGAGGCAGCTGGTTCAAAGGGGGAAGCAGTCAAGGCCTGAAGAACTAGCGATAGGTCCCAAGGGGTATGGCTTCTCGGATCGGGGGCCTAAGCAGAAAGGTACCCTTGAGGAAGGTGTTACATAGTTTAGCTGACATCAAGGGACCTGTCTCGTGTCCTACATGGTAATGGGAGATGGCTGCCAATTGTACCTTGACTGTCGAACAGCTAGCCCCTTGCTGAAAAAGCCCAGTAAGGAAGTCCAAAACTGACGTTAGCGGAGCAGTGAAGGTGTCCACATTATGATACTCCGCCCAGACGAAAAAGCGCTTCCATTTACTGCGGTAAATCTTCCTGGTGGAAGGTTTATGCGCTGCCCCCAAGATGGCTTTGACTGGAGAGGAGATACCGGGAGTCCTAATTAAGAGTGGAACTGGAGCAGCCAAGCTGTCAGCTTCAGGTTGTCCAGATTCGGGGTCGGTAAGCCTGATGGATGGGAGATCAGATCCGGGTTGGGATCCAGAATCCAGGGAGGATCCACCAAGTGAGACCACAGGTAAGGGAACCAAGTTTGTCGAGGCCAGAATGGGGCAATGAGGATCATCCTGCTCCCCAACCGAGAGGCTTTCTGTAACATCTTTAGCATCAGGGGTAGAGGAGGATAGGCATAAAGTAGATCGGGCGGACAAGCATGCACTAGAGCATCTCTCAGGGCTTCCCCTGGTGGGGGAATCAGGGCGAAGAAGTTGTCGCATTTCATATTTGAGGGAGAGGCAAAAAGATCACAGCAGGGTTGCCCCCATTTTGCAAAAATCTACTTCGCTACACGGGAGTTGAGAGACCACTCGTAAGGGGAAAGAATAGTGCGGCTGAGTTTGTCCACCAGAATGTTGGACCATCCCGGAATGTGCGTTGCGATTAGAAAGCAGTTGGTGGAGATCGCCCATTCCCACACTCTCATGGTCTCTCGGCAGAGAGGATAAGACCTGGTTCTCCCCTGTTTGTTGATATACCAGACAACTGACATGTTGTCCGTCTGTATCGCAATAGTTCCAACGGGAAGAAGGCCGTGAAGTGCTTGCAACGCTAACAGCACCGCCCTCATCTCCAGAACATTGATATGCAGGGAGGTCTCTGAGTCGTTCCATGTGCCTTGGACTGTTCTGCCTGAGCAATGCCCCCCCACCCGAGGCGAGAAGCGTCCGTGGTCACTGTGACGAGGGGAGGTGGAGCGCAGAAGGGACGACCTGTATGGAGGTCTGGGGAATGCAGCCACCATAACAGGGCCCTCCTGCAAGCTTTGCTGATAGAGACAGGGTGATAGAGAGGGAGAAGCTGGAAGGACCACTGTACTTGAAGGGTCCACTAATACCCTCATGTTTAGGCGAGCACATGGGAGGAGAGTAATTGCCGCTGCCATAGAGCCCAGTGCCCTCAGGACCAATTCCACGGGTGGAGCTTCTGATTGGAGGATGGCCCGCACATGAAGACTGAGGTTCTGTAGCCGTTCTGAAGTGAGGTAGGCTCGTAGACTTCTCGTATCTAACCTGGCCCCTATGAAGTCTATCACTTGTGTTGGAGCAAGGGAGGACTTGTCCATATTGATCGTGATGCCTAACTGGGGAGCTAGGCGAAGAAAAAAATCTCTGGCTGAGCAGAGTAGATGCCTTGTTGGGTCGGTCAGGAGCCAGTCGTCCAGGTACGGGAAGGCCTGCATTCCCTGGAGTCTCAGGTGGGCTGCTATCACTAAAACTTTGGTGAACACCCTGGGGGCTGTGGTGAGGCCAAAGGGAAGGACCCTGAACTGATAGTGGCAGGCTCCCAGCCGGAAGCGGAGAAACCTCCTTAATGGACAGACTATCCAGATGTGGTAGTACACATCCTTGAGGTCTATAGAGCACATCCAGTCGTTCTCCCGTAACAGGGGGAGAATGGATTGAAGAGTGACCATTCGGAATTTCTCCTTGGTTACCGCCAGGTTCAAGAGGGAGAGGTCTAGGATTGGTCTCAGGTCCCCCGTCTTTTTTGGCACCAGAAAAAACCTGGAGTAAAACCCTAATCCGAGCTGGTCTGGGGGGATGGGTTGGATGGCCCTTTTTTCTAGCAGCTGCTGGATTTCCGCGGCTGCAGCCTCCCTCTGATCGGGTGGTACATCGGGGAGGTTCTTGAGTCTGGGGACATGAAGCATAGGGATTTTGTAACCTCTGGATATAATCCAAAGCACCCAGCGGTCTGACGTAATGGACTCCCATGCCGCCAGGTGCCTCGAGAAGCACCCCCCGACTGCCTCCAGAGTGCAGCAGTCGGGCAACCCTTAAGGGCTGTTGCATGGGCCGACCAGAGAAGGATTCTCTGGACCCAAAATTTCTCGGTGCCCCTCTGCCTCTAGGGCGGCATCCTCCCTGTCCTCCTCTGCCACGGAAGGACTGGTTGTCCGGAGCAGGTTGGGAATGCTGCGATTTCCGGAACCACATCTTCTTCTGTCCCTTTTGGTTCTTGGAAAAGGACCTCTGGGGAGCAGAGAAGCAGACTCCAATGGCAGACAATGTCTTCCCGTCCTTCTCGCTCTGGACAAGTGTCTTGCAAATGGTTTTGCCAAACAAGGCAGAACCATCAAAGGGGGCATTCGCAAAGGACGCCTTAAAGGGCTCTGCGAAGTCGCAATGTTGGAGTCAGGCCTGGCGTCTAATAACTAGGCCCGCTCCGCTAGCTCTAGCGGCTCCCTCAGTTGCGCAAGACAAAAGCCGCATAGAGGTATTGGAAACAGATCTCAGAGTGGCCATACGAGTGGAGTACAATTGCTTGTCCTCCGCCGACATGGATTCTGGGGGGGGGGAAGCAGTGTATTCTTTAATAAGATTGCGCTGCATCCTAATGACATGTGCCATGTAGTTCAGAGACCTTACCGAGAAGGTCGCTGAACTGAATACCCGCTTCCCAAGGCGATCCACCAATCGAGACTCCTTGCTTGGAGGATGGACCGAGGGGCTCTCCTGAGCTAGTTCCCTCTTAGTGGCTGCCGCCATCAACATGGCATCTACAGGGGGACCCTTGCTCCAGTGGGGTCGGTCTGCGGGGGGGCTCAAGATCCTGTCCGGGCGCTTGGGAATAGGCTCCACAGTGTCTGGCTCCTTCCATGCCCTGTTGGTCACAAGGTCCACCAGGGGTCGGCCGGAGGGGACACCCAAGAGGTAGACGGGCCTGCTTCAAATGCCTCCAGGAACACGGACTCGTCGGAGGAAGCCTTGGGGGCAGACCACCCCCCCTGAGCCTAAGCATTTCCATGATGTCTCCAAAGGAGACATCCTCAGGGGGTGATCTTGGGGAGCCTTCCCCTCCATCCAAGTCCGTGTCCTCTGTTAAGGACTTGGGGGAGTCCACGTGCCTCCCCTTACACTTATGCTTGCGAGGCACTTCCTCGGGGGGGCTGTTCAAAGAGGTCTCGCCAGCAATGTCCTGTTCTAAAGGAAGAACCTGGGACATTGAAACAGGCTGTCCCTGTGGCCGGGTGATGGAAGCCTGGCCCAGCAGAGAGGGAGTGCAGGGCGGAGCTGAGACAAGGGCCGGGGGTCTGGATGCCCTCGACAGAGCCCTCTCCACTACAGTGAAGGCCGAGGGGGAGCCGCTCTCCCTGGGCTCAAAGAGCAGACTCCCACTCGGATCTGATGAAGGGATTGGAACCGGCGCCGAGGCCGTCGGATCCGAGGGACCAGCGTGCTCCGACCTGGACGGAGCCAAAGGCACACTAAATCCCTTGGATCCAAAGCTCGGGCCACGGCTCCGAGAGGTCGGATCCGATGATGGAACCGACAGACTCGAGGGCAGGGTCGGATCCGAAGTACCCAGTACTGTTGGCGCCGACCCACCCCCGGCTCCAACGCTGCCTGGCTCCAAGCGCTCCGAAGCAGAGAAGCAGGTCGGAGAAGGAGCTATTGGAGCAAAAATGGGTGTCGAGCTCCCCTCCCCCCAAAGGGGGGGGGAGGCAGGAGCACTCCCATCTGCAGCTTTGCCTGGATGAACCTTCTCATCATCCGGTCCAAGTCTGCATCAGACAGGCTGTAGGTGGATCTCGACAAGGCCACCGAGGCAGGCCTGGAGTGCCACCTCGATGACCTCGACGGAGATAGAATCTCCTCCTCCTATGGTCCCAGGGAGAAGCAAGGTGATTGGAGCCGAGGAGGAGGAGACCTGGAAGCCGTGGAGGGAGAAGCCCGCTTAGCTGGGAGGGCCGAAGCGGAGGCCTCGGCCCGCCGCTTGTGGTGCTTCTCCCTCCGTTTCTCCCTCCTGGCCTCCCTATCCTCCGGCGCTTTAGTGGGAGTTTGAATCCTGGCTGGAGGAAGGGGGGCAGGAGTGGCCACCACCACAGGCTGGGGAGGTGCCACAGGAGTAGCAGAGGCCGAAGCTGACTCCGGGGGCAAAGGTCCCGCCAGGACCAGCTTCGACCTCCGCACTTTCAGTGCCCAGGGGTTGAACCCTGCACAAATCGTGCATCCTGAGGACAGGTGTTCAACCCCAAGGCACGGAACACACCGAGTGTGGCCATCCGCCGGTGAAAGCTTATGGCCACACTCGGTGCACTTAGAAAAAATGGGCTTTGGGGCCTCCGACATTTCTGAAGAAAAGGACTACACAAGCACACCAGGCCCCAAAACACAAAAAAAACACACACACACACACACACTATGACCAGCGAGGGGAGGAAATACACTAAAAAAGGAATAAAATTAACCTAAAGGGATCCTACACACACACACACACACACACACACACACACACACACACACACAAGTAAAAAAGGAAAGATTTTTCTGTTTTTAAACAAGTTTTTTGAGAACTTATCTGAAAGTCGCCAGGAGCTCTGCAATCCAGCTGTCTCTTCTAAAAGCGGCAAACTAGATCTGAGGTCAATTGGGGTTGGCAGGGGATTATGGATGAGGGGAGGAGCAATGAGCTCATATCCATAGCTGTATAAATAGTTGCCGGCTCGGATCCGATATCGGATCCAAGACCCACAGGTTGCTGACAAATGAAGTCCCTACTTCAGATCAATGTTTTTCCAAAAAAGGAGAGAAGGTACTGGGTCCAATGTTGGAGAGTATTTAGTCCGAGGTAGGATCTTTGGATCCAAAGAACTTGGATCTGTTGATTTTTTGCATGGCTTAGAACTTGGATCCATAGATTTCTTGGTCGGATCCAAAGGTGTAGATCTGAACAGGTTTTAGATCCATTCTGGACTTTTTCTTTGGTGCTCCAAAGATGGAGTCGAGGAAGTGGAGGGTCTGTGAGACTTGGTCAGAGACTCCTTACTTTTTACTTTAGGGGAATGAGCCCCAGAAATAACTTAACCAAACGTAGAAGGAAGCAAACCCTTTACAATTAATTTGTTCTTCCTGTCAGCTATTGATCTAGGATTGAAATTTTTACAGATTAAACAATCCTCCGGGAAATGTTGTGGGCACAAGCAGTAAACACAATACATGGGCATCCAAAAGGGGCAGTTTATTACCTACACTTTTGACAATTTTTAAATCTGGAAGGTCCTTTTTCAGACATACAGTCACAAGAAAAAAAAGGGGGGGGTAAAGAAAGAGAAAGGAAACTTTTTTTTTTTTTCAAAACAGAATAAAGGGGAAAAAAACAAATACCTGCAATGGTATTAAAGACTACATTTGTGTGTAACAGCAGAAGAAAAACAAGGAAAGAATTACCAACAATGGTATGAAAATATTACACTAAGTTTAAGAGGCATAAGGGAGTGATAATGATATTATCAATAGAAATGGAGAAAAAGTTATGTACTCACCATAACGTTCCATCTGAGTAGGTAACTTAATTTGTCAGCAACCTGTGGGTATCTGATCCGACCTGGATCTGAGCTGGCAGCTTTCCAAGCTAGAGATTCGAGCTCCAAGCTCCTCCCCCTTACTCATAATACCCTGCAACCTCTTTCCAATCCTCAGATCGCGTTTGCCCGCCTATATAACCACAAAACAACAACCTGAAGAATCCTAACCTAAGGATTAACAAAGGACCTGATAAACCATTCTAGGGTCCAGGTAATCAAAGAACCAGGTTAGGGGGAAGGAGGGAGGGTCGGTTGCTAACAAATGAAGTTACCTACTCAGATGATACGTTATGGTGAATACATAACTTCTTTATCTGAAGTAGTTAACTTCATTTGATCATCAACCTGTGGGACAGAGTCCCCAACTACCAAAAAACTTGGGAGGTCCTCAAGGAAGGATATTCCAGAGCACTGCAGAGCCAAAAGCTGCCCTTCCTCTGGACACTAAATCCAATTTATAGTGACAGATAAAAGTATGCAAGGATGCCCAAGTAGCCGCAGAGCAAATGTCATCCAAGGGAACTCTAGACCAGAAAGCAGCAAATGTAGCTATAGAGCGAGTAGAATGAGCATGAACCCCTATAGGCTCTGGTAGGCCAGATAGTTTTGTACATGAGCAGAATGCAATTAGAAATCCATCCGGTCAGAGTCACCTTTGAAACTGGCTTACCCAAGAAGGGTTTTGCAAAGGAAACAAAGAGCTGATCAGACTTGCAGAAGGCAGTTCTGTGTAAATAAAAACGTAACTGTCTATGAACATCTAACAAATGAAGCTTGTACTCCCCCTTTGTTTTGATAGTTAGGGAAAAAAAAACTGGGAGATTAATGGACTGATTGATGTTCGCCTCGGAGGCCACTTTGGGTAGAAGAGATGGGTTAGTCCTGAGAGACCCTGTCCTTATGGAAAACAAGATACGGGGGCTTAACAGAGGGCTTGAAGCTCCGACACCCTTCTAGCTGAGGTAATAGCTACCCAAAAGGCAGTTTTTTCCAGAACAAGAATTTCAAATCAACAGAAGCTGCAGGTTCAAAAGGTGGTCCAGTCAGAGCCTGAAGGACCAAAGTTAGATCCCATGGGGGGGGGGGGGGGGGGGGCGGAGTTCCTGATAGGAGGTCTCGAGAGAAACGTACCTTTCAGAAAGGTCTTACAAATCTGGTGGAAGCGAGGGGACCGAGATGGTCTCCAATGTGAAAATGGGAGATGGCAGCCACTTGAACCTTTACAGTAGAACTGGCCCCTTGCTGAAAAATATGAGATAGGAAATTGAGCGCTGCTGGGATGGGAGCAGTGAAAGGGTCCAAATTCCTATGAGACGCCCAAATGGAAAACAGCTTCCATTTACTATTGTAAACCTTCCGGGTAGAAGGGCCTATGCGCCACAACCACGATAGATCTAACTGTAGAAGAGATACCGGGAGTCCTAGCAACTAATGGAACTGGATCAACCAAGCTGAGAGCTTGAGATCAACAAGATTCGGGGGGCTCTCAATCCCAAAGAATGAGATATCAGATCCGGGATGGGATCCAAGATCCGGAGAGGAGCTATAAGATGAGACCATAGGCACGGGAACCAGGCTTGACGAGGCCAGAATGAGGCTATGAGGATAATCTTGTTCCCCAACCGACGAGCTTTCTTTAAGAATTTTGTCATCAACGGAAGAGGAGGATAAGCATAAAGAAGACCGGGTGGCCAAGCATGGACCAGAGCAAAAAACTCGCTGCACTTTGCGTTGGAATGTGACACGAAGAGATCGCGGCAAGGCTGACCCCACTTGAATAAGATCTGTTTCTCTACTAAGGGATTCAGAGACCACTCGTAGGGCGAAATAAGAAGTTATGTACTCACCATAATGTTCCATCTGAGTAGGTGGCTTCATTTCTCTGCAACCTGTGGGTCTTGGATCCGATATCGGATCCGAGCCGGCAACTATTTATACAGCTATGGATCCGAGCTCCTAGCTCCTCCCCTCACCCATAATTCCCTGCCAACCCCAAATGACCTCAGATCAAGTTTGTCCTCCTATATATACCTAAAAAGGTATCCCAACAGGAAAAGGCAGGATAATACCACCAACTAACTCTTCTGAAGGCCAGGGGGAAGGAGGGGGGATGGTTGCAGACAAATGAAGCCACCTACTCAGATGGAACATTATGGTGAGTACATAACTTCTTAATCTGGAGTAGGGACTTCATTTGTCAGCAACCTGTGGGACAGAGTCCCCAGCTACCTGAATCTTGGGCGGCCATCATGGAAGGATGTTCCGGAGCACTGCGGAGCCAAAAGATGCTCGCCCTCTGGAAATGACGTCCAGTTTGTAGTGGTTAATAAAGGTATGAGATGAGGCCCAAGTGGCTGCCGAGCAAATATCATCCAAGGGGACTCTAGATCTGAATGCAGTAGAAGTAGATATGGAGCGAGTGGAATGTGCACGAACCCTTTGAGGTGCGGGCCTCCCAGAAGCCTCATAAGCTAGAAGGATACATTGGGAAATCCAGTGTGATAAGGTGATCTTCGAAACGGCTTTACCCAAACTGAATTTGGCAAAGGAAATGAACAGCTGCTCAGATTGTCTGTGACCAGCAGTCCTATGAATATAGAAACGCAGCTGCCTGTGCACATCTAAGGAATGCAGCTTGTGTTCTCCTTTATTTTGATAATTAGGGAAGAAAACAGGAAGGTTAATGGATGGATTGATATTGGTTTCTGAGGCCACCTTAGGCAGGAAGGATGGATTGGTCCTGAGGTACACTCTATCCTGATGAAAAACCAAGTAAGGGGGGTTTACGGAAAGAGCTTGAAGTTCCGAAACTCTTTTCGCAGAAGTGATGGCTACCAGGAATGCTGTTTTCCAAGACAGGTATTAAAGATCAGCCGAGGCAGCTGGTTCAAAAGGAGAAGCAGTCAAGGCCTGAAGAACTAGCGATAGGTCCCAAGGGGGTATGGCTTCTTTGATAGGGGGCCTGAGCAGAAAAGTACCCTTGAGGAAGGTTTTACATAGTTTAGCTGACATCAAAGGACCTGTTTCGTGTCCTACATGGTAATAGGAGATGGCTGCCAATTGTACCTTGACTGTCGAACAGCTAGCCCCTTGCTGAAAAAGCCCTGTAAGGAAGTCCAAAACGGACGTTAGCAGAGCAGTGAAGGGGTCCAGATTACGATGTTCCGCCCAGACGGAGAAGCGCTTCCATTTACTGCGGTAAAGCTTCCTGGTGGAAGGTTTATGCGCTGCTACCAAGATGGCTTTGACTGGTGAAGAGATACCAGGAGTCCTAATTAAGAGTGGAACTGGAGCAGCCAAGCTGTCAGCTTCAGGTTTTCCAGATTCGGGGTTGGTAAGCCTGATGGGTGGGATATCAGATCCGGGCTGGGATCCAGAATCCAGGGAGGATTCACTAAGTGAGACCACAGGTAAGGGAACCAAGTTTGTCAAGGCCAGAATGGGGCAATGAGGATCATTTTGCTCCCCAACCAAGAGGCTTTCTGTAACATCTTTAGCATCAGGGGTAGAGGAGGATAGGCATAAAGTAGACCGGGTGGCCAAGCATGCACTAGAGCGTCTCTCGGGGCTTGCTAGCAACTAATGGAACTGGATCAACCAAGCTGAGAGCTTGAGATCGACCAGATTCAGGGGGGTCTCAATCCCGAAGAATGAGATATCAGATCCGGGATGGGATCCAAGATCCAGAGAGGAGCTATAAGATGAGACCATAGACACGGGAACCAGGCTTGACGAGGCCAGAATGAGGCTATGAGGATAATCTTGTTCCCCAACCAGCGAGCTTTCTTTAAGAATTCTGTCATCAACGGAAGAGGAGGATAAGCATAAAGAAGACCGGGTGGGGGAATCAGGGCGAAGAAGCTGTCGCATTTTGTATTTGAGGAAGAGGCAAAAAGATCGCAGCAGGGTTGCCCCCATTTTGCAAAAATCTGCGTCGCTACTCGGGAGTTGAGAGACCACTCATAAGGGGAAAGAATAGTGCGGCTGAGTTTGCCTGCCAGAATGTTGGACCGTCCTGGAATGTGCGTTGCGATCAGAAAGCGGTTGGTGGAGATCGCCCATTCCCACACTCTCATGGCCTCTCGGCAGAGAGGATAAGACCTGGTTCCCCCCTGTTTGCTGTTATACCAGACAACTGACATGTCTGTCTGTATCGCAATACTTCCTATGGGAAGAAGGTTGTGAAGTGCTTGCAACGCTAACAGCACTGCCCGCATCTCCAGAACATTGATATGCAGGGAGGTCTCTGTGTCGTTCCATGTGCCTTGGACTGTTCTGCCTGAGCAATGCCCCCCCCACCCAAGGCGAGAAGCGTCTGTGGTCACAGTGACGAGAGGAGGTGGAGCGCAGAAGGGGCAGCCTGTATGGAGGTCTGGGGAATGAAGCCACCATAACAGGGCCCTCTTGCAAGCCTTGCTGATAGAGACAGGGTGATTGAGAGGAAGAAGATGAAAGGACCATTGTACTTGGAGGGTCCACTGTAGTACCCTCATGTTTAGGCGAGCGCATGGAAGGAGTGTTATTGCCGCTGCCATAGAGCCCAGTGCCCTCAGGACGAATTACGCGGGTGGAGCTTCTGATTGGAGGATGGCCCGCACATGTAAACTCAGATTCTGTAGTCGTTTCGAAGTGAGGTAGGCTCGCAGACTTCTCGTATCTAATCTGGCCCCTATGAAGTCTATCACTTGTGTCGGAGCAAGGGAGGATTTGTCCATATTGATCGTGATGCCTAACTGGGGAGCTAGGCGGAGAAAAAAATCTCTGGCTGAGCAAAGCAGATGCCTTGTTGGAGCGGTCAGGAGCCAGTCGTCCAGGTACGGGAAGACCTGCATTCCCTGAAGTCTCAGGTGGGCCGCTATCACTGCTAAAACTTTGGTGAACACCCTGGGGGCTGTGGTGAGGCCAAAGGAAAGGACCCTGAACTGACAGTGGCTGGCTTCCAGCCGGAAGCGGAGAAACCTCCTGGATCGTCTGTCCATTAAAATGTGGTAGTACGCATCCTTGAGGTCTATTGAGCACATCCAGTCGTTCTCCCGCAACAGGGGGAGAATGGATTGAAGAGTGACCATTCGGAATTTCTCCTTGGTCACCGACAGGTTCAAGTGGGAAAGGTCTAGAACTGGTCCCAGGTCCCCCATCTTTTTTGGCACCAGAAAGAACCTGGAGTAAAACCCTAATCCGAGCTGGTCTGGGGGGACGGGTTGGATGGCCCTTTTTTCTAGCAGCTGCAGCCTCCCTCTGATCGGGTGGTACATCGGGGAGGTTCTTGAGTCTGGGAACATGTAGCATACGGATTTTGTAACCTCTGGATATAATCCGAAGCACCCAGCGGTCTGACGTGATGGACTCCCATGCAGCCAGATGACTCGAGAAGCGCCCCCCCCCCCCGACTGCCTCCAGAGTAGAGCAGTCGGGCAACCCTTCAGGGCTGTTGCGTGGGCCGATCAGAGAAGGATTCTCTGGACCCAAAATTTCTCGGTGCCCCTCTGCCTCTAGGGCGGCGTCCTCCCTGTCCTCCTCTGCCACGGAAGGACTGGTTGTCTGGAGCAGGTTGGAATGTTGCAATTTCCTGAACCACATCTTCTTCTGTCCCTTTTGGTTCTTGTAAAAGGACCTCTGGGGAGCAGAGAAGCGCACTCAGACGGCAGACAACGTCTTCCCATCCTTCTCGCTCTGGACAAGTGTCTTGCGAACGGTCTTGCCAAACAAAGCAGAACCATCAAAGGGGGCATTCACATAGGACGCCTTGAAGGGCTCCACGAAGTCACAATGTTGGAGCCAGGCCTGGCGTCTAATAACTAGGCCCACTCCGCTAGCTCTAGCGGCTCCCTCAGTTGCGTGAGACAACAGCCGCATGGAGGTATTAGAAACAGATCTCAGAGTGGCCATACGAGTGGAGTACAATTGCTTGTCCTCCGCCGACACGGACTCCAGGGGGGAAGCAGCGTATTCTTTAATAAGATCCCGCTGCATCCTGATGACATGTGCCATGTAGTTCAGAGACCTTACTGAGAAGGTCGCTGAACTGAATACCTGCTTCCCAAGGCGATCCATCAAGCGAGACTCCTTGCTCGGAGGATGGACAGAGGGGCTCTCCTGAGCTAGTTCCCTCTTAGTGGCTGCCATCAACATGGCATCTACAGGGGGACCCTTGCTCCAGTGGGGCCGGTCTGCGGGGGGGGGCTCAAAATCCTATCCGGGTGCTTCGGGATTGGCTCCACAGTGTCCGGCTCCTTCCACGCCCTGGTGGTCACAAGGTCCACCAGGGGGGTCGGCCAGAGGGGACATCCAAGAGGTAGATGGGCCTGCTTCGAATGCTTCCAGGAACATGGACTCGTCGGAGGAAGCCTTGGGGGCAGACCCCCCCCCCCGAGCATTTCCATGATGACATCGTCAGGGGGTGACCTTGGGGAGCCTTCCCCCTCATCCAAGTCCGTGTCCTCTGTTAAGGACTCGGGGGAGTCCACGTGCCTCCTCTTACACTTATGCTTGCGAGTCACTTCCTCGGGGGGGCTGTCCGAGGAGGTCTCACCAGCAATGTCCTGTTCCAAAGGAACAACCTGGGACATCGAAGCAGGCTGCCCCTGTGGCCGGGTGATGGAAGCCTGACCCAGCAGAGAGGGAGTGCAGGGCGGAACCGAGACAAGGGCCGGAGGTCTGGATGCTCTCGACAGAGCCCTCTCCACTACATCGAAGGCCGAGGGGGAGCCACTCTCCCTGGGCTCCGAGAGCAGACTCCCACTCGGATCCGATGAAGGGATCGGAACTGGGACTGAGACCGTCGGATCCGAGGGACCAGTGTGCTCCGACCTGGACGGAGCCAAAGGCACACAATCCCTCGGATCCGAAGCTTGGGCCACGGCTCCTAGAGGTCGGATCCGACGATGGAACAGACAGACTCGAGGGTAGGGTCGGATCCGAAGTACCCAATACTGTCGGTGCTGACCCACCCCCGGCTCCAATGTTGCCCGGCTCCAAGTGCTCCGAACCCGGAAAGCGGGTCGGAAAAGGAGCTGAGCAAAAAGGGTATCGAGCTCCCCTCCGAAGGGGGGGGGGGGCAGGAGCACTCCCAATCTGCAGCTGTTTCTGGATGAACCTTCTCATCATCCAGTCCAAGTCTGCATCAGACAGGCTGTAAGTGGATCTCGATGAGGCCACCGAGGCAGGCCTGGAGTGCTGCCTCGATGACCTAGACGGAGATCGGGTCTCCTCCTCCGGTCCCGGGGAGAAGCAAGGTGATCAGAGCCGAGGAGGAGGAGACCTGGAAGCCGTGGAGGGAGAAGCCCGCTTAGCTGGGGGGGGCCGAAGTGGAGGCCTCGGCCCGACGCTTGTGGTGCTTCTCCCTCCGTTTCTCCCTCCTGGCCTCCCTGTCCTCCGGCGCCTTAGTGGGAGTTTGAATCCCGGCTGGAGGAAGGGGGGCAGGAGTGGCCACCACCACAGGCTGAGGAGGTGCCACGGGAGTAGCGGAGGCCGAAGCTGACTCCGGGGGCAAAAGTCCCGCCAGGACCAGCTTCGACCTCCGCTCTTTCAGTGCCCTGGGGTTGAACCCTGCATAAATCGTGCATCCTGAGGACAGGTGTTCAACCCCAAGGCACCGAACACACCAAGTGTGGCCATCCGCTGGAGAGAGCTTATGGCCACACTCGGTGCATTTAGAAAAAATAGGCTTTGGGGCCTCTGACATGTCCCAAAACTAAGTAACACTACACAAACACACAAGGTCCCAAACCAAACACACACAATCACACACTAACGACCAGTGAGGGGAGGGTAACACTAAAAATTAAAAAAAAAAAAAAAAAAAACAGACTAAAGGGAAGCCTAATACACACACTAATTACTGACAGAAAAAAAAGGGTTAAAGAGATAAAAAGGGAACACTTATCTCAATAATCGTCAGGAGCTCAAAATCCAGCTGACACACTCTAGAGCGACAAACTAGATCTGGGGTCATTTGGGGTTGGCAGGGGATTATGGGTGACGGGAGGAGCTAGGAGCTCGGATCCATAGCTGTAAAAATAGCTGCCGGCTCGGATCCGATATCGGATCCAAGACCCACAGGTTGCTGACAAATGAAGTCCCTACTCCAGATGGATAGTTCGACTCAGTTTGTCTGCTAGGATGTTGGACCGACCCGGAATGTGCGTTGCTAACTGAAAGTGGTTGGTGGATATCGCCCAATCCCAAACTCTCATGGCCTCTCGGCAAAGAGGGTAAGACCTGGTTCCCCCCTGTTTGTTGATGTACCAGATCACTAACATGTTGTCTGACTGAATTGCAATAGTCCTTGGAGGGAGAAAGGCATGAAGGGCTTGCAATGTTAGAAGCACCGCCCACATCTCCAGAACATTTATATGCAGAACAGTCTCTGAGTCCACGTACCTTGGACAGTTCTGCCCGCATAATGCCCCCCCCCCCCAAGGCGGGAAGCGTCCGTGGTCACCGTGGCTTGGGGTTGCGGCATAACAAACGGTCGCCCTTCCCGAAGCTCTCGAGATTGAAGCCACTACGAGGGAATTTCTGCAAACTCTGCTGAGAGGAATCGGTAAGTCCAACGGATGGTGAAGGATGGACCACTGAACCTGCAAAGTCCACTGGAGAACTCTCATGTGCAAGCGAGCGAAGGGTGCGAGATTGATTGCTGCTGCCATGGACCCTAAAGCTCTCAGGACTAACTGCGCTGACGGGGCAGGTGACTGAAGAGACTAAAACGTGTAAGGTCAAACTGCGAAGTCTGTCTGATGTCAAGAAGGCCTTGGTCTGAAGCATGTCTATTCTGGCCCCTATGAACTCCAAGACTTGAACTGGTCGAAAGCATGACTTCTTGAAGTTTATGGTGATCCCCAGTTGGGATGCTAGTAGTAGGAAGCAATCTCTGGTTAAGCAGAGTAGATGCCTGGTGGGGGCAGTAAAGAGCCAGTTGTCTAGGTAAGGAAAAACCTGTATTCCCTGAAGTTTCAGGTGGGCCGCTACAACTGCCATGACCATGGTGAACACCCTGGGGACTGTGGCGAGGCCGAAGGGTAGGACCCTGAACTGGTAATGACTGGCCCCTAGCCGAAAGTGGAGGAACCTCCTGGATCGCCTGTCCATGAGAATGTGATAGTACGCATCCTTGAGGTCTATGGAGCACATTCAGTCCTTCTCCTGCAAAAGGGGCAGGATGGATTGAAGCGTGACCATCCGGAATATCTCCTTGGCAATGAAGAGGTTCATTGTTGAAAGGTCAAGGACCGGCCTCAAGTGCCCCGTCTTCTTTGGCACCAAAAAGAACCTGGAGTAATTGCCTAATCCGGATTGGCCTGAGGGGGACATGCTGGATGGCTCTTTTTTCTAGTAGCTTTTTTACCTCTAAAGCTGCAGCATCCCTCTGACTGGGTGGTACATCAAGGAGGAGCCTCGACTGAAGAGGTAGGTTTATGAAAGGGATTGAGTAACCTCTGGATATTATTCGAAGCACCCAGCGATCTGTTGTGATGGACTCCCATTAGGCCAAGTGCTTTGAGAAACACCCCCCGACTGCCTCCAGAGAGGAGCAGTTGGGCAACCCCTCAGGGCTGCAGCGTGGGTTGGTTAGAAAAGGGTTCGAGACCCAAACATTTTCGGCCCCCCCTCTGCTTCTGGGCTGGCGTCCACCTTGTCCCCCTCAGCCTCTGAAGGACAAAAGGTCCGGAGCTTAACGGGACTGCTGAGACTTCCGGAACCACATCTTCTTTTGTCCTCTCTGGTTGCTGGAAAAAGACCTTTGAGGAGCTGAGAAGCGGATTCCGACGGCAGACAGCGTCTTCCAGTCTTTCTCGCTCTGAACCAATGTGTTGCGGCCAGTCTTCCAGAGCAGAACCGAAGGGTGCATTTGAGAAGGACGCCTTGAAAGGTTCCGAAAAGTCACAAAGCCGGAGCCAGGCATGACGCCTTAAGGCGATGCCGGATCCGCTGGCTCTAGCGGACCCTTCCGTGGCATGGGAAAGTAGCCACAGACGTGTTTGAAACAGATTTCAGAGTGGCCATGCGAGCCGAGAAAGTCTGTTTGTCCACGGCCGACATGGACTCAGGGGGAGACACAGCGTATTCTTTCACCAGATCCTGCTGAAGTCTAATTACATGGGCCAAATAATTCAGAGCCCTTATGGAAAAGGTAGCTGAAGCAAACATCCACTTCCCAATATGATCCATTGTCCGAGACTCCTCATCAGGAGGATGGACCGAGGAACTATCCTGGGCAAGTTCCTTCTTGGTGGCTGCCACCACCACCATGGCATCTACCGGGGAAGCCTTACTCCAAGCCATTCTATTCACAGGGGGACTAAGAATCCTATCTGGCCTCCTGGGGATTGGCTCTAGAGGGTCTGGTTCCTTCCACGCCCTGGTAGTGATGAGGTCAACCAGGGGATCAGCCGGGGGGGACACCCAAGAGGTAGACAGGCCTGCGAACGCCTCCAGAAACACTGACTCGTCCGAGGAAGGTTTTTGGGATGACCACCCCCCCCCCACTTTTGGCAAAGCATTTCCATAATGTCTCCAAAGGAGATGTCTTCGGGGGGTGACCTCGGGGAACCTTCCCCTTCCTCCAAATTGGATGAGGGACTCAGGGGAGTCCAAGTGCCTCCTCTTACACTTACGTTTGTGAGGGACCTCCTCGGTGGGGCTGTCCAAAGAGGGCTCACCAACAGGGTCATGTTCTGCCAGTGGAATGGGCTGGGGTGTCAACGCAGGCTGTCCCTGGGACTGGACAATGGAAGACAAGCCCAGCTGCAAGGGAGTGGGGGCAGATCCCGAAGAAAGAATAGGGGGTCTCGATCCTCTCTCGAGAGCCCTCTCCACCATGTTGAAAGCAGAGGGTGAACCAATCTCTCTGGGATCTGTGGTTAACACCCTCGGATCCGGCGCAGGGATCGGCGGAGCCGAAGCACTCGGACCCGAGAGGGAAGTGTGCTCTGACTGAAACGGAGCCAAAGACATACTGGCCCCCTCGGATCCGACGAATGGCTCTCAGCCCTGAGAGCTCGAATCCAAGAAGGGATCAGACAAACTCGAGAGCATGGCCGGTGTTGAGGTAGCGATAACCATCAGCGCCGACTCCCTGACTCCGAGACTCCTCTGATCCGAAATCCGATAGTGGATCGGAGAAGGATCTATCTGGGCAAAAAGTGGGGCTGAACCCCCCCCCCCCCGGAGGGGTGGGGCAGCAACACTCCCATCTGCAGTTGTGTTTGGAGAAAACAACGCATCATCCGGGTCCATATCAGTGTCGGAGAGGCTACGGGTCGACCTTGAAGAGGCTGCCGAAGCTGGCCGGGAGGGCCGCCGCGACGACCTTGAACATGGTCGGGCCTCCTCCTCTGGCTCTGGGGAGAAGCGTGGAGAACGGAGCCGAGGGGAGGAAGGCCTGGAGACCTTCTGGAGTGAAGAGAGCAGTTTGGCCGGCGGGGCCAAGGGGGCTGAGTCAGCCCACCGCTTGTGGCTTCTGTGCCTATCTCTCTCTCTCTCTCTTTCTTCCTCCCTCCCTCTCTTCTCTTTTTTTGAGTCCCTCTCTCCCTGGGAAGAATTGGGAGTTTAAGTCCGAGCCATGGGAGGGGGGACAGTAGGTTGACCAGCCGCAGCCACGGCTGTAGCCACCGAGGAAGAGGCGGAAGAAGCAGACTCCGCGGGGTAGGAGACCCACCAGAATTAGCTTATCCCTCAGGGCCCGGAGGATAAAGGCTGCGCAAATCTGGCAGCCCAAGGTAAAATGTGATACCCCCAGGCAGAGGACGCAATGAGTGTGGCCATCCGCTGGGGACGGCTTATGGCCACACTCAGTGCACTTGGAAAAGATAGCCTCTGGGGCCTCGGCCATGATTTTTAAACAAAAAGTACAGTTTTGTACCTACCATAAATGTAGATGTTCGAGGATTCCATTGCTGCAGTCCTGACTATTGGGTATAGTCCGCGTCCAGTCGGCCCGAATACCAGAGTATAAGGCTGACGTCGGTCATGGCGCCTTAGACTGACGTCAGTACGTCAGGGTACTAATGCGCATGACCGACGTCATATCCTCAGTCTTTTCTTGCCCCAGATGTCAGAAGACCCTAAAAAGACAAGTCCCAGAAAACCTGCACCAAAAACATGTACAATATATACAACAATATATACAAAAACATAAGCATGTAAACTCACCTACACAACCACCCCTAAAATCAGAGGGGAAGGAGGGAGGGTAAATTGGACTGCAGCAATGGAATCCTCGAACATCTACATTTATGGTAGGTACAAAACTGTACTATGTTCTTCGCCTTCCATTGCTGCAGTCCTGACTATTGGGTAGAATCCCAAAGCAGAGGTAAGGGAGGCTGGCAATTTATAAAGAAGTAGGAGCTGACAACATGCCTTGCAAAACAGCTGTGGCAAAACCAGCCCTAGACTTAGAGTAGATAGGAAGGTGATAATGCTTAGAGAAAGTATGCACTGAACTCCAAGTAGCTGCTTCCAAAATATCCTTAGTTGCCACCCCCCTTAGAAATGCTGTTGAAGTGGCAGTAGCCCTAGTGGAATGAGGCCTAATCCCAGATGGAATCTCCTTGCCATGATGGGAATAACAAAATGCAATGCAAAAGCCAATCCACCTGGAAATAGTTTGTTTTGACACAGGCTTGCCCTGTGAACTCAAAGCAAAAGAAACAAACAACTGCTGAGACTGCCTAAAATCCTTAGTCCTGCTTAAATAATATCGTAACTGCCTGTGTACGTCTAAAGTGTGCAAAATCTTTTCCCCTTTATTTTGGGGGTCTGCATAAAAAGTAGGCAAATGAATAGTTTGGTTTAAAGCCACACTAGAAACCACCTTAGGCATAAAGGATGGATTAGTACGTAATGATACCCTATCCTTATGGAAAATCAAAAAGGGCTCAACTGCCATAAGGGCCTGCAACTCAGACACCCTTCTTGCAGAAGTAATAGCCAACAGAAAAGCAGTCTTCCATGACAAGTATTTCAATTCAGCAGTAGCCGCAGGCTCAAAAGGTTGTAGAGTAAGTTTTTCCAACACAAAATTGAGATCCCAAGCAGGAGTAGGAGCTCTACGTGGGGGTCTTATATTCTTTGCCCCTCTGAGAAACTGCTTGAACAAAGGATGCGAAAACAAAGGTGGGTCACAATCATAGTGAGCTGAAATTGCTGCAGCATGAATCTTAATAGAAGAGAAGGACAAACCTTTGTCCAATAACTCAGTAAGATATTGAAGAGCCACACTCAAATTAGGCTCAGAAACCTCCAAATTCTTTGATGTACTCCAAAATAAAAATCTCTTCCATTTTTCTGCGTACACCTTCCTAGTACTAGGTCTTCTAGCTTCCATAATCACATTTAAAACTTGTTGAGGAAGTTGAGACCTGCTGTGTTTCAACAGAGAATATGCCAGGCTGTTAGATGAAGAGAGTGAAGCTTGACATTGAGCAGATGACCGTCCTTCTGAGATAATAGATGAGGAATCAGAGGTAAAGGCCATGGAGGCTTCTTTACTAGACTCCGTAGTAGTGGATACCAGTGTTGCCGAGGCCAATCTGGAGCTATCAAAATCATCCTTGGCCTGTCTTGTCTGACCTTTAATAGTACCTTTGGAAGAAGAGGCAGAGGTGGAAAGGCATAGACATGAAGGTTTTTCCAACTGAAAGACAGAGCATCCACTTTCCAAGCTGTGTGATGAAACCCCTTTGTGCAATACTTTGGCAGCTGGTGGTTTAGTGGAGAAGCGAACAGATCTATGTCTGGAGTTCCCCATGACACTGTCAATGTCTGAAATACATGAAGATCCAGTTTCCACTCGTGGGGATCCATGATTTGTCTGCTTAACACATCTGCTAAGGAGTTCTGTGCTCCTGGCAGAAACCTTGCCTGAAGCGTTAGTTGCAAGCTTAACGCAGTCTCCCATAAAATCATTGCCTGCCTGCATAGAGGATAAGAATGTGTTCCCCCTTGCTTGTTGATGTACCACATGACAGTTGTGTTGTCTGTTAGAATCAACACCTGCCCTGGAAGAAGTAACTCCTTGAAAGCCATCAATGCAAACTGGACTGCTAACATCTCCTTTATGTTGATATGTAGATGCTGTAGTCTGGCAGGCCACTTGTCCTGTATCCACTTTCCATTTAGATGAGCTCCCCAAGCAATGTCCGAGGCATCTGTCGTTAAAATCTGACTCGCCTCTGGCCGGGTCACAGAGAGTCCCTTGTTTAGGTGACATTCCTGAGCCCACCACAAGAATTCTTTTTGAAGGCAAGGTATTATATGAATGACAGTGTCCAAATCCTGGCAGTGCTGTGTCCATACATTTGAGATACCATTGCAGCTTCCTCATATGCAGTTTGGCATTGGGAAGCACCAGAATACAAGATGCCATGAACCCTAATGCTTGAAGGACTGTCCTTGCAGTCAGCACGGACTGATGAGATAGTTGATGGAAGTAAAGTGACAGACTCTTTTGCTTGTCCGGGGTTAAAAAGGCCATCTGGGCTGCTGTATTCAGTCTCACACCCAGAAAGCACATGTCTTGAGAGGGTACTAGACTGGACTTTATTTCGTTCACAGAATACCCTAGGCATCTTAGCACTGCTATGACATATTCCAGATGCTGTAGAAGGTCTTCCTTTTCTTGAGCCAGAATCAGGCAGTCGTCCAAATAAGGATAAATTTGAATTCCTTGAAGCCTGAAGTAAGCTATCACTGGAGCCAGAACCTTTGTGAATACTCTGGGCAGTGGATAAGCCAAAGGGCAATGCAGAGAACTGATAATGAAAATCTCCAGTTCGAAACCGCAGATACTTCCTGCAACCTAGCCTTATAGGCACATGAAGGTAAGCTTCCTTGAGATCTAAAGTTACCATCCAGTGATCTTTGCCCAGTAGAGGTAAAAGCTGTTGTAACGTCAACATCTTGAACTTGGGAATGTCCAGATAAGTGTTGAGGATAGATAAATCCAAAATTGGTCTCCACGTGTTCCCCTTCTTTGGTACTAGGAACAGGCGAGAATAAAACCTAGGCCCCTTTCTGATACAGGAACTGGCTGAATGGCCCCCATCTGGAGTAACTGAGAAACTTGCTTGTGAGCCTGTTTTCTTTGTGAAGGAGGAACGTCTGGCATGCCTTTGAAAGGGGGCATTGTGTGGAAATAAAATCTGTAACCGTGATGAATGATATCCAACACCCATCTGTCTTGAGTAATTAAATCCCAATTTTCTTTGAAAAGAGACAGTCTTCCTCCCAAAGGAGCTGCCAGACGAGAGTCCACTGGCAGCTGAAAAGGCAGGTCATTGGGTCTGTTTACGAAAGGACTGACCCCTGCCCTCACCAGAAGTCTGAGCAGGTGAACTCCCTGATCTAGGCCTAAAAGAACCTTGAGCCCTGCCCCTACCACGTCTAGACCTACCCCTAGACTGGGAATCATAAGCAGGATATGTCCACCCCTTAGCAGGCCAATTTCTACTAAACTTCGGAGGCTGCACCTGCAAAAAATCTTTAACAGTCTGCATAGACTTAGCTTTGTCCTCCATTTTCTTTAAAACTGCTTCCACAGGCGATCCAAACAACACATCCGACTGTAAAGGAGCATCCAAAATCCTTGTCTTAACATGCTCAGCTAAATTCTGATCCTTCAACCAGGCATGCCTGCGAAGAACAGAACTAGTAGCAGCCACCCTCGAGGAGGCCTGTACAGCATCAAAACCACACTGCAAAGAATGCTTACCCACTTGTTCAGACACATGAACCAAATCCAGCAACTCTTTACACTCAATACCTTCCGCCAAAGCATCCACCTTAGATTTCAATTGTGAAAGGAGATAATTTTGATATTTTAGCATATGAAACTGACAATTCAACGCCCTCATGGCTAGAGTGGAAGAAGTATACATTTTCTTTCCCCACCTATCCAAAGCCCTTGCCTCTTTATCAGAGGGTACAGGATTTTTAACCACAGAAGCTTTAACACCTTTAGGCCCCTGAGAAACAGTTTCTGGATCCGCCCTAGGACTCTTAAACAAATACTTATGAGCTTCGGGCACCCTATAATACCTATCAGGCTTAACAGGAGCAGGAGGTAAGGAGTCAGGATTCAGGGAAGCCTCTGCAAAAACATCCTCCACCACATTCAACACAGGAGGAATAGCTAAGGGCCTATGCTGGGGTAAAACAAAATTCCCTAAGCCTTTTCCTGGAATCAGAGTAATCCTGGCCTTCCCATTTAAAGTGCTCCCTCATGGAGTGTAGAGTCTCTGAAAATGAGAAATCCTCAGGAGGAGAAGCTGTAGGAGTGGAATCATCCACATCCGAATCAGAATAAGTAGGGTACTCCTGTAAGTCTTCCCCTGAAGACTCTGAAGCCTGTGAACACTGTTCAAAACTATCAAACTCCTGTTCCACCCTAGGCCTCTTATCAGGCGGGGGCATAGAACCTCTAATCATAGTAATCAAATCTTCTGCCATTTTAAGCATATGTTTCTTAGGAACAGAGCCCGAAATGCTAGGAGAAGCCCCCACAGAAGCTGAACTTGGCCTACCTCTAAAAGAAGCTTTGGCAACAGAAGGAGAGGCCCTAACTACCTTGGGAAGAGAGGGAAGAACAGTTACCTGAGAAGGCCCCTCAGCCTGGCCTACCTCCTGAGAGGGCACATCCTGTAACAGTAAAGTTTCTGCCTGAGACTCCATGGAAACTCCTGGCAAAACCTCTGGCTCCACTGAGCCTTCTAAAGAACCGACGTCCGGGACTGCCGGTTCATCAACCCTAGGCTTCACTGTTTTGTCCTTGCGCTTCTTGGATGAAGCAGGCCGGAGCATCCGGCGGCATATTATAATTGCAACGCTTCCCAAACACTAACCTGGCACAATCTAGCCTCCTCTTAATAGTGCGTTTGTTAAATCTAGCACAAGAACGGCAACCAACAACGTCGTGCTCAGGCCCTAAACAAGGTATACACAATGTATGATAATCCCTATGCGGTATCTGCTTCCCACAAGAAATACAGTTATTCACTTTTTCTGACATCCGGTTAAATACTGAGGCAAGAAAAAACCAAAATGTTCCCCAACGGGGTACTTAGCCAACTCTGTTTCGGTCTGAAACTCCGGTTTCGGAAATATCTCAGAACGCCAACCTGCACTCGCAAAATTGCTTCTGCATCGGACCATGCGGCAAAAAAGACTGGGGATATGACGTCGGTCATGCGCATTAGTACCCGGACGTACTGACGTCAGTCTAAGGCGCCATGACCGACGTCAGCCTTATACTCTGGTATTCGGGCCGACTGGACGCGGACTATACCCAATAGTCAGGACTGCAGCAATGGAAGACGAAGAACATCACACACACGCCCACACAAACACCTAAGGGAAAGGAGGGGCCTACTAGGATTTAAACTACGAGGGAACGAGGGAGTAAACTCACGGGCTTAAACTATAAAATTAAACTAATCACACACACTAACTCTAAGATAGATTTTTATCAAAAAAACACTTACTAATCGGCTGAACGCTAGGAGCTCGAAAACTTGTGCTTGACAAAGCCGCGGCAAATGAGATCTGAGGTTTGGAAGGAGGCTGCAGGGTATTATGGGTAAGGGGAGGAGCTTGGATCTCTAGCTTGGAAAGTTGCCGGCTCGGATCCAGGTCAGATCAGATAACCACAGGTTGATGACCAAATGAAGTTAACTACTTCAGACCTATTGATAAACACATTTATCTGAAAAAACTCGGGAGCGAAAGCTGACCATGTCTTCTCTCGAAGTGGCAAATGAGATCTAAGGTTATGTTAAAGGATGGTGCATTGTGGGTAAGGGGGGAGTGAGTTTTTGGTGGCCACAAGCTTTAGTAATGGCAGAGTCGGATCAAAGGATCGGATATGAACTCAACAGCTGAGGACAGAATGAAAAGTGACATCAGATCTATAGATTTAGCAGAATTCAGTATTGTGTAAAGCATAATCTGCCACAATAAAGCAACCCTAACAGCCTTCCAACCCCAATACCACCCTCTTATAGCTCACCAAATCTAAGGACTGGACAGTATGGATATGCGATTTCCTATCTTGGTGGATATGGACATCTTCAGACAACAGTAATTGTCTCAGGTTTACCAACAACCACTTAATCCTTAAACAGACAGTATAGAAAAGGTTAACCATGCACACAACACCCATCTCACATAGCACACAACACACACAGAGCTTAATGTATGCTGAGGCACTTAAAATGGTCTTACTAAACAAAGATAGCTTAGACTGCCCACTGACAAAGCTATGCCTCAGCTAGTCCAGAAGCACTCAGAAAAAAACACCTTACATCACATCCAACAGTCACACTCAATGGAGGCTCAAAAACTAAGGCAAACACACTTCCCAGGACTCTTTTCACAGGGGACTCCATTGTTCATAGGTAGGTACTAGGCTATTGGCTTTAGGGCCTATATAAGCCTAGCCAAAAACGTACCCTGGCTTTCGCCACCCAAGAAAATTATTTTCCTGTGTCCCTGTCGAGCAGAGCCACAGAAGTGATCCCTGGGGTGAATTTCCTATTTCCCAGCCAATCATCAAGATTTTTCTTGAAGTGTGCTAATGAGGAGCTCTGACAGATAGGTAGTCTGTTCCAGAGTATGAGAAGTCTCTGGGACAGTCACAGGACTCTATCCCTCTAGCATGTTCTGTTTATTGTGGTGACAAGGTTTAGGTCCCTAGTGTGTAGCTCGGGGGGACTGGGATTTCTTTAAGTGGAGCATGTCCAACAGCTCTGGGTTTGACATAGCTTTGTATGTTAGGCAGAGATCGCCTCTGAGTAGGCGATAAGCGACGGAGTAAAGCTGGAGTTTTTTGAGATGGTCTGTGTAGGGCATCCGTTTGAGGCCAGGAATCCTCTTTGTGAGGTATTTCTGTGGCCTTTCCAGTTGTTGTAGATGTCTTGTGAGGTACTCTATAATGGGTCTAATGAGTGATGAGTAGAGGCTAACAAGTCCTCTTTTTCTGGATGAGAAACCTTTTGTGATGAGGTGAGCCACGTAGAAGGATTTCCTGACCACTGTGGCGATGTGATTATCAAAGGAGAGACTACTGTCCACCGGTGTCCCAAGGTCTCATCACATTTCGGTGTTAAGTAGACTACCAGCTATGTGGTATTTCATGGGTACTGAGTTTTTACCAAAGGGGATGACAATACAATTTTTGGCATTGAGCTTCATGCCATGGCTTTGACACCAGGTATCTGTATCAGTGGGGCCCTTTTGTAGTATGTCCACATCATTAGGAGTTTCGGTTATGGCTCCTAGTTTGCAGTCATCTGCAAACTTTGTTAACCAAAGACCTTCTGTGTTAGCCTGTACTTCAAAGAAGTAGATACCAAACAGGAGAGGACCCAGGACTGAACCCTGTGGTACTCCACTTGTCACTGGTCTGAAGTCAGATTTGGAGTCCGCTACTTTCACAGTGTGGGTTCTGTCCGTAAGCCAGTTGGCAACCCATCTTGTGACATAGGGATTTATACCTAGTTTATTGAGCTTATCTATAATTCCAAAGTGGGGGATGGTGTCGAAAGCCTTGGCGAGATCTAGATAAGCTGTGTGAACCACTTCACCCTCATCTATGGCTTTGGTGACTGCTTCAAAGAAGTCAATCAGGTTTAGGAAACATGATCTGCCTTTTACAAATCTGAACTGGGTAGGGTCCAGAGTTTGGATATTACCAATGTCTTTGTTTATGAGTTCCATGATGATACGTTCCATGGCCTTGCAGACCAGGCTTGTCAGGCTTATGGGGCAGTAGTTCCTGGGGTCCATCGTGGCTCCCCCTTTGTGGAGTGGGATAACAGTTGCGGTGCACCATTCAGTGGGCACAAAGCCTGAGGTGAGGCTATGATTGAACATGGTACTTAGGTGGGGTGCCAGTTCATTCTGTAGTTCATGTAGAATGCAGCCTAGGATATTGTCAGGTCCCATGGATGCTGTGTTCTTGGCCTTGGAGAGTGTGTTTTTTACCTGTGCAGCCGTGATTACAGGAACTTTGCATTCTTCCGGTATAGAGATGGGCCCTCTAGGGGGTGAGAGTGGGATAAAGTTAGCACTGAACCTATCTGCCAGGATGTTGGCAATATCAGTTGGTTCTGTATATTTAGTGCCATTGTGCTATAACTCAGAGCAGATCTGAGTGTTGCCATTGAGATTCTTGACATCGCTATAGAATGCTTTGTAGTTGTCTTTAGAGTCAGTGGCAATTTTGTTTTCGTAACTAGCTTTGGAGGATTTTATGAGGGATCTCAGCTTCTTACTGAGGTTGACCAGGGAGTTCCTCCAGTCATGGGATTTTACTCTGTAAGATATACTTATGTGCCTTCAACCAGGTTGAACAAGATAATGATTAGCTGCTTATTTGAAGCCAGAATCTACCAAACATGCACAGGACTCTAGGCATTACACCACAGGAACCAGAATGACCATCACAGTCAATGTAGATGTAAATGACCAGAGATGTACCTACCTGGACTATATGAAGACAGACACTGTGGAGCTCTCACACTGTCTCTTGGGCTGATTTTGGCCTAGCACTGAGCAGCATATTGCCATCCCTTAGGAAAATACCATATGATTAATATTTATTAGCTGTCTTTCATGTGTCATTCTAAGGGGATCCAATATTAGTCAGCTTAAGACATGATTAACAGACCATGTTGCTTTGCCAAGGATGGTCTGAATCTATCTCTTCTAGACTTTTGAATACTGGCTAGAACTTTATCCACCCCCATAGTGCCTTTTTAGGTAATGTCAAATGACAAACCTACAAACACAGCAAAATGAACTCAAGTGAAGCTGAAGGTGTTGCTGCTCAATGCCAGAAGCTTAAAAAAACTAAACTCCCTTCCAAGCCCTCCTCACACTTGAGAGTATACACATCTGTGTAGTCAAAGAAGATTTAGAGCAGCAGAGAATATGCCAGTATGCCAGCTGTACAAGGTTTTAGTGCCTTTCACACTTTTAGACCAGTAGCTACACATACAATGGCTAAAGGTGGAGGTGTCTAGATATTCATCAATAACAAGTATACCTCTAGTTTGGTCACATGGGATGACATGCTGGAGTCCCCTCCATGTGCAGACCACCACAGAAAAAAATCCCATACCATATCCTAGCTAGCTATAGGTCACCCTCAATGTCCCAAGAAGCACACAAATTATACTTGGACCTACTGAAGAGATTTACCATCCAACCTAACACCGTACTCATGGGAGACTTTACCCCTCTATAGACTGGTCATCCTACACAGCCTCAACTCTACAGGCACACAGATTCCTGGACTTCAGAAATACAGACACCCTTGAGTAAATAGTGAATATGCCCACCAGAGACTCCAACACACTCGACTTCATACTCACAAATATGGGATAACACTGCACCCAACCCTCCCCTCCAAATGTCTTGTCCTCCCTCGTGAGGTCTGACCATAAAGCTGTTTCCTTCAAAATGAAAATAAACTCTGTAACCTCAGTAAAACCAGTAATGGGAACTACGCCAAAGCAAACTACCTTCTATTAAGTGATGGTTTGTCAAAATTCAATGCTCCTCCAAACCCAGAGAACACAGCAGCCTATGCTGAATTGTTCTCAGCAACTCTGTACAGCCATGTCAATGGCTGCATACAGGCTTCTCTACCTTCCAGAAGTTAAGCTCAGAACTAGTCCCAGAAGCAAAATTGCCCTGGTGGCATCCTAAATTAAACAGGATATAAAACAAAAGGGGAAAAAATGACAAAAATCAGGAAGGGGAGTTCCATAAAGATTAAAAAAACTCTCAGCAAACTAAACTGGCAATTAAGAGGGCTAATTAGGTCAAAGCCAACTTTAAGGTAAGACAGCCTCCCAGGTTGAAAGCCTTTGACCAACACAAGTCCAGGGCAGTAAGAAAATCCTTCCATGTTGCTCAACATAAGGGCATGGCATCTAGGGCCACAAAGGTCATCACACCACTACTCAGTCTTCACCAGACCCATCAAAACATACAATGCCCCCTTTGGTATGTACCTGACCAAATACATGCAGCAACTGGAATGTCCACAAAGGTTCCTTACAAAAAAAAAAAAAAAAAAAAAAAAAAAAAAATATATATATATATATATATATATATATATAGGGAGCAAATAAAATGTCCTACTCTGACTGCCTCAAAGTCCTGTCTCATTACTCTACCATACAGACAGATGTGATCTTTGCCTGGCATACAAGGGCACCCCTGGACCCTGTTTTGATTAACCTTTTGCAGATATGCAAAACAAATACCATCAGAACTACTGGATTAAAATACTTGCATTTTAATTACAACATAAACAGAACATGTTGGAGAGACGCATGTTTCACAGAGAATCCCCATTCTCTGGAACAGGTTCCCCACCCATGCAAAAGCAGAGTTCCTCCCTAACCCTATTTAGGTGCAGCCTGGACCAATGGATGGGTAACTGTAAACGGGTCTATATCATTTGAACGAAAGTTCAAAATGTCGATCGCTGTAAACAGCAAAAATGCCGATAATCGATATCTGTTTTGTGAGATCGCGGTACAGTGAAGATCGGAAATTTGCCCTTTCCTCACTGTAGTGCGATCTCGGAGTTTGAATATATAATTAGTGGGGGGCGCAGGATTCAATTATCTGCATTTTCGCGGTTTACAGCGATCGACATTTTGAACTTTCGTTCAAATGATATAAACCCTTGTAAACTGAATCCTGGTCTAGTGCCTAGATTTCTGATGGACAGAGGCAATCAGTAAATCACCCCCTGTATAAATCAAATTCACGGGTCACATTTGGGTTCCACAGCTTGGCTTAAAAGGGCCCTGGTGTTTCTTAGCCTAGTATATAGCCATAATCCTTAGGGCTGATCACCTGATTGAGAGAAAAAAGTACAGTTGTGTAAAATCTTTCTATAACAGTAGATGTCCTTCTCTTCACTGTTGCAGTATTCTGTACATATGGGTTTTCCTCTCTTGCTACCCGAACCTCCGGCCAGTATAACAAAAGATTTCAGTCACTGTATGGTACGTGGGACGTCTGACGTGGCTAGCAGTGTGTGGGCAATAAAAGTGACATCTGCACGCACCAGATCTCAGAACTGAGAGTCTCAGTTGGAACCAGTCCTTAGAAGGTAATGCAAGTCTTGTGCCATCCAAAAGGGAACTGCTGTATAACAAGTGGGGTAGGTGGGAGGGGAGGAATACTGCAACATGGAAGAGAAGGACATCTACGGTCATGGTAAGAATTTACACAACTTTCCTATGTCCTTCTGTTCACATGTTGCAGTATTCTGTACATATGGGTGAGTGCCAAAGCTCACTGTGAAGGGGGAGGTGGGTCTAGTAGAATTCTCCAGGAATCCAAGAAGGATACCCTGGTGAAGCCAACTCTGGACCTAGAAATCTGGTCTATTGTGTAATCCTTTGTGAAGGTGTGCACAGAAAACTACGTAGCAGCTTCAAGGACAGTGGAGGTGTCCAAGCCCTTGAAGAAGGCTCCAGAGGTGGCCACTGCACACTCCCTTGCTAGGACTTCCTGTGGTGTTTGTAGCAAAAGGTAATAGCTTTGAAAATCCATGTAGAAATGGTTTGTTTAGATACTGCTTTTCCTAGGGCTCACCTGGAAAGAGAAACCGTTGATCCTCCTGCCTGACTGGTCTGGTTTTTTGCAGATAGAATCTGAGTTGTCTGTGCACATCCAGGGAATGAAGTACTCTCTCACTGTTTCCCTAAGGATTGGGGAAGAAGGTGGGTAGGTGAATGGCTTGGTATAAAGAAAGTTCATTAACCACCTTGGGCATGAAGGAAGGGTTGGTTCTAAGGGTTACCCTGTCTGTGTGGAATACAACAGAGTGGAACAGCCATGAGGGCTTGCAGCTCAGACACTCTTCTAGCTGAGGTCAAGGCCACGAGGAGGACAGTCTTCCATGTACAGTATATTAGGGAAGCTTTGGATGCTGGCTCAAAAGGGGGTAGTGTTAGCTTCTCTAAAATATAGTTTGGGTCCCATGGAGGGGGAATAGGCTTCGTTGGTGGCCTGAGATTAAGGACCCCCTTAAGGAACAGCTTTGCAGGCAATCTCGAAGCTAAGGGGGGGGTCCAGAGGGAGGGATGTTTAAATGGCAAACAAATGGGCCGTAATGGATGAAAATGCTAACCTTGTCTGCAAATGTTCACACAGGTAAGACAGTACTAGAGGAGTCTCGCTTTGCACTGGGTCCAACTGTTTAAGACACCATATGGAGAATGTTTTCCACTTGGACAGATAAGGCCTCCTGGTATTCGGTTTCCTGGCCTCCTGCAGCACAGTGAGCAAGTCCTCACTGTAAAGGTTTCTGCAAGGGATCAGAATCCTATCACCCACAGAGTGAGGTGAAGAGACTGCCACTGAGGGTGGATTTGGGTTCCCTTGTCCTGCGTGAGAAGGTCCACTCTGAGGGGTAACTTGTGGCGATTGCCCTTGGATAATTATAGGAGGGAACCAATCCTGTCTTGGCCACCACCAAGATTTTTAGTCTGTCTTGCTGTATCTTCAGCAGGACCTTCTGAACAAGAGGGAAGGGGGGTGGCATAGAGAAACCTCCCCTTCCAAGAAACTGAAAAGGCATCTGTTACCATAGTACGTGGTTCTGGTAGTCAGTCTGGTGCTGAAAGAGGGAAGTTGGCTGTTGATGGTGGAAGCAAACAGGTCTATCTGAAGTGTACCTCATCGGAGGACCAAGTCCAGAAAGACATCCCTGTGTAGCATCCATTCGTGGGCCACAGTGATGGAGCTGGTGAGGGAGTCTGCCTGGGAATTCTGTTATGAAGGTATGTATACTGCCTGCAGTGTCACTCCCTGGGTGGAGGCCAGTTCCCACACCAGGAGAGCTAGTCTGCTAAGTAAATAAGTTTTGGTTCCCCCTTGCTTGTTGAGATACCACAGTACTGTGGTATTGTCCTTAAAAAGCTTCAGGGGTCCCTGTTGGAGTCTGGTTTGGAAGGCTCATAGGGCCAATAGTATTGCCCTCATTTCTCTCCCATTGATGTAGTCTTTCTTGTGTGGTTCTTTCTACAGTCCATGTGCTTTTAGGTGCCCCAGAGTCTCTCCCGACCCCAGGTCTGTGTACATAATCTGTTTCGGTTGACAAGGTTGGAGTGGAAGACCTGGGTTGAGCTTCAAATAATTCAACCACCAATATACCTCTTTTTGAGGCAGGGCAGGAGGGGCACCTTGTACTCTTGGGGGTGAGAATGGTGCATCCAAACTGACCTGAGGTACCATTGCAGTTTCCTCATGTGAAGTCTGGCTAAAGGCAGCATGGGAATAGTGGAGGGCACATAGCTCAGGAGCCTGAGGTACTGCTTTGCAGTCATTTCTTTTGTCTGAAGAACTAGGAGCAAATAATGTGTCAAGCTTTCCACCTTTTGAGGAGGAAGGTTGGCCTTCATGATGACTGTTCTGATCCTGCACCCCAGAAGTCTGTCTTGTGTGGGTACTAGTTGAGATTTTGGGTAACTGATCTGAAACCCCAGGGACCCTAGGAGTGCAACGGTTTCTTGTAAGTGTTGCAGGAGGGACTGTTTGCAGTCTGCTTGAATGAGCAGGTTGTCCAAATACAGGAATATTTGGATCCCTTGTGTCCTGCAGAAGACTATCACTATAGACATTTGGTGAAGACTCTGGGTGCAGTGGAAAGCCCAAAAGGCAAGGCAGAGAACTGAAAGTGAGAGTAGCCCACTGAGAAGCTTGGGTATTTCCTCCACATCCCTATAAGGGCCAGCTTCAGGTAGGCATCCTTGATGTCCAAGGTGGCCATAAACCCTTGATGGAAGAAAAGCGGACAGAGTTGGCAGTCGGCATCCTGAAGGTGGGCACCTGAAGGAAGAAGTTGATGTGCGAGAGGTCTAAAATTAGTCTCCAGGGACCGTCTTTTCTTGGAACTAGGAAAAGTCTGGAGTAAAAACCTTTTCCCACAGCAGATTGTGGAATCGGCCAAATGGTACCTTGAGTCTTAAGGCTGTCTAGCACTGGTTTTAAGAGGTGAAGTTGTTCCTTTGGGGGCTGGGGAATTCCCTTTCTCTGTGTTGGAATGATCCAGGTCATGAAGTACCCATTTTCTATTATGGACAGAACCCACCTGTCTGAAGTGATAAGTCTCCACACTAGAGACAGTGAGAGACAAATAAGGAGAGATGTATAGAGGGAGGGGGATGGGGTTTCAAGGTGGGCAGGTAGTCACACTACTGCACTGTCTTGAAAGGGCGGCATCTGACTGGTAGATGGTATGGCACTGACAGAAATGGATTGCTTTCTGGAGGTTTTCCTAGGCCTAGCAGAGGGAGCAGGCAGTGAGTGCTTTCTGATAAACTGAGTTTTAGAAGGAAAATTTCACTGAAACTTCAGAATAGCGGATACCAATAGATGTTTTAAATCTTGCATCGTTTTTTCCCTTTTGTTGCAAGGACTTGAATAAGTCTGCCACCTTTTCTCCAAACAGCCTGAGTTATCTAAGGGAGCATCTACCAGCTTAGCTCTAAAATCATTTGTCATGAACTGTAGACATAACCAGGAATACCTTCTTAATGCAGCAGCAGACCTGGCTGAGGCCTCAGCAGCATCACTGCTTCACTTGATAGAGTGCCTGGTAACCAGAGAAATCAGGGAAACAAGGGAGGACAGTTGAGATTTGGCTGCTGAGTCTGGGGAGTCAAATAATTCCCTGGCAATTTTCTCCAGAAGGGATAAGGCATATTTAGACATGTGTTCCTGGTAACTGAAGGTTCTGAAGGCAAGAGTAGCAGAAGTGTTTGTTTGTTTTCTAAGTATAGAGTAAGTTTGTGGAGTCTGCTACATGGGGCAGGCCTTGTAGTTGTGCGACTTACCAAGACAAAACAAGCACAGATCATGGGTGTCTTTGTGAGGTATCTGACGGCCAAACTTACACTTGCCCTGTCTGGATGACATGAACAAGCATTAGAAAACAATGACTGAAAAGAGAGTTCCCCAACAGGGTACTTATCAGTTCTCAAAAATCCAACGTCCAGAAAGGCAGGAACACCTGATGTTCGACTGCCGGCTGAAAAGTTCTGAGGTCTGGTGCGTGCAGACATCACTTATGGCCTATGCCTGCTAGCCACGTCAGACGACCCATGCACCATATAGTGACTGAAATCTTTTGTATACTGGCCGGACGTTTGGGTAGCAAGAGAGGAAAACCCATATGTACAGAATACTGCAACATGTGAATTAAAGGACATCTACAGGGACTCCCTGCCAAGGGTAGCCCAATGTCCGGCCAGTATACCAAAGCCTCAGATTGTTACAGGGACGCTGTACATCACACATTATGCTCCCCACTCACGGCGTAGGGCATAAAGGTGAAATACGGATGTCCACACCTCAGGAACTGAAGGGCTCCAGGAGGAACAGTCCAAGTAAGAGAGGAACATGTGCATTCAGAAAGGGAAACGGGAGAAGAGAATAGTGGAAGGAGGGAGTTAACACTGCAATAGTAAAGAGAAGGACATAGTACAGTTGTGTACACTTACCATAAATGTAGATGTTGAGTGTATTCACTGTTGCAGTCATTACATTTGGGTTACCTGCCTGCAGGTAGCCCTCAGCCGGCCTGAATATCAAAGTCTTAGGTCCTACGTCGGATGCTGTCTCTTCTTCCATGACGTCAGGTCGTCAGGGGTATAAACCATGCAGCAGATGCCATTACATCAGTTTTTCTTGCCCCAGATGTCAGGTGCCCCCATAATGGAAGCAATTATATATACAAGGTTACACCTCCAACAAAAAGCAAATACACCAGAAAGCTGAAATACACTAAACAGGAAGAAAGGTATAGCCAAGAGAAGTCAGGAGGCTGGAGGGAGGGTTACCAGGACTGCAGCAGTGAATACACTCGAACTGTACTATGTTCTTCGTGTTTCACTGTTGCAGTCATTACATTTGGGTAGAGTCCCAAAGCTAAGGAAAGGAGGAGGCAGTTCGAGAGCATTAAGACCAGCTATTAAGCCCTGCAAGACTGCAGTGGCAAAACCAGCTCTGGATTTAGAAAAAATAGGTAAGTGGCAATGCTTGGTGAAGGTATGTACAGAGCTCCAGGTAGCAGCTTCTAGGATGTCCCTGGTAGGGACACCTCTGAAAAAGGCTGTAGAAGTAGATGCAGCCCTGGTGGAATGCGATCTTATCCCCTGTGGGGTAGGTTTTCCATGGTGCTTATAGCAGAAATGAATGCAATGGCCTATCCACTTAAAAATGGTTTGATTTGAAATTGCCTTCCCCTCTGCCCCTGCAGCAAAGGCAACAAGCAGCTGTTCAGTTTTTCTGAAAGGCTTAGTCCTATCCAAATAAAATCTAAGTTGTCTATGCACGTTCAAAGAGTGCAGTATTCATTCTACTTTGTTCTGCGGATTAGGAAAGAAGGTTGGCAAATGAATGGACTGATTAAGGGCCACACTGGATACCACCTTGGGCATAAAGGAAGGCTTGGTCCTGAGGGACACCCTGTCTGCATGGAAGATGATGAAGGGCTCCACTGCCCTGAGGGCCTGTAATTCAGATACTCTTCTTGCTGACGTGATGGCTAGAAGGAAGGCTGTTTTCCAAGAAAGGAATTTCAACTCTACAGTTGCAGCTGGCGCAAAAGGAGGTAGAGTGAGCTTTTCCAATACAATGTTAAGGTCCCAGGTTGGAGTAGGGGCTCTCCTGGGTGGTCTTAAATTTTTAGCCCCTCTGAGGAATTGTTTCAGCAGAGGGTGAGAGAAAAGGGGGTGGCTCAGTATTATAATGTGCTGAAATGGCTGAGGCATGAATTTTAATTGATGAGAGGGAAAGACCCATGTGGAGCATCTCTGTTAAGTATTGAAGAATATGCGGTAAGCTGGGCACTGTTGTACCCATCCCCTGAGTCTGGCTCCAGGAACAGTATTCTTTTCCACTTTTCAGCATAGGATTTTCTACTAGGTTTCCTTGCCTTTAGAATGACATCTAGCACCTGCTTACTGAGGGAATGCTATTGGAGAGCCCAGGTAATTAGCCAGGCTGCAAGGCTCAGGGTTTGGAGCTGGAGGTGCAGAATCTGGCCCTTCTGCTGGGACAGCAGGGAAGGGGTCTGAGGCAGGTGCCATGGTTCCAGCAATGACATACTGCACAAGAGGGGATACCAGTGCTAGCATGGCCAGTCGGGTGCAATCAGTATTGTCCGTGGTTTGTCCTGTTTGATTCTTTAGCAGAACTTTCGAGATGAGAGGTAGCGGGGGGAAAGGCATAAACTGAGAGGCTTTCCCAGGTGAAGGACAGGGCATCCACTTTCAAAGCTAGTCTGTGGGGAGTCCTTGTGCAGAATTTGCCCAATTGGTAGTTCTGAGGGGAGGCAAAAATGTCAATCTCTGGGTTCCCCCCATTTGTTTCTCAAAATGTTGAATATCTTTGGTTCCAGTTTCCACTCGTGTGGGTCCATGAGATTTCTGCTTAGGCTGTCTGCCAGTGAATTTAGCTTGCCTGGCAGGAATTGAGCTTCTAGGTGCACTTGGTAGCTCAAGGCTGTGTTCCACAGAGCCATGGCTACTCTGCAGAGGGGATATGAGTGGGATCCCCCCTGCTTATGTACCACAACAGTGGTGTTGTCTGTCTTTACCAATAATTGTCCTGGAAGAATGTGGTCCTTGAAGGCTGTCAGGGAATTCTGTACAGCTAACATTTCTTTTTGATTTATATGCAGGTGCATTTGACTCTGGTTCCATTTGCCCTGAATGCACTGCCCTGCTAAATGAGTCCCCCATGCATAGTCTGATGCATCTGTTGTTAGGGTTTGGGCGGCAGGGAGTAGAGTGAATGGCAGTCCCTTGATGTGGTAGCAGGCCTCTGCCCACCAAAGGAACTCTGTCTTTATACAAGGAATGATAGGGATCACGGATTCCAGGTCCTGAGAATGTTGACACCATAGGCTTTTTAGATACCATTGTAGTTTCCTCATATGCAGTCTTCCATATGGAATTAGTAGAATGCAAGAGGCCATGAACCCCAAGGCTTGCAGGATTTTCCTTGCAGACAGCTGGGGTTTTGTGGCCAGTAGTTTGAAGTAGGCCATCAAACTTGTTTCTCTGGCGTGAGGTAAGCCATCTGGGAAGTTGTGTTCAAGCTTGCTCCCAGGAATACAATTTGTTGGCAGGGTACTAGATGAGATTTCTTTTCATTTATTGTGTACCCCAGTGAGGTTAGCAGTTTCTTTACAAATGCCAGATGATTTAGTAGCATGTCCTGGCTTTCTGCCTGAATCAGACAATCATCCAGGTATGGATATATTTGAATATTTCTTTGCCTGCAAAATGCAATGATTGGAGCTAGGCACTTTGTGAATACCCTGGGCGCGCAGTAGATAAGCCAAAGGGAAGTGCAGAGAACTGATAATGCAAGTATAGCCTGCTCTGAAGCGTAGGTATTTCCTGGGGGATTCTCTTATTGGAATGTGCAGGTAAGCTTATTTTAAGTCCAAGGTTGCCAACCAGGCATCTTTGCCTAACATAGCAAGCAGCTGATGAAGAGTTAGCATTTTGAATTTTGGGATTACCAAAAAGGTGTTTAGAACAGAGAGGTCCAGGATAGGACGCCAGGGAGTTGTCTTTTCTGGGTACCAAGAAAAGTCTTGAGTAAATACCCTGTCCCCTTTCTTCTGCTGGGACAGGTTGAATAGCCCTGATACTTAGAACAGAGAGAACCTGCTGCTGAGCCTCTGCCACTGATTTGGGGGTAGGTCTTGCCAACCGTTTAGGGTTGGTAAGGTGTGGAAGTGGAATCTGTATCCTTGGGAAACTATATTTAACACCCATTTATCCTGGGTAATGAGTTTCCAGTTTTTTGCATGCAGGGCGATCTTTCCCCCTAAAGGAGCAGGCAGTTGTGCAGGGCTTGGAAGGTTGAAGGTTAAGTCATTGTGACAGTTTTCCATAGGGGGGTGTCTTACTACTTCCAGCTTTGGAAGTGGAAGCCCCCCACTGCTTAGGCCTGTGAGTACCTTGAGACTGTAGCCTAGTCTGCTGTTCCTGGGTTTGGACTGAGAAGGACTGAAGGAGAGAGGAAAGGACCAATTCTTAGAATGCCAATGCCTACTGAATCTGGGAGGTTGTACTTGGAGGAAATTAACAGTTTGCATAGATTTAGCTTTTTCCTCCATCTTTTTAAGTACTACTTCTGCTTTGTTGCCAAACAGGCAGTCTTGGTTCAAGGGAGCATCCAGTAATTTAGCTTTAACATGATCTAGCAAATTTTGCTCCTTAAGCCAAGCATACTTTCTAAAAACAGACCCAGTGACAGCAGCCCTGCAAGATGCTTCCAAAGAGTCAAAACCACATTGCAAATTAGGTCTACCAACTTATTCAGCAGAGTGCATTAAATCCTGTAATTCTTTATTTTCAGCACAGTCAGGAATCAACATAATTTTCTGTTTAAGTAGTCCAATAATATGCTGCTGATACTAACATATGAAACTGGCAGTTTAAGGCCCTAATGGCCAAAGTAGCAGAAGTGTATACCTTTTTACCTCATCTGTCCAAGGCTCTGGAATCTCTATCAGAGGGGGTAGGGTTTTTGGCAGTAGCAGCCTTAATGCCTTTAGGTCCCTGTGAAATGGTTTCTGGGTCCGCACAGTAGGATTCTTGAAGAGGAACTTGTGAGAGTCAGGTGCTCTAACACCTGTCAGGTTTCCTGAGAGCTGGAGGTAAAGTGTCTGGGGCCAGGCTACATTCCAAGAAGGCATGATCTACAATGTCCAGGACAGGAGGGATCGCTAAAGCCCTGTGCTGAGGTAGGAGTAAGAATTCCCTAAGCTTCTTTTTGGAGTCAGAGTAATCCTGGCTTTCCCAGTGGAAATGCTCCCTAGGAGTGTGCAAGGTTTCACCAAAAGAAAAAAAATCTTCTGGAGGGGAAGCAGAGGGTATGGAGTCCTCAGCATCAGAACCCTCATAGGTGGATAAGGGCAAATCCTGGTAATCAGAAGAAACTAATTTCAGAATCCTAATCAGAAGGAAAATCAGCTCTAGGTCTCAGAGGGAGAAGGCTGGCTTCCCCTACTTAAAGTAATAAGGTCTTCAGCCATTATTTGTTTTTTTGGGCATTTGGGCCTGACCATGCAGTTTGAACGAAATGTTTTCTAGGCGGGGGTCGAGCTTTAGGCCTTGAAGAAGAAGATGGCGTAGGTTTGAAATGCAAGTCCGTAGGCCTGCATACACCCTCAGAAGCTGGTGCCTGCACAGCGGCTCCAGACCCATCCAAGGTAGAGACATCCGCAGGTTCTATAGTCGAAGAAGCATCTTGAGGCATACCGGACTCCGAATGGGTCTCAGTAGAGGCCTGCGAATCTGAAGTAGCGGGCATCAGGGGCTGTGAAAGCGCCTCACTGAATACCGGCAAACTAGCGACTAGCTTAACGGAAGGGTTGTCGGCAGCTTTGGACTTATGCGGTCTGTCTTTATTTTTACGTTTTTTCGGAATGTCAGTAGTCGGATGGCTTACCGAAGCCATTTCTGGATAACTAAACAGAGTACCAAAATAGTTTGATGCAAAAATGAACCAACGACGAATAGTTTGAAGATTGAATAAGGCACAAAACCGACAGCGTGGGACGTCGTGGTCTGGGCCTAAGCAAGGAATGCAGTACGAATGAAAATCTTTATGAGGTATTTGCTTTCCACAGGTAATACAATTGTTAACTTTTACTGACATCGGTTCAGACCAGGAAAAAGGATCCCCAATGGAATACTTAGCTTTTTTGAAGACTTCAGTTCTGAAACTTGAAAATGAAAATTTCAGGAGTCGGCTGACTGGCACTTGTGAACTACTTCTGCTTTGGGTACTGCAAGGCAAGAAAGACTGATGTAATGGTGTCGGCTGCATGCTTTATATCCCTGATGTCTTGACGTCATGGAAGAAGAGACAGCATCCAACGCAGGACCAAAGACTTTGATATTCAGGCTGGCTGAGGGCTACCTGCAGGCAGATAACCCAAATGCAAAGATGGCAACAGTGAAAAACGAAGAACCTCTACTGTTATGGTAAGATTTTACACAACTGTACTATGTCCTTCCTTATCACTGTTGCAGTATTCATAACTAAAGGAAGAGTACAAAAGCTCAAGAAAGTTGGAAGGAGGAAGGCCCAGAAGAACCCTTCAGAAACCCACGCAGGACACCTCTGGCAAAGCCAGCCCTTGCCCTGGACACATCCAATTTGCAATGCTTAGTGAAAGTATGAACAGAGGACCAAGTAGCAGCCTCAAGGATGGAATTTGTACCCAAGCCCTTGGAAAAAGCACTAGAGGAAGCTACAGCCCTGGTGAAGTGAGCCTTTGCGAAGGCAGAAAGGCTTTTTCCATGAAAAGAATAAAAGAAACAGCCAAACCAAGAGATCTAGAACGAAAATAAATAAAAAGTTGCTCAGATTTGCAGAATGTTTGCGTTTCAGTTTATACCTTGCATTTTCAGTTCTCAGCTTTGTCCTTTGGCTTCTCTACTGCCCCAAGGGTCTTCACCAAATGCCTTGCTCCTGTGACTGCCCCCACTTTCACCCTTACTTAGAATTAGTATAGGTTTGCCCTTTCAAGGTAAATCAGCTACACAACTGGTCTTGCCAGACATGCTAAAATCCTTAACCATGACAGCATCAAAAGAGGCAGTATTAGAGGGCTCACAAGAAACAGACTGGTGGTCCATAGGCTGCAAAAGTGCCTCAGTGTTGGGCCCCCTAATACTGACAAAAACAGAAAGTCTGGTTACTATCAATCTCATCTCTATCGGATTTTTTTTTTTTTTTTTTTCCACTGAGAAAAAATCTTCGAAAAGGATGATGCCATGCCTGAGTGATCTAATGTTTGGAGAAATTTGTTGTCAACACACGTCTTGAGTGTGTTAAGTCTACTTCAAATAGTTTTAGGGGTGAATGCCTGACAAAACAGGAAAGTTTTACATCATGTTCCAGTGCCAAAACAGAACTCAAGTAGGAATATATGTAAGGAATTGGACAGCCACAGGCACACACTTTTCTCCTAAAAGGAAGAAGGAAAGATGAAGGGTTGTCAACAGGAGTATTCGTCTGTATGAATCTCTGTGCTGAAGCCATTTAAAACAGATACCTGGATGAGAAAACAAGTCTTCAAACATGGACTACTGTCAAGAAAGTTTTGAAAAATTTGTTTGGCTTGTCTGTATATACCTCTTATACTACTACATTGGCTTAAGCTTAAGGTAGACTTATGGCCTGAGTTTCGGAGACTAGTTGGAAATATGGGTACCCCATGGATAAGTCCCACTTGTGAGGAATACTACAACTGTGACCTTAAGGAAGAACAGTTATGTACAATCTCACCATAACCATAGATGTCCTCCTCTTCTATATGCTGCAGTATCCATAACATGGGGGGATTCCACCTCCAGTTGACTCGTACATCCGGCAGTTTTACCAAAGTTAAATTGCTACTGCATACGTAGGTGTATCGGCCTGCCACACTAAGCATACGTTGGGCATAAATGGCCGGCGGGTATAAAGTGGACGTCAGCATGCACCTACCTCAAAACTGAATGCCGCCAAGCACCAGCCTGAAGGAAGCGAGTCTCCAGAAGTCAGGCAAGCGTCAGGGGTAAGGCAGGGTGGGAAACCATACTGCAGCATATAAAAGAGAAGGACATCTATGGTTATGGTAAGATTTTACACAACTATTCTATGTCCTACTATTCATATGCTGAAGATCCATAACATGAGGGAGAATGCCATAGCTCATGCAACAGAGGGATTGGGAGGAGAAGCAGACACACTTTCCATAAAGCCATGCAGAATAGCCCTGGCAAATCCTGCCTGGACCTGGAAATAGTATCCAATTTGTAATGACTGAATAAGATGTAAACAGAGGACCATGTAGCTGTCTCCAAAATGGAAGCTGTATCCAAACCTTTAAAGAAAGCCCCAGATGAAGACAATGCCCTAGTGGAGTGTACCTCAAATGAAGAGGGAAAAATGTTCCCATTGGCCATGTAGCAGAAGGAAATGTCCCTAGAAATCCAGGTGATAAATAGTTTGCTTGGAAACAGGATGACCCAAGGCTCTCGGGTGACAGGAAATGAACAGCCTATCCGACTTTCAGATGGGCCATGGTCTTAGTCAAATAATATCTGGTGAACATGAAGCTAGCAAGTACGACTGGTGCCCGGCAACCAAGTCTGTGTGACCAAAATGAAGAAAATAAGCCAGCACCACGAATGGATCCAAAAGTAATTTATTGCACTGAAACTAGACCGGTTTCAGCTATTTAGCTTTCCTCAGTAGTTACAATCATAGAGTGAGAATGCTCCATATATACCTTTGAAGGAAGGAATGACATCACTTCCTGTCAGAAAAGAAAAATTGTTAATAAAATAAAAAGTAAATAGTTACAAAACATTCAAAAAGACTAGTCTACCATAGTCTGTACCAAAAGTCATGATACATTATAAGTGAAAAACAAAATATTTCCTTACTATTGTGAAAAAAAGGCTGTATGAAATATAAAAAATAATAAAAAATAAAGATAATGGATTAACACAATAAATCTGTAGCTCACATTATGTCTAAGATCCTGATGAGAAAACCACATAATTAGACCATCAATGATTGAGCTGCAATGCAAATAAAGAATTAAAAAATATAACAGTAAATCACATTTGGGTTATAATGAGAATACCACATGATTAGATAATAACAATTGAGCTGAAATAATAAAATGTTGGAACAGTACATCACATTTTGTCATTAAGTCCCGGTGAGAAAACCCCACCAAGTTTGACTATCCATCTTTTCTCCTTGTTGTTTAAAATGTCATGCCATCCTGTTTTAAATGCCCGGTTTCCAATAATGTTATCAATAATGCAGAATGAGAATTTAGCAGTGGGATGCTTAATGGTGTGTCTGTATAGTGCATTTGTAATCCTGCAATTTCTAATATCCCCCAAATGTTCTGATATCCTAATGCGAAACTGTCTGGATGTCTGACCAACATAAAAAGCCTGGCAGGTACAGGTGGCTAGATAAATAATCCAGTCTGAGCTGCAGTTTCCGAAAAATTTAATGTCATATAAATGACCAGTATTTTTACTCGTAAAACTTTTGGTTTTGAATATATAACCACAGAAACTGCAATGACCACAGGGGTATGTACCAACTAGTTTGTCCCCTGTTAATGTTCTCTGAGTATAAGAGTCATCCCCCATGCCACTCTTTTTATAATGAGAAAAATGGGAACCAAGTGTTTTGCCCTTCCTGTATGAAAAGTAGCACCGTTCACCTAAATATCCTTCCAAAAGAGGGTGAGATTTGAGTATGTTCCAATGTGTATTAATGATATTAATGAGATTGTAACTGTTTCTACCATATGTGGTGACAAATCTGCATGTATCTAAATTGTTAGATCTGGCCTGTTTTTTGTAAACTAGCAAGGAATCCCTAGGTTTGTTGTTACTCCATTGTGCAACAGAACTAATGGTATTCCAATGATATCCTCTGGACAGAAATCTGTTAGCTAGATCATCATGATGTTTATTCAAGTCCTGTTCTGATGAACATATTCTTTTAATTCTGAGAAACTGGGATTTCGGAATGTTCTTGATAATATGTTTAGGATGGAGACTGTTGGCATGTAATAGCATATTATATTGTGGAAATTTACGATACACAGATGTTTTGAGTGTGTGGTCAGGTTGTCGTTGTAAGTGGACATCTAAAAAGTGAATTTCATTCAAATCATATTCCACAGTAAATTCCGTCCCCCACATATTTCCATTCAGGTGTTCCATGAATTCTTGAAGATAATCTGAAATTGGTGCAAATGAGGCCCCCATGGCCGTGCCTTGTATTTGTATTCTGAGACAATCGGCATCCATGACTACGACCGCACCCCCTTTGTCCGCAGAGAGTATAACTACATCTTTGCTATTTTTGAGCCTGGTAAGGGCAAGTTGTTCCTTATGAGATATATTGTGTCTAATATTATCAGAACTATTGGAATAGAAATGTAAATCTTTAATGACAGCCTGCTGGAACACTGCGGTCGTAGTCATGGATGCCGATTATTATCGGGATGAGGGAAATGGACAATTGTCCAACCATCATCACTACATGAAAATGAGTACAGATCCAACACCCGCTTTTCAACGAGAAATTAATGATTTTCTACAAGAAGCAGTAGAAGCTGGTATAACTTCTGAAACAACTAAGGCACACCTTATGGTCAAAGATCCAGCCAAACAATATCTTTATTTGCTTCCAAAAATTCATAAATCCATCAATAAACCACCTGGTAGACCCATTGTATCGGGCATCGGATCTCTGACAGAACCTTTATCCATGTTCCTGACTGAAAAACTCAAACCATTGTTATCATGTATTAGAGCTAGAATTCAAGACACCATGGAATTCTTACAATTTGTCTCAGAATCTCAACTTGAACCTGATTGGCTATTATGCACTTTGGATGTTAAATCATTATATACTAGCATTCCACATTGGGCAGGATTGATGGCTCTAGACTTTTGGCTAAACAAAGCCAATATTTATCCCCCTGGACTGAACACATTACTTGTATGTATGGCGGAACACGTTTTGACCAAAAATGTGTTTTATTTCCAGCAAGATTGTTATTGGCAAATACAAGGCACGGCCATGGGGGCCTGATTTGCACCAATTTATGCATATCTGTACATGGGTTATATTGAAGAACACATCATTTATGACGAATTGCACAATGTGTATTTACCTGAAATAGACATCTGGAGGAGATATTTGGATGACTGTTGGCTAGTGTGGAAAAATGGTTCAGATTATCTTCAAGAATTCATGGAACACCTGAATGGAAATATGTGGGGGACGGAATTTACTGTGGAATATGATTTGAATGAAATTCACTTTTTAGATGTCCACTTACGACGACAACCTGACCACACACTCAAAACATCTGTGTATCGTAAATTTCCACAATATAATATGCTATTACATGCCAACAGTCTCCATCCTAAACATATCAAGAACATTCCGAAATCCCAGTTTCTCAGAATTAAAAGAATATGTTCATCAGAACAGGACTTGAATAAACATCATGATGATCTAGCTAACAGATTTCTGTCCAGAGGATATCATTGGAATACCATTAGTTCTGTTGCACAATGGAGTAACAACAAACCTAGGGATTCCTTGCTAGTTTACAAAAAACAGGCCAGATCTAACAATTTAGATACATGCAGATTTGTCACCACATATGGTAGAAACAGTTACAATCTCATTAATATCATTAATACACATTGGAACATACTCAAATCTCACCCTCTTTTGGAAGGATATTTAGGTGAACGGTGCTATTTTTCATACAGGAAGGGCAAAACACTTGGTTCCCATTTTTCTCATTATAAAAAGAGTGGCATGGGGGATGACTCTTGTACTCAGAGAACATTAACAGGGGACAAACTAGTTGGTACATACCCCTGTGGTCATTGCAGTTTCTGTGGTTATATATTCAAAACCAAACGTTTTACGAGTAAAAATACTGGTCATTTATATGACATTAAATTTTTCGGAAACTGCAGCTCAGACTGGATTATTTATCTAGCCACCTGTACCTGCCAGGCTTTTTATGTTGGTCAGACATCCAGACAATTTCGCATTAGGATATCAGAACATTTGGGGGATATTAGAAACTGCAGGATTACAAATGCACTATACAGACACATCATTAAGCATCCCACTGCTAAATTCTCATTCTGCATTATTGATAACATTATTGGAAACTGGGCATTTAAAACAGGATGGCATGACATTTTAAACAACAAGGAGAAAAGATGGATAGTCAAACTTGGTGGGCTTTTCTCACCGGGACTTAATGACAAAATGTGATGTACTGTTCCAACATTTTATTATTTCAGCTCAATCGTTGATTATCTAATCATGTGGTATTCTCATTATAACCCAAATGTGATTTACTGTTATATTTTTTAATTCTTTATTTGCATTGCAGCTCAATCATTGATGGTCTAATTATGTGGTTTTCTCATCAGGATCTTAGACATAATGTGAGCTAGAGATTTATTGTGTTAATCCATTATCTTTATTTTTTATTATTTTTTATTATTTTTTATATTTCATACAGCCTTTTTTTTCACAATACTAAGGAAATATTTTGTTTTTCACTTATAATGTATCATGACTTTTGGTACAGACTATGGTAGACTAGTCTTTTTGAATGTTTTGTAACTATTTACTTTTCATTTTATTAACAATTTTTCTTTTCTGACAGGAAGTGATGTCATTCCTTCCTTCAAAGATATATATGGAGCATTCTCACTCTATGATTGTAACTACTGAGGAAAGCTAAATAGCTGAAACCGGTCTAGTTTCAGTGCAATAAATTACTTTTGGATCCATTCGTGGTGCTGGCTTATTTTCTTCATTTTGGTCAAATAATATCTGAGCTGTCCGTGCACATGCAAAGAATGGAGAATCCTTTCACTAGGAGACTGTGGAAAAGGACAGGAAGGAAGGGGGTCTGATGGCCTGATTCAAGGATAGCTTATTCACTACCTTAGGCATAAAGGTTGGGTTGGTACGAAGGTAAACCATGTCTCGATGGAAAACTGTGAAAGGGGGAATGCCATTAGGGCCTGCATTTCAGAGACCCTTCTGGCTGAGGTGATAGCAACCAAGAAGACAGTTTTCCATGTGCAGTGAGTTGCAAGGAAAAGTCCTTAGCTGGCTCAAACGGGGCTAAGGTAAGCTTTTCTAACACAAAAAGTAAGATCCCAAGGGGGGAGGGATAGGTTTCCTAGTGGGTCTGATGTGTAGGAAAGACCCCTTTCAGGAAAAGCTTGACTTCCAACCTGGATGCCAGGGGAGGAGACAGAGGTAAACATGCTGAAATAGCAGATAAATGTGTCTTGATAGAACAATAACAACAAGCCACTTTATCAATTCACACAGGTAAGATATAACCACTGGTGGCTCCATAGACAGTGCTGTAAACTATGGTTTAGATACCAAACAGAAAACCTCTTCCATTTGGATAAATAGGATTTTCTTGTATAGGGTTTTCTGGCCTCCTGCAGAACGTATTGCGCATCCTCAGTGTAAAAGTGTCTAAAGGGAATCAAAGCCATATCACCTCAGGGTTAAGTTCAGGGTGGATACCTGAGGGTGTATGGGAATTCCCTTCTTCAGTGTGATAAGGTCCATCCTGAGGGGTAACTTGTGGTGATTTGTCCTTGGCTAGATGACAGAGAAGGGGGAACCAGTGCTGTCTTGGCCAAAGGGGGGGGTCACTAATGACATATTTGGTTGTTCTCTCTGAATTTTCAGTAGAACTTTCAGAAGAGGGAAGGGGGGACTGCATATGCAAACACCCCTTCCAAGGAAAGGAAAGAGCGTCCACCTTCCATGCCCCAGGGGTGTGTATTCCTGGCACAGTATGTGGGAAGCTGTCTGTTCATGGGGGAGGCACAGGTCTACCCGAGGAATACCCCATCAATGGACCAGATCCAAGAACATATCTCTGTGTAACATCCATTGGTGGGATTGAGTCATGGACCTGCTTAGTAGGTCTGCCATCATGTTTTGAGCTGAGGGGATTGTAGACTGCCAGGAGAGTCAATTGGCACTGCTGAACAGTCTCCCATGCATAAAGAGCCAATCTGCAAAGGATGTAGGAATGTGTCCCCCCTGCTTGCTGATGTACCAGATGACCGTGGTATTGTGTGTACAACTTTAGCACTCCTGGTAACAGTTGGGCCTTGAATATTTGTAAAGCAAAACTCAAGGCCCTCATTTCCTTGATGTTGATATGCTCTCTCAACTGGAAGGGGTTCCAGGGTTGCCCCCAGCCCATGTCTGACATGTACAGATCCTGGCTGGGGAGAAGAGGTTGGAGAGGAAGGCCTCGGTTTTTTGAAATCTGAGAAATCCACCACTTCAGTTCTTTTGTTAAGCAGGGAAAGAGGGGAACCACAAACTCTAGAGGATGCAGATGCTGTTTCTAGACTGTTCTCAGAAACCACTGAAACTTCATGTGTAGCCTTGCCATGGGTGCCATGGGGATGGTGGAAGCCAGGAGTCGCAGGAACTTCCTGGCAAACAGACATTGTAGTGGAATTAGTCCCTGAAAGTAAGTGGTGAGGGTAAGAATTCTGTCTGGGGGCAGGCAAGCCATCATTTGGGCTGCGAATATCCTGCAACTGAGGAACACATGGTCCTGGGATGGGTTCAGGGAAGATTTCTTTTGACTTACGGTGAACCCCAGACCTTTCAGCAGGGTCATGGTATAGACTAGGTGCGCTTTTGTACCAACCCTGAGGATGAAGCCTGAATGAGTTAGTTGTCTAAGTAAGGAAATATCTGAATGCTCTGCATTCTGCAAAAGGCTATGACTGGGGCCAAGCATTTTGTGAATATTCTGGGGGCTATAGAGAGATCAAATGGCAAAGCACAGAACTGAAAATGCAAAGAACCCACAGAGAACTGAAGGAATTTGCTGAAGAGTGGGTGGACTGAGATGTGCAAGTAAGCATCTTATCTGCCCGTGTACACCATGTAAGGCTGAGGAAGAATCAGGAGCAGGAAAGTTGTAAGAGTCAGCATGTGGAAGGAAGGCACCTTGAGAAAGGTGTTTAGATGAGAAGTCTCCAAGGACCATCCTTCCTGGGGGCTAGAAACACTTGGAATAGAATCCTTTTCCCCTTAGTTCTGGAAGCACCTCTTGAATGGTGCCCTGGAAAAACAGGATATGCAGGAATGGAGAAAGAAGGCCATTTGGTTTCATGGGGGATGGGGAATACCTTGAGAGGATGGTCTGGATTCACAGGTCATGAAGTAAACTTGTTTGATAAAGTAAAATGCCAAGGGACACGAAAAACGTCACCCAAATAGCAATAAAAGATTATTTATTCAGCCAAAACAAACGTGTCACTAAGCACAGAACATTAAGCACATTAACGCTTCTCAAAAATACAATACGTTAAACGAAAACGTACTATATTTTTGAGAAGCGTTAATGTAAAATACAACACGTTAAACGAAAATGTATTGTATTTTTGAGAAGCGTTAATGTGATTAATGTGACGTTTGTTTTGGCTAAATAAATAACCTTTTATTGCTATTTGGGTGACGTTTTTCGTGTCCCTTGGCACTTTTGCAATTTCCTGGTGGTTTTTGTGCCTTGGTTGAACTTTTTGTGGACTTGTTTGATAATGGTATGGACCCAAGTGTCCTGAGTAATCTGTTTCTAAGCTGGGAGGGACAGAGGTAGACGAAGAGAGAGAGAAGTAGAAGGGATTACAGCCTGGTAGTCAAAGACAACCAGGTTTTGCCTGAAAGGGCCGTTTTTGTGCAGATGTAGGAGAGGATCTGGAAGGGGCCTGCTTCCTGGAATCCTTTCTCCCTTTGTAAGAGAGGTGTTTAGAGGGCTTCCTAAAAAAGGAAGTCTTTACAGGGTAGTTCATAGGTTGGTACAAGGTTATCGACCCTAGGGCATATACAAGCCTAGCCATAACAATTCCCTTGCTATTTCTTCCCACAGTATTTACTTCCCTAGACCCGTCTAGCAGGGTGACTGACATGATCCCCGGGGTGAATTTCCTATCTCCCATCCAGTCATCAAGGTTTCTTTTGAAGAGGGCCAAAGAGACGCTCTGCTTGACATGCATGGGCAGTCCATTCCAGAGTCTGGGGAGTCCCTGGGTCAGGAACCTATCTCTCCAGCATGTTTTGTTCATTGTGATGACAAGGTTTAGATCCCTGGAGCGTGCGTCTCTGAGGGACTGGGATTTCTTTAAGTGTAGCACGTTTGACATGGCCTTGTATGTTAAGCAGAGATTGCCTCTGAGTAGACGATATGCGACAGAATACAGGTGGAGTTTTGTTTAGACCATCAGCATACGACATCTGCTTTAGGCCTGTGATTCTTTTAGTGAGGTATTTCTGCGGTCTTCCCAGCTGTTGCAGATGTCTTGAAAGGTACATATCAAACGGGGCGTTGTATTCTATAATGGGTCTGAGGGAGGAGTACAGTGGGACGACCTTTTTCCTGGATGAAAAGCCTTTAGTGATGAGGTGTGCCACATAGGATTTCCTGACTGTTGTGGCGATGTGGTTATCGAAGGTGAGACCACTGTCCACTTGTGTCCCTAAGTCTCATCACACTTTCGGTGTTTAGTGTACTGCCACCTATGTGGTAATTCACAGGTATACGTTTTTTCCCAAAGGGGATAACTATACATTTCTTGGCACTGAGCTTGAGTCCATGGCTCTGGCATCAAGCATCTGTTTCTGTAAGGCCCTTTTGTAGAATATCCACATCATTTAGGGATTCAATAATGGCTCCCAGTTTGCAGTCATCTGCAAACTTTGTTAGGCAGAGTCCCTTAGTGTTGGCCTGTACTTCAGGGAAGTAGATGCCAAACGAGCGGTCCCAGGACTGAACCCTGAGGTACTCCACTTGTTTGGAGCCAGCTACTTTTACAGTGTGGGTTTTGTCAGTAAGTCAGTTGGCAACCCGAGTGGTGTACGGATTAATGCCCAGCTTAGTAAGTTTATCTATGATTCCAGAGTGGAGGATGGTGTCGAAGGCCTTGGTGAGTTTCAGATAGGCTGTGTGGACCACCTTACCCTTGTCCACGGCTCTGGAGACCAATATGAAGTCAATCAGGTTCAGGAGACAAGATTGGTCCTTCATGAACCCAAATTGCATGGGGTCCAGTGTTTGAAGGTTGCCAATGTCTTTGTTTAGAAGATCCATGATAATACATTCCATGGCCTTGCAGATCAAGCTCGTCAGACTGACGGGGTGGTAATTCCCGGGATCCAAGGTGGATCCCCCCTTGCAGAGTGGGATAACTGCAGCTGTGCGCCACTCAGTGGGCACAAGGTCTGAGGTGAGGCTATGATTAAACATGACACTTAGGTGAGGTGCCAGTTCATTTTGTAGTTAATGTAATACACAGCCTGGGATGTCATCTGGTCCCATGGATGCTGTATTCTTAGCTTTGGAGAGTGCGTTTTTTACCTGTGCGGTCATTATTACTGGAATTTGGCAATTTTTCGGTATTGAGATGGGCCCTTTAGGGGGTGAGAGGGGGGTGAAATTTGCACTGAATCAATCTACCAGGATATTGACAATATCCTTGGAATCAGTATATTTAATGCCATTCTATTGTAGCTCAGAGCAGATCCGAGCATTGCCATTTAGATTCTTGACATAGCTATAGAATGCCTTGTGGTTGTCTTTGGAATCTTTGGCAATTTTATTTTCTGGAAACTGGGAACAGGGGACACAAATATGTTCCTAAGGTCCTGAAGTTCTTTGAAGAGCTCAGCAGCTGCAGAGCCAAATAAAGCTTTATCCAAGGGTGTGTCCATAAGTTTTGCTTTATCACCTGGCAAAGGCTGTAGCCAGAGCCAAAAATACCTTCTTAGGACTGACCCTGATGCAGCTGCCCTTGCAGAAGCCTCCATAGCATCGTAACTACATTTCAGGAAGCATCTGGTAACTGGACTGCAAGATTTAAGATTAGTTATTTTTGACTTGTTAGAACAGTCTGTTAATTCTCCAAATTGCTTGATGTCATCTGTCAACAGATCCACTGCATATTTGGCCATACAAGTCTGATAATTAATGGCCTTAACAGCCAAAGTGGCAGAAGTATAAACTTTTTTGCCCAACCTCTCCATAATCCTACTTCTTACCAAAGGGGAGCAAGGAAGTGGAGGTTAGCAATTTGGAGGTTCTATTAGCAGCCACTGAGATGGCAGTTGGGCCTGCTGAAGGGACCTTAAACAGGAACTTAGCATCCACAGGCACTTTGTAGAACCTGTCACAGCATTTAGGTGCAAAAGGTTGGGAGTTTGGGGATTTAGAGGCAGACAGAAAGGCATCCACAAAGGCAAGCTGGGCAAGGGGAATTGCAGAAGGGTTAGGAGACTCAATTTCCAAGAGATCATAATACCGCTTTTGTGTCTCAGATATCTGACTGCAATCTCATTTAAAATAGTTTTTCATTTGAACAATAGTCTCCTCAAAAGTGATGTCTTCCCCAGGGGAGTCTGCTCCATTGGGTTCTTCCTCTGCGGAAGCATACCCCAAATGAGAAGCAATCTGAGAGGAGTAAGCAAGAGATTCATCCACAGAGAAATCTTCATCCTCAGAGGAAAGATCTTCCAAAGGCCTTTTCCTAGGAGTGGAGGGGATGTGGCATGGATCTGAGCTGGCACCTGGCATAAAGCCATGAAAGCATTCAAGAGGCCTTGGGAAAAGGCCTGGCAGTCAGGGGCTTGTTCGGAAGGAAGAACATGTTGTACCGTAGCAGTATGCTTGGTTTTCTGTTTTTTCGTTTTGGGAGACTTAGATATACGGTGTAGAGTTGGGGGACTGGGCGCTGGACGACATTCCACAATGTCCACAAGAACATCTTCTTGGACCACAATCTGTGTAATCCCACGTAGATCTTTGGAAATAAGCCGTGGCTAACCTCTGGCGCCCGGGTCGGACACCTGCGGTTCCCTCTAGGACGTGCTGGCAGTCTCCTTAATGGCTTCCGTCAAGGGAGAATAGTACAGTTTTGTACCTACCATAAATGTAGATGTCCGAGTGTATACCCTGCTGCAGTCATCACACTTGGGTTATCCTGCCGTCAGGCGGTCCCCGCAGTCGGCCCGAATTCCAAAGTCTTGGTCCGGCGTCAGTTGCTGTTGCTTCGTCCCTGACGTCAGAGCACCAGGGGTATATCAGAGGCATCCCACGCCATTTTCTTCTGTTTTTCTTGCCCCAGATGTCAGGTGCCCCTAATAGGTAGGCAAAAAAAATATATATATATATATATATATATATATACACACACACACACAAACATATACATAAAGCTATATGGAAAAATAAAACAAAAACCCTTAGGCACAAGCAAATACACCACAGAGGTCGTATAGAATAGAGTGGTAGAGATATGTTCAGCTAGTTCAGAGGGGATGGAGGGAGGGTAACCTGGACTGCAGCAGGGTATACACTCGAACATCTACATTTATAGTAGGTACAAAAAGGTAGGAAGTATGTTCATTGTGTTACCCTGCTGCAGTCATCACACTTGGGTAGAATCCCAAAGCTAAGGATGGGAGGTGGAGTCAAACAGGATTAGAGGAGGCTAGAAGGCATAAAGGAGGGGTTATAGTTCGTAGAGAAACTCTGTCTTGATGAAAAATGATGAAAGGCTCTACTGCCATTAGTGCCTGAAGCTCTGAAACTCTTCTAGCTGAAGTAATTGCTAGCAGTAGGGCAGTCTTCCATGATATAAACTTTAAGTCAGCTGAGAAAGCTGGCTCAAAAGGAGGTAGCGTGAGTTTTGCCAGAACAAAGTTGAGGTCCCAAGTACGTGTTTGGTGCTCTCTTGGGAGGTCTAATGTTTTTGGCCCCTCTGAGAAACTGCCTCAGGAGTGGATGTGAAAATAAGGGAGGATCAGTGTTGTAGTGAGCAGAAATAGCTGAGGCATGGATTTCAATAGATGAAAAAGAAAGCCCTTTGTGTAACATCTCAGTTGAATATTGCAGAATCTGAGGTATGTCAGGCTGAAGGGTATTTTGGCCTTTAGCTTGGTTCCAGGCGCAAAACCTTTTCCATTTGTCTGAGTAGGCTTTCCTGGTGCTGGGCCTCCTGGACTCCAGAATAACATCCATAACAGCTTGAGAGAGAGGAGCTGGCTGGTTGCTTAGGTGATTTGCCATGCAGCCAAGTTTAAGGTTTTGAGCTGGCTGTGTAGAATCTGATTGTCTTGCTGTGTGAGCAGGTGGGTAATTTGTGGTAGAATCCATGGTGGGCCCTGGGCCATATTCCTTAATAGTGGGCACCAATGCTGGCGTGGCCAGTCTGGGGCACTGAGTATCATTCGGGGTCTCTCCATCCTGACTTTCAGTAGCACCTTTGTGAGAAGGGGTAAGGGAGGAAAGGCATATACTGTTAGCATTTTCCAACTGAATGAGAGTGCGTCCACTTTCCAAGCTTGATGGTGAAAAGTTCTTGTGCAAAACTTTGTTAGCTGATAGTTTTGAGGGCTGGCAAACAGGTCTATGTCTGGGAGTCCCCATTTTTGAGCTATCATTGCGAATACTTGTGGATCCAGTTTCCACTCGTGAGGATCCATGATGTTTCTGCTTAGGTTGTCTGCCAATGTGTTCTTTTTTCCTGGCAGGAATTGAGCTTGTAATTGAACTTGATAAGCCAGTGTTGTGTTCCACAAGGTCATTGCTTGCCTGCATAGAGGGTAGGAGTGTGTACCCCCTTGTTTGTTTATGTACCACATTACTGTGGTGCTGTCTGTCCTTATGATAAGCTGTCCTGGATGCAAGAGGTCCTTGAAGGCTGTCAGAGCATTTTGTACAGCTAGCATTTCTTTTTGATTGATGTGCAGATTCCTTTGATCTGCAGTCCATATGCCTTGAATGCACTGTCCTGTCATGTGTGCCCCCCAGGCATAGTCCGATGCATCTGTTGTCATAGTTTGCCTGGCTGGGGGTAGGGTGAAAGGCTGACCCTTGCTGAGGTGACATGCCTGTGACCACCACAGAAACTCCTGTTGAAGGCAGGGAATGAGAGGTATCATTGTTTCCAAGCTGTGGCTGTGTTGAGTCCATACGCTTTTTAGATAACATTGTAATTTCCTCATATGCAGTTTTGCACATGGTATTAGTAGTATGCAAGATGCCATGAAGCCCAAGGCCTGCAGAATTTTTCTTGCAGGGAGTTGGGTCTTTGTTGCCATTGTTCTGAAGTATTGAGTTAATTGTAGTTGTTTGTCTGGCGTCAGATAAGCCATCTGGGCCATTGTATTCAAGCTGGCACCCAGGAATGTCATATTTTGTGAGGGCACTAGTTTTGATTTCTTTTCATTTACTGTGTACCCTAGGCAACTTAGAAGATGTTTACAAAAACCAGGTGTTGTAAGAGAATGTCCTTGCTTTCTGCTTGGATGAGACAGTCGTCCAGGTATGGGTATATTTGAATTCCTTTTTGTCTGCAGTATGCAATTACTGGTGCCAGGCATTTTGTGAATACCCTGGGCGCAGTAGATAAGCCAAAGGGCAGTGCAGAGAATTGGTAATGGGTTGAACCTGCAATGAAACGGAGGTATCTTCTGCAATTTTGTCTGATAGGGACATGCAGGTATGCCTCCTTGAGGTCCAACGTTACTAGCCAAGCTTTCTTGCCCAACATGGAAAGAAACTGCTGTAGTGTTAGCATCTTGAATTTGGGTACTTGCAAGTAGGCGTTTAAAACTGAAAGGCCCAGAATGGGTCTCCAAGCACTGTCCTTTCTGGGGACTAGAAAGAGCCTTGAGTAAAATCCTTGGCCTTGCTCCTGTGTAGGTACCAGTTGAATGGCTCTCATGGACATGCCTCTGCCCATTGATTTTGTGGCAGGTTTGGCATTCCTTTTATCCTTGGCAAGGTGTGGAAATGGAATCTGTATGCGTGTGAGATAATGTCTAGGACCCATTTGTCCTTTGTGATGATGCGCCAGTTGTCTGCAAAAAGTGCTAATTTTCCTCCCAAGGGATCTGCCAAGAGAGTTTTGCTTGGCAGTTTGAGGTTTAAGTCATTGTGTTTGCCTTCTAGTAGTTTGGGACCCGTCTTCTCCTCCCTTCTGTGTAGCAGTGCCCCATTGGCGAGGTTTGTAAGGAATTTGTGCTTGTCCTCTGCCCCTTGGGCGCCTGTATTTACCCCTCTGTGGTTTGTCAGAAGCTGGAAAGGACCAATTTTTTGTTGGCCAATTTCTGCTGAAGTGTGGGGGCTGTACCTGTAAGAAATCTTTGACCGTCTGCATAGATTTTGCCTTATCCTCCATTTTCTTTAAAACCTCCTCTGCTTTAACCCCAAATAAGACATCCTGCTGTAAGGGTGCATCCAGTAACTTTGCTTTAACATGATCAGGCAGAGATTGTTCCTTTAACCAAGCATGCCTACGTATAACAGACCCAGTAACAGCTGCTCTAGAGGAAGCTTCCAAGGCATCAAAACCACATTGTAAAGTATGTTTGCCCACCTGTTCAGCTGCATGCAACAGATCTTGCATTTCCTTGAAATCAGACTGTTCAGGGTGCATGCCCATCTTTTGTTTTATTTGAGACATTAGGAATTGCTGGTATTTAAGTATGTGAAATTGACAATTTAATGCTCTCAATGCTAGAGTAGCTGAGGTGTAAACCTTCTTCACCCACATATCTAGTGCTCTGGAGTCCCTTTCTGAGGGTACAGGATTTTTAGCCACAGAAGTCTTAGCCCCTTTGGGATCCCTGGGAGATTGGATCAGCAACAGGGATTTTGTAAAGGAATTTGTGCGAGTCAGGCACTCTATAGTATCTATCTGGTTTGGCTGGAGCAGGAGGCAGAGAATCTGGATTTAGACTAGATTCTAAAAAGACATCATCCACAATGTCCAAAACTGGGGGGATAGCAGGTGGTCTGTGCTGGGGGAGTAAAAGAAACTCTTGGAGCCTTTTCTTTGAGTCGGAGTAATCCTGACCTTCCCAGTGGAAATGTTCCCTCATGGTATGCAAGGTTTCCCCAAAGGAATAATCTTCAGGGGGAGCAGCTGAGGGAATGGAGTCTTCAGCATCAGAATCTTCATAAGGGGGAAAAGGAGTAATCCTGTTCCTCAGAGGAGCCTGAGAAAACAGACACTTGATCAGAGGAGGCATAATCCTCCTCTTGTCTAGGCCTTTTGTTGGGGGGGGGGGGGTTGGGAACCCCTGATCAAAGAAATCAAATCTTCAGCCATTTTAAGCATCTGTTTTCTTAGGCATAGGGCCTTGACCTGGAGACTGAAGTGTAGGCTTTTTTGGTTTTAGAGGAGTCTAAAGCTTAGCATAAGATTTTATGGTGAGAGTAGTCGGTCTGAAGACACCTTCAGAAACTGAAGGTGTTTCTACAGCACTGGCTTCCCCTACTGCAATGTCGTCGGTAGGGCCTAAAGAAAATGGCTGCGTCAGCCTAGAACTCTCTGCTGGGGGATCCAAAGCGGTCTGGGGATGCAATTCAGCGGTAGCCAGGGGCTGCGTAGGCGCCTCACTTAAAACCGGAGAACCAGCGACCGGCCCAGCCGAGGCCTCGGAGTCTGGCTTGGATCTAGGCTGCCTGTCTTTATCTTTGCAATTTTTATGCACGCCGGTAGTCGGTTGCTCCGATGGCATAGTGTAATTAAATTTTCTGCCGTAGTGTTGTGCAAAATCAAAGCATCGCTTTATAGTTCGCTTATTGAACCTAGCACAAAACAGACACCAGTGACGTTGTGGTCTGGGCCTAGGCAAGGTATACAAAAAGAATGAAAGTCCTTATGAGGTATTTGCTTTCCACAAGAAATGCAATTGTTAACTTTTTATGACATCGGACTGAGGCAAGAAAAGGTTCCCCAGCGGGGTACTTAGCTTTGAAGACTTTGGACTGAAACTCTATTCGAAAATCTCGAGTGTCGGCCGACCGGCACTTGCGATACTGCTTCTGCTTCAGGCACCGTGCGGCAAGAAAGACTGAAGAAAATGGTGTCGGATGCCTCTGATATACTCCTGGCACTCTGATGTCAGGGAAGAAGCGACGGCAACCGACGCCGGACCAAGACTTTGGAATTCGGGCCGACTGCGGGACCGCCTGACGGCAGGATAACTTAAGTGTGATGACTGCAGCAGGGTAACACGAACATCTGTGGGACTCACAGGGAAGAGGGAGCAGCTGTGGTTTCGGGCCTAGGATTCCTGGCCCTCCAGTTGTGGCTCTCCCAAAGGTCCCGATGCCGGATCCATATCCCTAGAAAGGCGTTTCAGATGCTGATTCTCTAAATATAATCCAAGGGAAGCAAGGCAGCTTCTAAGAGTCTTAGGGACGAAAGCTTTGCAAATATCGCACGACATATGGTTGTGTTCTGGGCCTAGGCAGAATAAACAGAGCTCATGCGATTGACACTTGCCCTTTCTACTGGACATTAACTCACAAGATGACAGTAGCAAAAAGAAATCAACAACACCTATGGGGTACTTATCTGAACACAGATGAAGCACAATGTAACTTTCCCAAGCAAGAAACGACCGGAGTTGGCAGTCAAACAGGTGGCAGAGAAGTTCTGAGGTAGGTGCGTGCTGACGTCTGCTTTATACCAGATGTTTGTTTATGGCCGACATACACTTAAGTGTGGCGGGCCAACATGCGTACCTACGCATTAGCAATTTAACTTTGACAAAATGGCCAGACATATGAGTCAGAGGGGGACTCCCACATGTGATGGATACTGCAGCATATGAATACAAGGCCATCATATTGCAACCCCCCCCCAATATTCTTTCAGAAATAAATCAAGATGCCCCCCATCTTTTTGTGAGGCAAGGAGTGGATGGTCATTATTTGAGATGTGGTAGGATTGAAGTGGAATTCTAGCAAGTGATAACTGCTCCCCTCAGGTGTTTAAGCCGTTAAAGCACCCCACCACTTCCCATTTTCATCAGCTTGACATTTCCACCTGAAGGTTTTTTCTTCCCCCTTTAGATGTTCCCCTTTATCCTACTTCTAATGAAGTGCAGATTTTAGTGGCCAATTCATACTGAATCTGCACAATCGTCCCATTTTCTTCTGGTTTCTTAAAACATCTACTCAGCTGGGGGTATCAAAAAGTGGCTCCTTCTTTAAAGGGGCATTAAGCAGTGGAGTAATCGCATGCTCTAGCAAGCGATGTGTCCTCAGCCAAGCATGTCTCTACATAACTGACTCTGTAGCTGCAGCCCTGCATGATGGGTCCACTGCAGCACAGGGCTTTATCCTGTAACTCTTCTGCAGTGTTCTCAAGTTGGGACAAAAGTTCCCCATGGAACCTGAGCACATCAAATCTAGCAAATTTACAACCCCGATGGCCATTGTGTCAGAGGTGTAAGCTCTCGTCCCTGATCGGTCATAAAACCTTAATTTCTCAGAAATTAAACAGTGTCTTTACTTACAACTCCTGTAGGTCTCATGCTGTCCATGGACACCATAGCAGTATCAGCTGTTGGGTTCTGGTATAAGTACATGAAAGACCCAATGACCCTACAAAAGTGGTACAATTTCCTGGAAGCAGAGGTTTCTGAACCCAGCTTCAAAGATGCACTGGTGAAAGCATCCCCCAAAAAGTACATTTATGTACACTTACCATAAATGTAGATGTTCGAGTGTATTCACTGTCGCAGTCATCACACTTGGGTTATCCTGCCAGGGGTAGCCCTCAGTCGGCCTGAATAACAGAGGCTTAGTATTTCTGTGTCGGTTGCTGTCCCTTCAGGACTGACGCCATGTGATCAGTGGTATAAAGACAGGCAGCCGACGTCATTACATCAGTTTTTCTTGCCCCAAATAAGGAGCTAAGTTACGATGGGAAAACACCACCAGTAAAAAGTAAATACCAACAGCCCTGTAAGGATTGAAGAGGAGAAACAGAGAGAGAGAGAGAGACAAGGGGGCTGGAGGGTGGGAAACCAGGACTGCAACAGTGAATACACTCGAACATCTACATTTCTGGTAAGTGTACACAACTGTACTATGTTCTTCGTGTGTCACTGTTGCAGTCATCACACTTGGGTTGATTCCCAAAAGCTGGCGAATGGGTGCTGGCAGCAAGAAGAGTTGGGGCTGGCTAGTATGCCCTGTTGGACTGCTGTTACAAAGCCCGCCCTGGATTTGGAAAAGATAGGCAGGTGGGTAATACTTGGTGAAGGTATGAACAGAACTCCAAGTTGCAGCTTCCAGAATGTCTCTGGTAGGGACTCCTCTGAGAAAGGCTGTAGATGTTGAAGTTGCCCTAATGGAATGTGTTCTGACTCTCTGAGGGGGTGGTTTCTCATGGTGTTTTTAACAAAAATGGATACAGTGTGCTATCAATTTGGAGATGGTTTGCTTTGATATGGCCTTGCCCTCTGCCCCTGGTGCAAAGCTGACTAGCAACTGGTTAAATTTCCTGAAAGGCTTAGTCCTATCAAGATAGAATCTGAGCTGATTGTGCACATCTAAAGAGTGCAGGATCCTTTTACCCCTTATTTTGAGGATTAGTGAAAAAGTTGGGCAAATGGATAGATTGGTTGAGAGCCACACTGGACACCACTTTAGGCATGAAAGTTGGGTTAGCCCTGAGGGAGACCCTGTCAGCATGAAAAATGAAGGGTTCCACAGCCATAAGTGCTTGTAGCTCCGTCACTCTTCTGGCTGAAGTGATGGTCAGAAGCAAGGCTGTTTTCCAAGAAAGGAACTTTAACTCTGCTGACACTGCAGGCTCAAAGGGGGGTAGTGTGAGCTTTTCCAACACAAAGTTAAGGTCCCAAACAGGGGTCGGGGCTCTTCCTGGTGGCCTTAAGTTGTTAGCCCCTCTCAGGAACTGCTTGATGACAGGGTGCGAGAAGAGAGGTGGCTCAGTGCTGTAATGAGCAGAGATGTCAGAGGCATGGATTTTAATGGAAGAGAAGGATAGGACACTGTGGAGTAGGTCTGCTAGGTAATCCAGGATGAAAGGTAAGGAGGGCTGTGCTGGGTCCGCTCCTTTATTATGGATCCAGGAACAATATCTTTTCCACTTGTCAGCATAGGATTTTCTAGTACTGGGTCATTTGGCTTCATGTATGACATCCAGTACCTGCTTGCTTAGGCTGGCCACTGGAGCAGAAATCAAGGAATAAGCTAGGCTGCAAGGTTCAGGGTCTGCAACTGCGGATGCAAGAAATGTCCCTCCTGCTGTGTCAGGAGAGTTGGGAATTTGTGGGAGGTGCCATGGAGGCAACGTTGACAGACTGTGCAGTAGTGGGTACCAGTGATGGCATGGCCAGTCTAGGGCAATGAGGATTGCCCTTGGTCTTTCCTCCCTTATCTTGAGTAATACTCTTGTAAGAAGAGGTAGAGGGGGAAAAGCATAGATTGAGAGGTTTGCCCACTGGAAGGATAGGGCATCCATTTTCCAGGCCTTACTGTGAGGTTCCCTGGTGCAGACTTTGCTGAGCTGGTGGCTGTAGGGGAGGCAAATAGGTCCACCTTCGGGGTACCCTATTCCTGGGTCACAAGGCTGAAGGTGCTGTGGTTTAATTGCCACTCGTGTTGGTCTAGGAGATTTCTGCTTAACTTATCTGCCACAGAGTTTTGTTTGCCTGGCAGAAGTTGAGCTTGCAGGTGAATATGCATGGCTAAGGCCATGTTCCAGAGGGTCATGGCTAGCCTGCAGAGTGGGCTCCCCCCGCTTGTTTATGTACCACACCACTGTGGTGTTGTCAGTTTTGATTACTAGGGGCACCTGAGAGAGTAGGGATCTGAAAGCTGTCAGAGCGTGCTGAACAGCTAGCATCTCCTTTTGATGTACAGATGAATTTTATTTGGGCTCCAATTGCCCTGAATGCACCTGCCGTCCAGATGTGCACCCCAGGCATAGTCTGATGTGTCTGTGGTTAGGGTCTGGGTGGCGTGGGGTTGTGTAAAGGGAAGCTCCTTATGGCTGCATGCTGCTACCCACCAGGGGAACTTTTTCCTTAGACAAGGTATCATAGGTATGACAGTTTCCAGGTGCTGAGAATGTTCGCACCAAAGACTTTTTAAGTACCACTGAAGTTTCCTCATATGCAGTCTGGCATATGGAATTAGTAGAATGCAAGAGGCCATGAACCCTAGAGCTTGCAGGATTTTCCTTGCAGATAACTGGGTTCTGGTGGCCATTTAAGAGAAGTAGCCTGTCAGATAGGTTTGTTTTTATGGAGTAAGGAATGCCATCTGGGATGCTGTGTCCAAGCTTGCTCCCAATAATACAATTTTTTGACTGGGGACAAGTTTGGATTTCTTTTTGTTGACAGTGTATGCCAGGGAGGTTAGAAGGTCCTTTACAAATGTCAGGTGCTGCAACAGCAATCGTTCAAGTAGAAGTAAATTTGAATATTTCTCTGTCTGCAATAGGCATCTTTGGACAGCATAGGGGGAAGCTGCAGTAGGGTGAGCATTTTGAATTTTGGTACCACCAGGAAGGTGTTTAGAATGGATATATCTAAGAATGGGTGCAGAGTGCCCTCTTTTCTGGGTACCTGGAAAGGCCTGGAATAAAAACCTTGGCCTATCTGTTCTGCAGGAACAGGCTGAATTGCCCTTATGGAGAGCAGGGACTGAACTTGTTTTTGTGCCTCTGCCCAGTGGTTTGTAGGAAGGTCTGGGAACCCTTTTGGGGTTGGCTACGTGTGGAAATAAAATTTGTACCCCTGGGACACTATGTTGAGGACACATCAATCGTTGGTGATGGAGGTCCAGTGTTTTACATGGTGAGCAAATTTTCCTCCTAGGGGCACGAGCAATTGGGCAGAGTGAGGAGAGGAGTTGAGAAGTCATTGTGAATTTTTTCCACAAGGGGGTGGCTTAGCACTCCCTGTTTTAGAAGTGGAGGTACTCCATTGCTTAGATCGCTGCATACCCTGAGAGTGTAGTCTGGGGGGGTCTGTTTCCCCTAGGTCTAGTTTGAGGTGGCCTTGAGGGGGCTGGAAAGAACCAATGTTTGAGGGGCAATGCCTATTGAATCTTGGAGGCTGCACTTGCAAAAAATCTTTGTCTGCGTAGACTTAGCTTTTTCTTCCATCTTTTTTTAAAACCTCTTCTGCTTTGGTGCCAAACAAATTGTCCTTGTTCAGAGGTGCATCCAATAATTTTGATTTGAAATGGTCTGGCAAGGTCTGCTCCTTAAGCCAGGCACGCCTTTACATACAGAACCTGTGACTGCTGCCCTGCAAGATGTTTCTAGGGTGTCAAACCCACATTGCAGAGTATGCTTTCTGACTTGGCTTGCAGAGTGCATAAGCTCCTGTAATTTTTTATTTTCTGCACAGTCAGGGAAGGTAGATAATTTTTTGCTTAATAAGTTACATAGTGTGTTACTGGTATTTCAGCATGTGGAACTGACAATTTAATGCTCTAATGGCAAGAGTTGCAGAGGTGTATACTTTTTACCCCATCTGTCTAAAGCTCGGCAATCCCTGTCTGAGGGGATGGGATTCTTAGCTGTAGTTGCTTTTATTCCTTTAGGTCCTTAGGAGATGACCTCTGGGTCAGCAGTAGGATTTTTGAAAAGAAATCTGTGTATATCCGTGTGAGTCAGGGACTCTGTAGTACCGGTCAGGTTTCCTGGGAGCAGGGGGCAAAGTATCAGGAGTTAGACTGGACTCCATAAAGACATCATCCACAACATCTAGAACAGGAGGGATAGCTAAGGGTCTGTGCTGTGGTAAGTCAAAGTTCCCAGAGTCTCTTTTTGGACAGAGGATAATCCTAGCATTCCCAGTGGAAATGCTCTCTCAAAGTATGTAGGGTTTCACCAAAAGAAAAATCCTCTGGAGGGGAGGCAGAAGGAATGAATTCCTCTGAATCTGAATCCTCATTGGAAGATAAGGGCATGTCTTCATAATCAGAAACCTCAGAGTTGGACTCTTGGTCATATAAAGCTGCTGGGGACAAGTCTCTCTTTCTTTTAACAGGGGAAGGCTGGCTTCCCCTAATTAGCATGATCAGGTCTTCCGCCATTTTAAGCATCTGTGATTGTGGCAATGAAGCAGGTACTTGAGTTTGGGTCGTCTGTTTTTTAGGCGTAGCTCGTAGTCTTGGCCTTAAGAAACTCGGTAGTTTTGGAAAACTGAAGATGCGAATGAAGTCGTCAGTTTGTGTTGAATATCGGTAGTGCGAAGAACTTCCTCAGAAGCCAGTGCCTGCACAGCAGCACTGGACCCATCCAAGGTAGAGACATTCGCAGGATCCGTAGTCAAAGAAGAGTCTCGCGGCATACCAGACTCCGAACGGGTCTCAGTAGCGGCCTGCGAATCCATCGAAGCGGGCATCAGGGTCTGCAAAAAGCCTTACTGAGTACCGGCAAATAGGCGACTAGCTTAACGGAAGCGTCACTGGCAATTTTGGACCTGTGCAGTCTCTGTCTTTATCCTTACATTTTTTTGGGAGATCGGTAGTCAGATGGCTTAACGAAGCCATTTCAGAATACGGAGATAGAGAACGAAAGTATTTAGCTACAATAAGGGCATGATGACAAATGGTTCAGGCATTGAACAAAACACAAAACCGGCAGCGGGCTATGTCGTGGTCTGGGCCTAAGCAGGTGACGCAGTAAGAATGGAAATCTCGGTGTGGTATTTTCTTTCCACAGGCGAGACAACTGTTAACTTTTTCTGACATCGGTTAGAGAAAGAAAAAGGATCCCCAACGGGGTACTTAGCTTTAGAAGACTTCAAGATGATTCAGTTTCGGAAACGAAAGCTCAGGTAGCAGCCGACCATCACTCATGCAAACTGCTTCTGCTTCAGGCTCCTCGGCAAGAAAGACTGATGTAAAGGCGTTGGCTGCCTGTTTTTATAAGTGAAGTGCCAGCAACCGATGCAGAAATACTAAGCCTTTGGTATTTGGGCCGACTGAGGGCTACCCCTGGCAGGATAACCCAAGTGTGATGACTGCAACAGTGAAACACAAACATCTTTAGTAACTGCAGGAATAGCCAAGGAGTTTGACTCAGGCATTCTCTGAGACTCCCTGGCAATGAAAGACAAAGAAAGGTGGGTTTAGTCAAGATGGGAGCATAAGATAGCCATGAGGAAATGATTTGCTGTTTTAGGTTGTGTTTGAAACGTGTGGTAGTATCTTGTTTTAGGGTGGGTGGGATGGAGTTACAGTACTTTGCAACACAGTCTGAGGAAAGTGAGTCACCTGCATTGTTATGAGACTTGTTCCTGGTCAGGAGATATTTGTTCAGCAAACAGAGAATTCTAGGAGGGAAGTAGTGTTTGAAGATGTTTTATAGTGATGGGCCGGTGTCAGGTTTGTGTATTAGTTCATGGGCACTATGCAGAAGGGAATAGGTAAGGTAATTAGGTAGTTCAAGCCAGTGTAGGTGCTTCAGTGACAGGCAGCAGTGTGAATAGGCTAGCAAGCTGGATGTAAACTTAGCTATTTTTCAGTAGCAAATCTGTAGTATATTTTTAAGCCACGGTGAAGGTTAGTCAGGAAGGATGCTGCTTAGAGAAATGAAGGGAGAAAAGATGCTAGTAAAGAATTACTAGAAGTCAGTGAGAGATTGTTTCTATACAGTAAGATCAACTTTTTGTGAACTTTCCTGATGGCTTGAGCGATAACTTATAAGACACCAAGAAGTTTTGTGTTGGAAACTGTTTTATCTGAGGTATTATTTGCTGATATGATATTGAAGGATTTCTTCTGAGCTGACAGAGAATATGGGGAAAACAGCATTAATTTGATTTACAATGTACTTACCGTAACGCTAGATCCTTTTCAGCCTGGTCCATCCGATATGACTTGTTGTTGCTTCGAGATGCTTGTTGGATCCGATCCAATTATCTGTTAGTGCTCCTCACCTACAGCTTCCTCGGAATTTCTCTCCCATAATTCCATTCTTCTCACTAATGTCAGACTGAGTTTGCCAGTCAAACTATCTGTCCTATTGAAAAGTGGAGAGAGCTTTATGTTAGTCTGCAACTCCTCTGAAAGGATGTGACAATTTGGCTGAAGGAAGGAGGGAATGATACTATATTATTTAGGATGACAACACCCCCATCTCTATCAGTGCCTTAAAATGCCCTCATTACAGGTTCCCAATCAGCTTCAGTAGCGCTCTGAAAGGAGACAGCAGACTTTGGAGATTATGTAAAGTGTGGCTTGGAAGAGGGAAAATAAACTTGAGCCCTCAAATAAGACTGCCTGCTGAACTGCTTGATGGGCTGCAGAGATTTTCACACCACAAGCAGTAGAGATTGTACCTTCTCCTGCTTTAGAACTCTGGGGTCCGAAGATGGCTCCACTTCATCTTTCTTCCATTTCTTCTCTTGCTTTTCTTTCCTTTCTCTTTTCTTGTTTTGTCTTCAGGCATGGAGTGGTCATTAGGGAAAATTACTTTCAACATCGGTTTCAATGATCTGATAGCACAATGCATCTCCAAGTGTTCTGGTCCCAGGCAAACCGCACAAAGGTCAGAGGTGTCCTAGGGCAGAAGATTTTGTCAACATGCCCCACAGTTTTTACCCCCCCCTTTCTTTTACAGGGAGAATGGTATGCAGACGCTAGGTCACTGTAATGGGAATCAGAAAGGAGTCGCGGAAGAAAGATAATAAACACCAAAATCAAAAGAAAGATGCTTACATTGAGGGAATATTCTCATAACCATTAAATAGCTATTTGAAATGTATTTAGAAGGAATGAGCACTTAGCTGAGATGTACCTCAGTATGGCTGCAAACAAAACTTGACATTAGTGAGGGCACAGAGGAATTGTGCGAGGAAAATTCTGAAGAAGCTGATGTCTGGATCGGTACCAAACAATGGGACGAGAGGGACAGATGTAACAGGATCTGCAGATATACCTCCCTTGCAGCAAGTAATCAGGAAACTGACTGAGGTAAATGCGCTTGCTTCCAATAGGCTTGCCGTCTCCAGCAAAGCATCACAGAGGCCTTAGTCCAGGAAGGCAACTTTTGAGGGGGGGGGGGGGCTGCAAAAGGACATGCAAAGACCAGATGCCCTACGACTTAGCAGGATCTTGGAAATCAATCTGTAAATCAATGGCCTCTTGATGTCCCTTTCCTGACTGAGGCTTATCTCTGTGCTTTTGGACAGGGTGCCTACAAATAATGTGGCAAATTGCACAGCAGCCATGTTATCTTTTTTGTTTTAGTCTTGCAGATATTTCAGCTTCCATTTCATGGCCTTCTGACTGAACCATGCACAATGGAGACAAAGCAATGTCAATATAAAAATTGACTACAAAAGTATTGATGTGGAATTTGTTTCTTGCAAACAATATACTTAACTTTAGATACTGACATCTAATTTCATGCCTGATAACCAACAGCCTACAGCAACTGTAGCAATATGTGGTGTTCTGAATCCAGTACTCTTTTTAGCAATAAAGCAAGACAGAAAATTGAAAAGGTGAACTCCTCAGCCAGGCTGAAATGATGGATTGACTAATTTCATTACTCTCAACTACAGATTCTTCCTTAAAGATCTGTGGTAAGAAAGAACTGAAAATGGCATGGCTGGATGTTCCCCTTATACCACAAATGCTCTGATGCCCAAGTGGGTAGACATCCACCTGTTAGAGATGGGAAAGAGTGAAAAGCTCTGGATGTAGGATTGTATATCAGACCTTGTACTTGGGACATACCAAGAGGTAGCAGTACTGCAACAATGAACAACACTTAAAGTACAGTAGTGTTAGGCACTTACCATCAATGCAGATGTCTGATTAGATTTACTGTCCCAGTAAAGACTCTTGGGATTTTCTGTCTGTAGAAGCCTGAGGCAGGCCCAAAAACCAGAGATCTCACATTTCTCCACAGCCCTGCAGATGCTCTCCCCTTCTGACTTCAGGAATTCAGCAGCATAAAGACTAAACATCTGGCACCATCTTCATGTCTTCCTTGCCCCATTCTGTCAGTATGCTCTCCTATATCTCAAAGCACAACCTGCCCGGATCTGTGTCAGGGAGATTAGATAACTACATGAGGGTATGAGAAGGGAAAAGAAGGTAGGGTGCCCACCACAATACTGAGGAAACAGAAGACAGAAGAGGGAATTGACACTGCAGTAACTAATCTACACAAACATCCACACTTAGGACAAGTATCTAACACAGCTTTATGATGTTTTTATGCATCACTGTTGAAATAATCATGCTTGAGAAGATTCACAGAATTAGGAGTTGGGAGGAAGGTAAATCTCTGGAGAATGGCTGAAAGAAATCCTGACCTGGCCCGATACATCATCCCCAAGTTATAATGCTTGGCAAAAGTATGGAGAGAGGATCATATTGCTGCATCCAGGATGGCTTGTATGAAGAACTTTCCAAGAAAATCTGTGGTGGTAGCAATAAACTAGTAGGGTGGGCTCTGACTTAAGTGCTGACTTTCCAAACTATTGGTAACAAAAAATATATAAATTAGCAAAGCACTTGGAGTTAGTTTGTTCATGTTTGCCCTCTCCTCTAACAAAGGCAATAACAGGTTGTCTGATTTCCTGTGCGCCTCTGCTCCAAATAAAATTTCAAGTTGCCTACGCACATCAAGGGAGTGAAGGATTATCTCACCTTTACTTTGTGGACATGGATATAATACTGGAATATTGAAATCCTGATTGAGGGACAATTCAGTGACAGATCTTGACTTAAAGTGAGATTAGTGTGAAGAGCAATCTTACCCATTTGAAAAAAAAAAAAAGTGCAGTTTTGTACCTACCATAAATGTAGATGTTCGAGGATCCACATTGCTGCAGTCCTAACCATTGGGTAGTCCGCTGTCCAGTCGGCCCGAATACCAAAGTATATGGCTGACGTCGGTCAAGGCGCATTAGACTGACGTCAGGACGTCAGGGTACTAATGCGCATGACCGACGTCATATCCTCAGTCTTTTCTTGCCCCAGATGTCAGAAGACCCTAAAAAGACAAGGCCCAAACCAAAAACACCAAAAAACCCTGCACCAAACCTATATACAATATATACAAATTTACAAGAATATAGCCTAACCCACACCACCACCCCTAAACACAGAGGGAAGGAGGGAGGGTTTGGACTGCAGCAATGTGGATCCTCGAACATCTACATTTATGGTAGGTACAAAACTGTACTATGTTCTTCATTCCACATTGCTGCAGTCCTAACCATTGGGTAGAATCCCAAAGCAGAGGTAAGGGAGGCTGGCAAATCATAAGGAAGCAGGAGCTGTCAACATGCCTTGCAAAATAGCTGTGGCAAAACCAGCCCTAGATTTAGAGTAGAGAGGAAGGTGGTAATGCTTAGAGAAAGTATGCACTGAACTCCAAGTAGCTGCCTCCAAAATATCCTTAGTTGCCACCCCCCTTAGAAATGCTGTTGAAGTGGCAGTAGCCCTAGTGGAATGAGGCCTAATCCCAGCTGGAACCTCCTTGCCATGATGGGAATAACAAAATGAAATGCAAAACCCAATCCACTTAGAAATAGTTTGCTTAGACACAGGCTTGCCCCGAGAACTCAAAGCAAAAGAAACAAACAACTGCTGAGACTGCCTGAAATCCTTAGTCCTGCTTAAATAATAACGTAACTGCCTATGTACATCCAAAGTGTGCAAAATCTTTTCTCCCTTATTTTGGGGATCTGCATAGAAAGTAGGCAAATGAATAGTTTGGTTTAAAGCCACACTAGAAACCACCTTAGGCATAAAGGAAGGATTAGTACGTAAAGATACCCTATCCTTATGGAAAATCAAAAAGGGCTCTACTGCCATAAGGGCCTGCAACTCAGAAACCCTTCTTGCAGAAGTAATAGCCAACAAAAAAGCAGTCTTCCATGACAAGTATTTCAATTCAGCAGTAGCCGCAGGCTCAAAAGGTTGTAGAGTAAGTTGTTCCAACACAAAATTGAGATCCCAAGCAGGAGTAGGAGCTCTACGTGGGGGTCTTATATTCTTTGACCCGCTAAGAAACTGCTTGAACAAAGGATGCGAAAACAATGGTGGGTCACAATCATAGTGAGCTGAAATTGCTGCAGCATGAATCTTAATGGAAGAGAAGGACAAACCTTTGTCCAATAACTCAGTAAGATATTGAAGAGCCACACTCAAATTAGGCTCAGAAATCTCCAAATTCTTTGCTGCACTCCAAAATAAAAATCTCTTCCATTTTTCTGCGTACACTTTCCTTGTACTAGGTCTTCTGGCTTCCATAATCACATTTAAAACTTGTTGAGGAAGTTGAGACCTGCTGTGTTTCAAAACAGAATATGCCAGGCTGTTAGATGAAGAGAGTGAAGCTTGACATTGAGCAGGTGACCGTCCTTCTGAGATAACAGGTGTGGAATCAAAGGTAAAGGCCATGGAGGCTTCCTTACCAGACTCCTTAGTAGTGGGTACCAGTGTTGCCGAGGCCAATCTGGAGCTATTAAAATCATCCTTGGCTTGTCTTGTCTGACCTTTAGGAGCACCTTCGGGAGAAGAGGCAGAGGTGGAAAGGCATACACATGAAGATTTTTCCAACTGAAAGAAAGAGCATCCACTTTCCAAGCTGTGTGATGAAACCCCTTTGTGCAAAACTTTGGCAGCTGGTGGTTTAGTGGAGAAGCGAACAGATCTATGTCTGGAGTTCCCCATGACACTGTCAAGTTCTGAAATACATGAAAATCCAGTTTCCACTCGTGGGGATCCATGATTTGTCTGCTTAACACATCTGCTAAGGAGTTCTGTGCTCCCGGCAGAAACCTTGCCTGAAGAGTCAGTTGCAAGCTGAGCGCAGTCTCCCATAAAATCATTGATTGCCTGCATAGAGGATAAGAATGTGTTCCCCCTTGTTTGTTGATGTACCACATGACAGTTGTGTTGTCTGTTAGAATCAACACCTGCCCCGGAAGAAGCAACTCCTTGAAAGCCATTAATGCAAACTGGACTGCTAACATCTCCTTCATGTTGATATGTAGATGCAGTAGTCTGGCAGGCCACTTGTCTTGTATCCACTTTCCATTTAGATGAGCTCCCCAAGCAATGTCCGAGGCATCTGTTGTTAAAATCTGACTCGCCTCTGGCCGGGTCACAGAGAGTCCCTTGTTTAGGTGACATTCCTGAGCCCACCACAAAAATTCTTTTTGGATGCAAGGTATTATTTGAATGACAGTGTCCAAATCCTGGCAGTGCTGTGTCCATACATTTTGAGATACAATTGCTGCTTCCTCAAATGCAGTTTGGCATTGGGAAGCACCAGAATACAAGATGCCATGAACCCTAAGGCTTGAAGGACTGTCCTTGCAGTCAGCCCGGACTGAAGAGATAGTTGGTGGAAATAACTGGAAAGATTCTTTTGTTTGTCCGGGGTTAAAAAGGCCATCTGGGCTGCTGTATTCAGTCTCACACCCAGAAAGCACATGTCTTGAGAGGGTACTAGACTGGACTTTATTTCGCTCACAGAATACCCTAGGCATCTTAGCACTGCTATGACATATTCCAAATGCTGTAGAAGGTCTTCCTTTTCTTGAGCCAGAATCAGGCAGTCGTCCAAGTAAGGATAGATTTGAATTCCTTTTAGCCTGAAGTAAGCTATCACTGGAGCCAGAACCTTTGTGAATACTCTGGGCAGTAGATAAGCCAAAGGGCAATGCAGAGAACTGATAATGAGAATTTCCAGCTCGAAAACGCAGATACTTTCTGCAACTTAGTCTTATAGGCACATGAAGGTAAGCTTCCTTGAGATCTAAAGTTACCATCCAGTGATCTTTGCCCAGCAGAGGTAAAAGCTGTTGTAACGTCAACATTTTGAACTTGGGAATGTCCAGATAAGTGTTGAGGATAGATAAATCCAAAATTGGTCTCCACGTGTTCCCCTTCTTTGGTACTAGGAACAGGCGAGAATAAAATCCTAGGCCTCTTTCTGGTACAGGGACTGACTGAATGGCCCCTATTTGGAGTAACAGAGAAATTTGCTTGTGAGCCTCTTTTCTTTGTGGAGGAGGAACGCCTGGCATGCCTTTGAAAGGGGGCAAGGTATGGAAATAAAACCTGTAACCGTGGTGAATGATATCCAAAACCCATCTGTCTTGAGTAATTAAATCCCAATTTTCTTTGAAAAGAGACAGCCTTCCTCCCAAAGGAGCTGCCAGACGAGAATGTACTGGCAGCTGAAAAGGCAGGTCATTGGGTCTGTTTACGAAAGGACTGACCCCTGCCCTCACCAGAAGTCTGAGCAGGAGAACTCCCTGTTCTAGGCCTAAAAGAACCTTGAGCTCTGCCCCTACCCCGCCTAGACCTACCCCTAGACTGGGAATCATAAGCAGGATATGTCCATCCCTTAGTAGGCCAATTCCTGCTAAACTTTGAGGTTGCACCTGCAAAAAATCTTTAACAGTCTGCATAGACTTAGCCTTGTCCTCCATTTTCTTTAAAACTGCTTCCACAGGCGAACCAAACAACACATCAGACTGTAAAGGAGCATCTAAAATCCTTGTCTTAACATGCTCAGCTAAATTCTGATCCCTCAACCAGGCGTGCCTGCGAAGAACAGAACTAGTGGCAGCCACCCTCGAGGAGGCCTGCACAGCATCAAAACCACATTGCAAAGAATGCTTACCCACTTGTTCAGACACATGAACTAAATCATGCAACTCTTTACATTCAATACCTTCCGCCAGAGCATCCACCTTAGATTTCAATTGTGTAAGGAGATAATTTTGAAATTTTAGCATGTGAAACTGACAATTCAACGCCCTCATGGCTAAAGTGGAAGAAGTATACACTTTCTTTCCCCATCTATCCAAAGCCCTTGCCTCTATCAGTGGGAACAGGATTTTTAACAACAGAGGCCTTAACACCTTTAGGCCCCTGAGAAACAGTTTCCGGGTCTGCCCTAGGACTCTTAAAAAGATACTTATGAGCTTCAGGCACCCTATAGTACCTATCAGGTTTAACAGGGGCAGGAGGCAAAGAATCAGGGTTCAGGGAAGCCTCTGCAAAAACATCTTCCACCACATTCAACACAGGAGGTATAGCTAAGGGCCTATGCTGGGGTAAAAACAAGAATTCCCTAAGCTTCTTCCTGGAATCAGAGAAATCTTGGCCTTCCCATTTAAAATGCTCCCTCATGGAATGCAGAGTCTCTGAAAATGAGAAATCCTCAGGAGGAGAAGCTGAAGGAGTGGAATCATCCACATCAGAATCAGAATAAGGAGGATACTCCTGCACGTCTTCAACCGAAGACTCAGAAGCCTCAGAACACTGTTCAAAACTCTCAAACTCAGGCTCCACCCTAGGCCTCTTATCAGGAGGGGGCATAGAACCTCTAATCATAGTAATCAAATCCTCTGCCATTTTAAGCATATGTTTCTTAGGCACAGAACCTGAAGAGCTAGGAGAAGCCCCCACTGAAGCTAAACTTGGCCTACCTCTCAAAGAAGTCTTGGAAACAGAAGGAGAGGCTCTAACCACCTTAGGAATAGAGGGAAGAACAGCTACCTGAGAAGCCCCCTCAGTCTGGCCTACCTCCTGAGAGGGCACATCCTGTAACAGTAAAGTCTCTGCCTGAGACTCCAAAGAAACTCCTGGCAAAACCTCTGGCTCCACTGAGCCTACTAAAGAACCGACGTCCGGGACTGCCGGTTCTTCAACTCTAGGCTTAGCTGCTTTGTCCTTGCGCTTTTTGGACGAAGCGGGCGTCGGAGCATCCGACGGCATTTTATAGTTACAACGCTTCCCAAACACTAACCTGGCACAGTCTAACCTTCTCTTAATAGTGCGTTTGTTAAATCTAGCACAAGAGCGGCATCCAACAACGTCGTGCTCAGGCCCTAAACAAGGTATACACAAAGTATGGTAATCCCTATGAGGTATCTGTTTCCCACAAGAAATACAGTTATTCACTTTTTCTGACATCCGGTTAAATACTGAGGCAAGAAAAAACCAAAATGTTCCCAACGGGTACTTAGCCAACTTTGATTCGGTCTGAAACTCCGACTTCAGAAAATTTCAGAACGCCAACCTGCACTCGCAAAACTGCTTCTGCATCGGACCATGCGGCAAAAAAGACTGAGGATATGACGTCGGTCATGCGCATTAGTACCCTGACGTCCTGACGTCAGTCTAATGCGCCTTGACCGACGTCAGCCATATACTTTGGTATTCGGGCCGACTGGACAGCGGACTACCCAATGGTTAGGACTGCAGCAATGTGGAATGAAGAACATCAAAAGACTAAATACTCTTTACACATTAATGCCCACAATTCTGAAATATGCCTGGCTGATGTCAGATCAGTCTTCTAGGCAGTGTTGTGCTAGTTACTTATAAAAGTAACAAGTTACTATTACTAGTTACTTTTAAGAGAAAGTAATATATTACTATTACTTTTCTAAAAAAGTAATACATTACTATTACTACTTACTAAAGTAACTAGTCACGGTTCAGTCACTTTTAAGTATGGTTTATCAAATTTCATATTCAGATTTACTCACACAGTACTTGTGTGTGAGGAATACATGCTTACTGCTCATGAATAGGAGTGTATTAAAGTTGCATACACAGTGTTACAATAATGAATAGCATTTTACAGTTTACAAAGTCCCACAGACTAGTCTTTATAGTCAGAGTCACAATTTAATACTCAAACCAAAGTACGCACAGCCAGCAACACAAGACCCATAAGTTACAACCCATCAAATTTTCAACAATGTACATTAGGCTAATCTGCTAAAACTAATACTGATGACGCAAAAATGCTTACAGAAAACATCATATAGGTCTAAAAAGACTTAACACAACAAAGTCAACCAAAATATCACTTTATATACCTATTTACAATAACTACACATTTCTGTTGGCTCGAAGAAGGAGCAACGTTTCAAAGTGTTCGTTGGTGAGTCTTTCTTGCATTCAGCACTTGTCCACCAAGACTGAATAAACATTCAAGGGGTGCACTAGATGGCAGAGCTGTATTAGTGTTCAGAAATATCTTGACTATAGGGTAACTGTTGAGAAAAGACATTTCTCTGGAAGGGTCAGCCAGATACATGTCCATCTGAGAAGATATGCTGACACTGGCTGTCTCTTTGAAGCTGAAAAAGCCGTCTTCGGCAGTTAATGCAGATGATTCAGATAACCCATGTGCAGGTTCATCCAGTTTCTACATGGCATCAAGTAGCAGAGCCTTGCCTCTGAGTTTCTGCTCCTCATTGTCTATTCATCGCAAATGGGAATGTGGATGCACTATGAGCTAGAATGAGCTATTCACACTCCAGAAGGTGATTGAACTCAGCCTCAATGCTTTTAAGAAGAGCATCAGCTAGCAGCACAACAAGCTTCACAGACTGCCTGACTTTGGACAACTTATTTTTCAGGCAAGTAACGGTGGGGATAAGGATTCCCATGAAGCTTTTCAGCTCCGACTGCAGAATGTCCAGAGCCATTGCACAAACTCAGCAACAAAGGTAACTTCTGCAGGCCTGAAGATGGCAATTCCAATCTGCTCATATATCTCATTCAGCAAGCCTTGCTCTGAGTTGCAATGATGTGAATTCTCTCCATCATGTAGAAAGTGGAATTCCATCATGTCGCATTGGGAATAATCAATGCCAGATTACACACTTACTTCGAACCATCTCAGCAGCTTGGGTGCTCTGACAAGCCTTGTTCCAAGCAGCATAGCATTTGGCCAGGGTGCTTCGCATGACCTTTTTATGCTGTGCATCATTAGCAGATTCAGCATCTTGCATGGCAACTAGATTCAATGTGTGTGCTGCACATCTCAGATGGGGAGGCAGTGAATACCTGTTCTCGCTTTGCCCTGACTGACTCAGCATGGCTGTCATGCTGTTGTAAATCACTTCACCATCATCCTCATCTTGGGACAGAATACTTGTAGTCTCGCATCTCTCACATTCAGAGAAGACAGTGAAAGCCTTTACAAAATTGCTGTCATTGTCAGTAATTGTTGCACACACCTTTTGATCCATCTTCTACTTGATGGGAAATCTGCAGAATGACAAAGAAGCTGACTTTCTTTGAAGTGTGTCACAGTCAATTCAATGGGCGGTGACACCAAAGAAACTACAATTCTGATGGGTCCAAATGTCAGCCGTAGTGTGCTGCATACTATCAACATTCGTACTGGAAGAAGCTGCAAGCATGTTCTTCTCATTCGTAAGCATATTTGTGTACTTTTGTATAAAATCATATATCTGACAAATCTCTGTGGTTTTGCTTAAAGTTAAATCACTGCCTCAAGGCAAAATCTTTCTCACTGCATCATTAACACCACACACAAGCTCGTCTTTTATCAACTTATCTCTCAGATCACCAAATCTCCACGTTTTTGCCTTGTTTCTCAAGTCAGTTATATATGCTACAAAAGTTTCACCAGGCTTTTGAGCTCTTGTGTAAAGTAGTGCCTTTCCACTGTAATATTCATTTGAGGGTTGCACATTTCTCTAAATTTACGTTTTAAGCACTCAAGTCTTCCCGCATTTCAGCCTGTACAATATGGCAGTCTTCCCCCTTCTCTGTATAAACAGCAGGTACATACACAAATGAATGTTCTCTCTCAATGGCTTCTGACCCAGCTAAATTGAGCAGAATAAATGCTTCTGTATGTGTGTCTTTATCAGAAAAAGCAGCTTGTATGAAAATATCATTCTTGCTCAAACACTCCAACGTTCAACAATATTATCAAATGCAAGTGGATCAGGTCTGTGAAATCCCTCTGCCATGCCAAATAAGTGTCAAACACACACCAGGTACTTGTAATCATATTCAGCTGCACGACAAATTCTCTGAAATAACTGTACTCTTTGAAAAGACTGTACTGTGATACTGCAGACACTGCCAACACTTTGCACACTTTAGATACTTTGAATACCTTTAATGTGAAAAAGTAGTACATTGCAAAAGAATACACTTGTTTTCTCTTTGATGAACATTTTATATGATTCAGATACTGTTTCAAATGTTTTTGTAATTATTTCAAGTACCTTTTTCAATATGTCGCAATTTTGAAAATGTTGTTTATTCAGTAGGTTTGGAATGCTTCACTTTATATTCATTGAGGGAAAAATCATTTAAATGAGTTTAAAAACCTGGAAATATTTTCTGACCTGTTTGAGAGTCGCTTGAGCCACTCTTGTATATTCCTCCATTTCTGAGTGCGCGCTTCATAGTTTTAAGAAGTTTTGACTTCAGATCCCATTCTGACAACGTCACTCATCTTGTGTATTCAAATAAGATGATGAGGCCTGGGTGTTCATTTAAGATATTTAATACACAGAAACACATTAGGATGGATGACTGGAACATAAACCTTAAACGAACTAGCTGATTGACTGCTACACACATACATGCTTTCACTCCAGCTGCTTACACAAAATGGCACTCTGCTTGCACGTGCTCAGTAGTTTTTTTGCATGTGCCCATGAACTACAGTGGCTTTAAAAGTACAAGACACACACTATGATCTAAAATCCCCGAGTTTGAATGGGTTTTTCCTAAGGGTGTCCCAGTTTCCACCACATTCCCAAGACATGCTGCAGGTGGATTAGACATTAGAAATTGGCCTTAGGTGTGAGTGTGTGCATGCGTGTGCCGTTGGGTGCTGGGGCTGGCAACTAAAAAATGCAAAACTCCACTGCCACTTGTTCTGCAGACTGATCCACCGTGGTGATTCCTAATGGGCACAGTCGAAAGGAGATGATGACTAGTCTTTATAGCTAGAGAGTCATATATAATTAAACCAAACCAGACAGCAGCACAAGACCTATAAAAACCCATCACATTTTGTTTATTTTCAGTTACTAAAAATCAAAACACGAAAAGAATTTTAAACAGAACATAAAATATTGTCAAGACAAAAGTTGGTTCATCATAGATCCCTTCAGGAGTACTGCTTGGTGCAGTGGGTTGGAGCATCGGGTGCTCAACTGATGAGTTTGATTCCAACTGATGGTGCTATGAAGAACCAATGCCATTTATTATACTGCTAGTAAGGATATGATCTCTAGCAGGCTAGAATTGTCCCAGTGTTAGGGGATGCTGTAGTGGGGGAGAGCCCCACAGTACCGGGCAGGGCTAAAGTCTGGTCTTCATTAGCTTTCGCCTCCTTGCAGTGCTAAAGATAATGAAGTAAACTTTGCTCCAGACTAATTCTAATGACCTGTTATGAATGCTATGTGCTATGAATTGTGCCAACATTATGTTGTAATTTTTTATCCACATTGCCACTTCAAAGTGTCTAGTACTTCCTAACATCTGATTACTATCCATACTATATAGGGACCCCAGAAGTTTTACATCACTCTTTAGGAGGCTATATCGCCCATATTGAGAACCACTGGTTTAAGCAAATGTAACTCAAAAGTAACTCGCATTTAAGTTACTAGTTACCAAAAAAGTAATATATTACTATTACAGTGGTGGTGCTGCAGTAGTGTTGGTCGCCTCACAGTAAGACGTTGCCCTATTCGATTCTCATCTAGAGCGTCTTCTGTGTGGAGACGTGCGTGAATGGGTGTACCTTCGTTGAAGGTTGTGCGTCAGTGCCGGCAACTCGGCACGTAAAAACTACTGCCAATCATTAGCGGACCGGAGTTCCGCTGTGGCCGAAAGAAGAACTAGTTATATTACTAGTTACTAGAAATTGTAATATATTACAGTAATATATTACATTTTATAATATTACTCCCATCACTGCTTCTAGGTAAGCATCTTAATAGTGACAGAAGCAGCTGGCTCAAAGGGCTGAAGCACAGCTTTTTCCAAAGCAAACATAAGGTTCCACAGAGGTGCTAACTCTCTTCTAGGGGCATTAAGTGGAGGACCCTATTAGGAATTATTTCATGGATAGCTGTGAGTAGGCAGAGGATGCATGTGCAGACAGGGTGATATAGCTAAGGCATGAACTTTAATAGTGGCATAAGACAAACCCTATTTAAAGAGGCTAGAGAGGTAACAGAGGGCCAATGATAGCCAAGCTTGTTAAGGCTGCTGTCCTATGTTGTGCAACCAGTGTGACAGCAGATTTGATTTTTTTTATATAGGATTTCCTGGTGCTAGGTTTTCTAGCCTCCTTCAAGATGTGCAAGATGTCCTCAGAAAACAAGTGTGGGGAAGGTATGAACTCTAATTCATTCATTCTGCCAGCTTCACTGTCTTCAAGTAAGTGTGTGTTACAGACCCTTGCTGAGAAGGTCCACCTGTTTTGGTAGTGCCAGGGGTTCTTTACTATGTTTAATGTTTATACACACTGTCTTGCATTTGTGGCCTGTCTCAATGCTGAAAAGGGTCCCAGGACCAGCCTAACATGGTTAAATAAATGGTCAGAAGTACAACCAGTGCTGTCTGAGCCATCCTTAGCCCATCCTCCAAGATTTTCTGAAGTACCCAGGGATGAGGGGTAAGGAAGGTAACGCATAAACAGATTTGCCCAATGGAAGGAAAAGGCATATGCAAGTCCAAGCTTCCTTTTGTGTGGCTCTTGTGCAATACTGAGTCACTTGTTCTGAAACAAACACCACACCCTGTCTCTCCAAGCTATTAGGCTGAGGGTCGATATCCTTTAAATCTAGGGTAACCATCAGCTCCACTGGGAGGGCCACAGGTTAAAGTTTTTGCAAGGTTAGCATCTTGTATTTTGGAAGTAGAAGTAGTCACCTTGATAAATCCAGAATGAATCTCCAAGAGCCCTTTTTTCTTGGAACAAGAAACTCTGGAGTAAAATCCTATGCCTGCCAGTCTTAATAGTAATGAAATAAGGACTTATCTATTTTTTTTTTTTAACTGAGCAGACCACTGATTAATTTTGACCAATTTCAGTCTCTGCCAGGGTCACTGAGCTAACAAGTTCTGAATCTGTGCTCATGCCAGAAGTTGCTTTTTGACTCTGGGAAATGCACTGAAACTTTGTGGTCTTTAAAAAATGCATGGAGCAGCAAATAGAATAGTTGTGTAAAATCTTACCATAACCATAGATGTCCTTCTCTTCCATGTTTCAGTATTCCTATTATGGGATTTCCAGCCTAAGGTGACCAGATATCGGCTCCTATACAAAAACTTAAGCCTGGCTGCTGTAGGAAAGAGGGACATCACACGCAGGGCCATAAACCAGGGACCATAAATGTGACGTCTGCATGCACAGACTTCAGAACTTGAAGCCCAGGATAAGGTGTACAGAAGACCAAGTTGAGGATAAGGAGCAAATGTTCCTGAAGGGCTGTACAGATTAGCCTGTAGGGAGTGGGATACAGAGGTCAAAGACCACCCATCCAATACAGATAGAAAAAAGGGGTTATGGAGGGTGAGAATGAATACTGCAACATGGAAGAGAAGGATATCTATGGTTATGGTAAGATTTTACACAACTATTCTATGCCCTTCTATTCCTATGCTGCAGTAATCATACTGTGGGAGAGTACCACAGCTAGGAGTGAAGGGAGGGGGCAGAGGTACAGGATTCCAATAATCTCTGCTGTACTGCCCTGGCAAATCCTGCTCTGGCTCTACAGAATTGGTCTAACTAGTCTAGAAAGCAGCGATGGCTGTAAAAGCAAGCAGGCTTTAATGGCAGAAAGGTGGACTTTCACTGAAAAATATGCTAGTCCTTCCTTAATGAGCTCACATATATAGGCAAGGAGAAGTGAGGGACCTGCCTGAAAAGGGTTCATTGTCCTTAAGGGAACACTATTTTGAGAATCTCTGCCATTTAGATAAATTTTTCTAGTAGTTGGTTTCCTAGCCTCCCTCAGGACTGAGAGCATGTCCTCTGAGTAGTGTTGTCAGAAAGGGATCAGAAGTTGATCACCCAAAGAGTTACGTGCAGCAAAAACAGCTGGGGGTGAATGAGAGATCCCTTTTGTTGCGTTAGAATGTCCACCTTGGTGGGTAACTTGCGGTGATTGCCCTTGGATAGGGAATGAAGAAGGGGGAACCGGTGTTGCCTTGGCCAATAAGGAATCACCAGCAAGATTTTTGGTGGTTCCTTCTTGATTTTCAGGACGACCTTTTGTATTAGAGGAAAGGCGTACAGGGACATTCCCTTCCATGGAAAACCTGAAGGCACTCTCCAGGCTAGTGGACAGTGATTCCTGGTGCAGAATCTGTTTAGTTGTCTGTTCTGGGGGGAGGCAAACAGATCCACTTGAGGTGTGTCCCACTGGTGGACGATGGCTAAGAAGGTATCACTGTGCAACATCCATTCGTATTGTAGACAGGATGTTCTGCTGAGCAAGTCCGCTTGTTTGTTTTCCTGAGAGGGGATTTAAGAGGTCTGCAGGAAAAGGCTGTGGTTGGCTGCCAGAGCCCAGATTTATAGGGTTATTTGGCATAACTGGTATGCCTTTGTCCCTCCTTGTTTGTTGAGGTACCACATGACAGCTGTGTTGTCTGTCACAATGTGGAGCAGCCCTGGTTGCAAGATGGGAAGGAAAGCTTTTAGAGCCAGCAAGACAACAGTCATTTCTCTGACACCGATGTATTGCTTTTGCAGGGAAGGTGTCCAACAATACTGTACCCCTGAAGTCCTGTAAACTGCCCACCCCACCCTAGGTCTGATGCATCTGTGTGCATGGATTGAGTGGTGGTGGTGGGGGGCTGCAGAGGAATGCCTTGGTTCTGTGAAATTTTCTGAATCCACCACTTTTGCTCTGTTTTTAAGCAGGGCAAAAGGGGAATAAGTTTGTCTAGTGGATGCTGGCTCTGAGACCACACATTCTTAGGTACCATTGGAATTTTCTCATGTGCATCCTTGCTAATGGCAGCATGGGAATAGTGACCGCCATGAGATCTTGAACTTGCAGAAACTGTCTTGCAGACAGAGGAGATTCTGAAAGTAGGCTTTGAAAATGGGTGGAGAGGGTCTGCACTTTGTCTGGTGGGAGAAAGAATCTCATCAGGTCTGTTCTGATCCTGCAGCCTAGGAAAACTTTGTCCTGTTGAGGAAGAAGAGTGGATTTCTGAAGGTTTAGGGTGAATCCCAAGTTGTGAAGGAGAGACATGGTGAACTTGAGATGGGTTTGTAGGGAGGACTCAGATTCTGTCAGAATGAGTGTCGCCCAGGTAATGGTAGATTTGTACTCCCCTTGGTTCTGCAATAGGCAATGGCAGGGGCCAAGCACTTTGTAAAAACTCTGGGAGCCATAGACAAGCCAAAGGGCAAGGCTGTAAACTGAAAGTGTGAAGAGTGGCCAGTGAAGCGCAGAAACTTCCTGTGGGAGGGCCTGATAAGAATGTGCAGGTAAGCATACTTTAGGTCTAGAGTGACCATGAAGGCTTGAGAGGGGATGAGGGGTAGGAGAGTTTGAAGGGAGAGCATACTGAAGGACGGAACCTTTAGGAACAGGTTCAGATAAGATAAGTCTAGGATTGGCCACCAAGGGCCATCCTTTTCTGGAACCAAGGAAAGATGGAAATAGAAGCCTTGTCCTTCCTGTCCCGAGGGAACCAGTTCTATAGTTCCTAGAGTTAGGAGTTTTTTCAAAATGAGAAGGAATATAAGCTAATTTTTTTGGAGGGAAAGAAATCCTTTTTGGTTTTTCCTTCCAGGACAGAAAATATCCTTTTTGGATGATGGAAAGAATCCAAAGATCTGAGATGACAATTTTCCAAAAGGGAAGGCAGTGGGGTAAAGGTGGGCGAAAAGAGGCAGTTGAGCAGGACATTCATGCTGAAGAGGGGCCCCCTATGTCTGGAAAAGGCTGTTTGGCTGGGGGGTGAGATTTGGGGGGTCTGGAGTAAGGCAGTCTCCTGGATCCCCTACGGGACTTTGAAGAGAAAGGACGTGATGCTGCGGTAGTCCTTAGAAAAAGGATGTTTTTGCTTTTAGTTCCTGTAATATCTATGGAAGGTGGACACCAGCAGATGCTTAATGTTCTGCAGTTCTTTGCTTTTCTCTTGTAAGTTTTTGAAAAGTTCTGCTGAATTTTTTCCAAATAAAAGGATGTGGTCCAGTGGAGCATTCATGATTTTGGATTTTAAATCCTCTGGTAGAGGTTGTAGGTGAAGCCAGGAGTATCTGGGCAAAGCACATGCTGAGGCCTCTGCTGCATCATAACTGCACCTAATAGTGTGTCTGGCTACTTGTGCAGCTAGAGACAGTTTTGATGCAATGTCAGCATTGGTTGGACAGTCTGGAGTAAAAGCCAGCAAGGTGGAAGCCTGGGAGACCAGGTCCAGGGCGTATTTAACCATGTGAGTTTGGTAACTGATAGCCCTGAAGGCCGGGGTAGAGGAGGTGTATACCTTCTTACACATTCTGTCCATGGTTTTGCTGTCCTTATCTGTCGGCAAAAGTGAAGCAGAAGGTAACTGCCTAGAATGTCTGCCTGGGGACACAGCAATAACTGCTGGGTCAGCCAGGGGAGGTTTCACCTGAAACTTTAGTTCAGGAACTTTGTAAAACCTATCCGACCTTTTAGGAGCAGGAGGTTGAGAATCTGGATTCTTGGAGACTGATTTAAAGGCATCCAGGAAGGCTGGAAGCACAGGAGGAATAGCTGAAGGAGAGGAAAACTCAAATTGCAAAATTTCAAAATATCTTTTCTGGGTATATGACATTAAGGTAGTATCCCACTTTAAGTACTCCATTTTTGAAATAGTTTCCCAAATGTAATATTCTCTGGTGGGGAATCTCCTTCAAAAGAGTCTTCGTCTGGGGAGTAATAATCCACAGGTGAAAATATTTGACACAGGAAACTGATTCCTCAGAAGAGGAGTAGGACTGCTCAGGTTCTTCGTCTTCTACTCCCTGTTGAGTAATGGGTAAAGGTAGGGAGGAAGCAGAGGCTGGCCTGGGGCTCACTCAGCACAGGAATGTTGGTAGGTGCAGGGCCTGTGGGCCTAAGGGCCTGCATTAAGGAATTGGTAAACGACTGCTAATCTGGAGTTCCTTGAGGCGTAGGGATCATTTCTCTAGTTTTTTTTCTTTCTTTGTTGGTGTGGGCATAGGGGTAGGCTTAGAGATAGAGGGCTGGGCTGGAGCAGAGGAGGTCTCAGTTGGTCGACCAAGTAATGGTTCCCCCTCAATATCAGTTGCGTCTTGATTAACTCTGCGGACATGCTCACTGTGGCTGGAGTAACAGCCTCTTCCAGAGGAACCGTCGAAGCTAACGGAGTAATCAGGTGTCCCTCGGCCCCTATATCGGTAGTCAGCGGGACATCCAATGGCAGAGTGGCATTGGGAGTAAGCCTGAAAACCTTGGCCTACCTCAGTTGCTCGGCTGGCCATCTTGGGAAACATCCTGAGAGTGAGGCATTTTAATCTTTGCTTTTCCAAATACAAATTTAGTGCAGCCAGCTAGCTGCGTAGGGTTTTTGGCATGGAGGACTGACAAATGGAGCAGACCTTATTATGGTCATGCTCCTTACATAAGCAAAACACACACCGGTCGTAAGAGTGTTTGTGCGGTATCTGACGCCCGCAATTACATTTGCTCTTTTTCTCAGACATCGGCTAAAAGAGAATCTACAGCAACCAAGCTCAAGCATATGCAAGAACGAAAACCCCCAACAGGGTACTTATCTTTTTGAAGTCTTCGGTCATAAGAGCGAAGTGGTTGAAGCGAACATCTGCGGCTGAAAGGTTCTGAGGTCTGTGCGTGCAGACATCACATTTATGGTCCCTGGTTTATGGCCCTGCGTGTGAAGTCCTATGCACCTACAGCAAAAGCCAGGCTTAAGCTTTTGTATAGAAGCTGATGTCAGGTAGCCTGAGGCGGGAAATCCCACAGTATGAACACTGCAAGATAAGAATAGCAGGACATCTTGTTAGTACCAGACCCCACTTACGCATGATTTCTCACACTGCGGTAAGAAAAGAGATAACCTGTCTCCTTTTCTTTATGGGTATGGAGGAAGACAGAGAAGGGTTGAGTTTTTTTTTTTTTTTTAAAGAAAGATGGAGTAAGCTATCCTACTGACTCACAACTGCTCCCTGCTGGGACCCCTGGTACTCAAACTCTCCTCTAGAATCTATACGTCACTTTCTGAAGATCAGGAGTTCTACACTTACCATAACTTGGCATCTGTATCATCCATTTTCATCACTAATGGGTTTAGGATCCAATTTGGCCACATTTCAAACACTTATGGATCCTGAGACTCTAGGGCCTCCCTCATCCCATAATGCAACACATCGTCTCTAACTCCTCAGACAGAGTTTGCTGCCCTATTGTCCAAGAATTATAGAAACAAAACAGGCAAAAGGTTTTGGGGCACAAATCTAGAACTTATGGGTTCCAAACTACAACAGGTAACCCCTAGAAGAGACAAGGCCGGGGGATGGTTGGGAGGGAAAGTGAGGAAGAATGAAAATGGACACCGATGCCAAGTTATGGTAAGTACATAACTCCTAAACCTGACGTCGTCGTCCTCATTCTTACTGATGTTCCAGAGTCCCCAGCTACTTAACTCTTGGGTGGCATTCAAGGAAGGATATGCCGGAGCATTGTCGAACCAAAGGATGCCCTGCTTCTGGAGACTTTGTCCAATTTGTAGTGTGACACAAAGGTATGAGTCTTTGACCAAGTGGCTTCAGCACAGATTTAATCAATTGAGGCTCTAGAAGAAAAAGCAGATTAAGTAGCAACAGACCTGGTAGAATGGGCATCTGGAAGTTGAGGCAATTCAATACCCTTTGGGAAGTAAATCAAAGAAATACAATCTGTAATCCATTTAGCCAAGGTAATTTTGGAAGCTGCTTGACCTAAACAATTTGGTGAGAAAGAAACAAAACAAATGATCAAACTTTCTGTGCTTCTTTGTTCTGGGAAGGTATAAACCCAGTTGTCTACGAACGTACAGGAGATGCATTTTTCACCTTTATTAGTAAAACTGGGAAAGACGACTGGCAATTGAACTGATTATTGTCTGATTCTGTGGCTACCTTAGGCATAAAGAAAAGGCTGGTTCGTAGGGATACCCTGTCTTTATGAAAAATGATGTAAGGAAGTGTGGCTGATAAAGCTTGAAGTTCGGACACTCTTAGCTGAAGTAATGGCTACCAGAAAGATTGTTTTCCAAGAAAGATATTTCATGTCACAATTGTCAGCTGGTTCCAAGGGTTTTTGAGTAAAGCCCTGAAAAACAATAGTAAGATCCCAAGGGGAACAAGGATATTTTATGGGAAGTCTAAGAAAGATCCCTCTCATAAATGCTTTACATAACCTAGAAGCGGAAAGCCAGGAAGATTCCCTTCCAGTATGAAAATTAGATATGGCGGCTAGTTGAAGTTTTATGGTAGAAAAACTGGCTCCTGCTTTAAAAAGAGTATTAAGAAAGAGGAGGATGGCTGAGGTAGGAGCTGAAAAAGGATCAACATTCTCCTTTGAGGCCCCCATATGGAAAACTTCTTTCAACTGCTGTAGTAGACCTTTTTGGTGGAGGCCTTTTGGGAAGCCAAAATTATGTCACGGACTGGAGAGAAGCCTGGATCTTTTTTCTATCACTTAAGTGGAGAAACCAAGTGGTCAATTTGAAGGTGTGGAGGGACTGGGGTCCTGATGGATGAGATAGGAGGTCCTGAATGGGTTCCAGTATCCCTGGAGGATATTTTAGGTGAGACCATAGAAAGGGGAACCATACTTGACGCGGCCAGAAGGGGGCAATGAGGATTACTAAGCTCTTCAACCTGCGGGCTTTCTGTAGGAACTTTGGGATCAATGGAAGAGGGGAATAGGCACAAAGGAGACCAGGGGGTCACTTGTAGACCAAAGCGCCCCTTGGTGACTGCCCAAGGGGGGATTAGAGTGAAGTACTTACTGCGTTTGTTGAGGGGAGAGGCAAATAAGTCATAGCAAGGCTGGCCCCAACGGCTGAAAATCTTGTTTGCTACTGACTGACTCAGGAACCACTCATGATGAGTCAGACTGGACCTGCTGAGTTTGTCTGCCAGCGCGTTGGTTGTCTCTGGAATATCCACTGCAATTAGAAAGCGGCTTGAAGAGATCGCCCATTCTCAGACTCTCATAGCCTCTCTGCATAATGGGTAGGATAGTCCCCAGACAGAGAATGTCCTGAAAGGCTTGCAACATTAGGAGGACTGCTCTCATCTTGAGGACATTGATGTATGCACCTTGGTCTTGACGGGAGACCATTTGCCTTAGATGACCATCTTTCCTTTGTAATGCCCCACTGCATTCCAACTGGAAGTGTCCGTGGTTACTCTGGCTACTGCAGGGGGGGGAGGGGGGGGAAAGGCCTGCCCAGAGAAAAGTCGTTTAACTGTATCCGCCATTGGAGAGGACATCTGCAAATTGAACTCAGCTTGATGGGAAACAGATAGAGGTTGGTAAAGAATGAGCTGCCAGAGTCCACCGTAGAACTTGCATGAAGAATCTTGCTAAGGGAACTAGAATGATAGCAACTGACAGACTCCAACACTCGGAGCACTAACTTTTCTGAGGGACTAGGGAGATCCAGTAAATTCTGAACTGGTTATCTCAGAGATTTTATGCAATGTAGCTGTAGAGAAGCCACTTAAGTTGTAGTGTTTAGTTGCGTTCCTATAAATTCTAAATCCTGTACAGGAGTCAGGTTTGATTTTGCAAGACTTATTGTGATAAAACCGATTTGTAGATCTGAACTAAGTAATCCCTGATCTCGATCAGTTCATAGGTAGGTATTACGCTATCGGCCCAAGGGCCTACGTAAACTTAGCCAATAAGGTTCCCTGGCTTACGCCACCCAAGATAGTTATTTTCCTGTGCCACTGCTGAGCAGAGACACAGAAGTGATCCCTGGGGTGTATTTCCTATTTCCCATCCACTCATCAAGAGTTTTCTTGAAGAGTGCTAATGAAGAACTTTGCTTGACATAGATGGGTAGCTTGTTCCAGAGTATGGGAAGTCTCTGGGACAGGAATCAATCCCTCCAGCATGCCCTGTTTATTGTGGTGACAAGGTTTAGGTCCCTAGAGCGTGTAGCTCAGAGGAATTGGAATTTCGTTAGGTATAGTATGTCCAACAGCTCTGGGTTTGACATAGCTTTATATGCTAGGCAGAGATCACCTCAGAGTAGGCGATATGCTACGGAGTAAAGCTGGAGTTTTTTTGAGGCGCTCAGTGTAGGGTATTTGTTTGAGGCCAGTAATCCTCTTTGTGAGGTACTTCTGTGGCCTTTCCAGCTACTGCAGATGTCTTGTGAGGTACATTCCAAATGGGGCGTTGTATTCTAGAATGGGTCTGAGTGTCAAGTAGAGGGGAACAATGACCTCTTTTTTCCTGAATGAGAACCCTTTTATGATGAGGTGTGCCACATAGGACTTCCTGACTACTGTGGCGATGTGACTATCAAAGGAGAGACTACTGTCCACCTGGGTCCCAAGGTCTCTTATCACACATTCAGTGTTAAGTAGATTGCTGCCTATGTGGTAGTTCATGGGTACAGAGTTTTTACCAAAGGGGATGACACTGCACTTTTTGGCATTGAGCTTGAGGACATGGCTCTGACACCAGGCATCTGTCTCAGTAAGGCCCTTCTGTAGGATGTCCACATCATTTGAGGACTTGACTATGGCTCCTAGTTTACAGTCATCTGCAAACTTCGTTAGCCTGTACTTCAGAGAAGTAGATACCAAACAGGAGAGGTCCCAGGACGGAACCCTGTGGTACTCCACTTGTCACTGCTTTGAAGTCAGATTTTGAGTCTGCAACTTTTACAGTGTGGGTTCTGTCAGTAAGCCAGTTGGCAACCCATCTTGTGACATAAGGATTTATACCTAGTTTAGTGAGTTTAGCTATAATTCCAGAATGGTGGATGGTGTTGAAAGCCTCGGTGAGGTTAAGATAGGCTGTGTGAACCACCTTACCCTCATCTACGGCTTTGGTGACTGCCTCAAAGAAGTCGATGAGGTTCAGGAGGCATGATCTGCCTTTCACACACCCGAACTGGGTGGGATCTAGAGTTTGGAGGATACCAATGTCTTTGTTTATGAGTTCCATGATATGTTCCATGGCCTTGCAGACCAGGCTCGTCAGGGTAATAGGTCGATGGTTCCCAGGATCAGTGGTGGCTCCCCCCTTTGAGGAGTGGGATAACTGTTGCTGTGCACCATTCAGTGGGCACAAGGCCTGATGCAAAGCTATTATTGAACATGGTGCTTAAGTGGGGAGCCAGTTCGTTCTGACGTTCGTGTAAAACGCAGCCTGGGATGTTGTCCAGACCCATGGATGCTGTGTTTTTGGCTTTAGAGAGTGCAGCTTTTACCTGCGTAGTTGTGATTACAGGGACCCTGCATTCTTCCTGTATAGATATGGGCCCTTTAGGGGGTGGGGAGGGGGTAAAGTTAGCACTGAATCTATCTGCCAGGATGTTGGCAATATCAGTTGGTTCTGTAATTTTCGTGCCGTTGTGCTGTAACTCAGAGCAGATGTGGGTGTTGCCATTGAGATGCTTGACATAGCTATAGAATGCTTTGTGGTTGTCCTTAGAATTAGTGGCAATTTTGTTTTCGTAGTTAGCTTTGGAGGATCTTATAAGGGGTCTCAGCTTCTTACTGAGGCTGACCCGGGACCTCCTCCACTCGTGGGATTTTACTCTATTTTGCAATTGTTTCTTCCTTCTGTTGTACAGCTTTTGTTTATGGCAGGGGGACCACCAGATTGGCTTCCTTTTTTTGGAGGATAGCATGATCCATGCACTTGTGTAAGTGCTTATAGAGTGCATTTGTGTAGGATTTAGCAGTTGTAACTATTGTCCATCTGCATGGGTGTCATGAAGTTCACCACTTGTCTTAACTCATTCACTCAGGAAAAGCTGCCTGCTTAATTCAGCCATAGGAACAACAGTGCAGCCTGAGCTCATTTTCAGAAAATCAATTTGTAATACCATACAGAAAACAAATGTTCATAACATAACTCTTTACCTATAAGAGCTAGACTAAAAATATAAACGCGAAAGTTGTTCAGCAGACACTGACCTTTTCCAACAGTGTAAATGTTGATAGTGTATATCAAAGTCAATATTAAATATTTGGCAAGGAATGCTGATACTGTGCATATTTTTTACCTTTTTGGAAAAACAAAGCATAATATCTTGGTCAATGTACCACGCAGACCCATATAATTTGAATGTAATTTGTTAGTATGAATGTCAGCTTTAAAATGATACCTTAACCATTAATGTGTGATGTTCCTTTCTTGAGATATTCACAGAAATATGATCAATGTATTATTTTTCATAATTTATAAATAAACAAAGCATAATATCTCATCACCTGTAACAGACAGAGCCTACATATCAGTGTAGAAGTTGTGCATCTGAATGTCAGCTTTAAAATGATGCATCATTTGTGTGATCACCATGCTCTCTTGCAAAAATATGGGCATAATAATGAAAAGTATTGTAAATGTATAATTTTCATAATCGTACAAGACTAAACAAACTGTGATATCTGTACATGTGTAGAGTGCACAGACACAGTTCTATTACCATGTTGTAAGGAGTAACACTGTCTTCAAAATTAGGTATTACTTGGCACACTGACATGCTCCCTTGCAAAGTTATTTACCAAAATATGAAAATAAAATCATAATTTCCATAACCTAATTCCAAACAAACTTTGATATCTGCACGTGTCCAACATACAGGCACAATTCTTTTACTATGTTAGAACTATCAATACTGTTTTCAAAATGAGGTATTACTTAGCACAATCAGATGTTCCCTTGCAAAGTTATTTACCAAAAATATGAATAAAATCATAATTTCCATAACCTAAGTCCAAAACAAACTTTGATATCTGCACATGAGTACAACATACAGGCACTATTCTTTTCCCATGTTAGAACTAACACCACTGTCTTCACAATGAGGTATTACTTGGCATATTCAGATGCTCCCTTGTAAAGTTATTTACCAAAATATGAAAAAAAAATCATAATTTTCATAACTCATGTCCAAAACAAACGTTGATATCTGCATACGAGTACAACCAGACACCTTTCTTATACCGTGTTAGAACTATCAATGCTGTTTTCAAAATGAGGTATTACTTAGCACAGTCAGATGTTCCCTTGCAAAGTTTTTTTACCAAAATATGAAAAAATATAATTTCCATAACCTAAGTCCGAAACAAACCTAGATATCTGCAAATGTGTACAACATACAGGCCCAATTATTTTACATGTTGGAACTATCAATACTATACATATACACATACAATACATATTCGATTGTACATGCTAGCACTCTCCTGAAACAGTTGTTCTTTCTCAGCATCTTCACCAGCTTCTTACCATAGTTATTTGCCAAACTCATAAAAATATATTTTTCACAACACATTTCATAATAGAGTTTGACTTACCATACTGGTCCCTACTTGGTCATGGGTGTTTTCCATTCTTCTCACAAGCTGCATATTGCCAGTCCTGCATAGCTCTCCTCACGCCATTGTGGAGGTCAGTCAAGAACAAGGCAATGCCTTCCTCAGTTAGGTGAACGCCATCCCTTCTGAACAGGTGAACATCTTTTGTGGCCACTATGACTGCAGGTGTTCAAAAATTGCTCTGATTTGAAACCGCAGTCTTCCGAGTGGTTGACTGATGACATCATTCCCTCCAATGTGCAGCACAAGGATGTCGGGTTCAGGGTAGATGGAACACTTCCCTTCCAACTGCAGTACTCTGCTACAATGCATACCACCTCTTGCAATCCAGTATACCTTCAGACTGGATGTGGAGAAGCTCAAGTTGCACTGATTTTCAGTTATGGAGGCGTGGCTGGCAGACCTGTGATTGTAGGAATGGCCACATACCCACACTGTCACTTGTCGTTCTACTGCTCGTGAAGCCATGTCAGTGTCAGAAGGTAGACGAACCAGCACAGGAAAGAAAATGCAAACAGATTACTACTGTTTGACAGTTCTATTGGAAAAGTACATATATATGTATATCATAATGCATTACCTGGTTAGACCATCCAAATCTTCACTCCTATCCATAGGGGCATTATTCTTTTCATAAGGTACATAAGTGGTGAAGATGCTGCGGAGGTACATACCTACCACCAGTGAAAACACAAAATTACACACGACTGACAAGGGGGCACAGAAAGGGCACATGTAAAGATAAAAAGCAGGGTAAGGACTGCCACTCCACTAATATGCCTAGGACAGGCACAGGACTTCAGGCTGTGGGCGTCTGAAGTGTCCCATACCTGTACTGGCTACCCACTGAGACTGCTGGTAGCAGCAATGACTCCTGATTGCATGCAGTGCAGCACTCTGCCTTTTCCATTGTCATGTGTCCTTTCAGCAATGGTCATAAGGACTCAAAGGGGGGAGCTAATGTAAAGGGTCTTGCCCTGACCTACATACATTTACTACACCTGAAGGGAGGGAAACTGAGTGGAGAGCTCAACCAAGACAACATGTGAAAAGACTAAGACTGCAACAGGCTTTGTCTTTTTGCATGTGTCCTTTCCCGGAGGGAAACACTGCATCACAGTGGTAGACCTGAGGCCATTTCTACCTAGGACAGCAGCACAATGGGGCTGAACTGAAGAGTCTCCAAGTTCCCAATTGCAATCCAGGTCGATCACAAGATCCATGGATGGCTGGGTATGCCCCCCCCCCGTGATGCACCCACTAACACATGAGAAGTTGGCATAAATCTCTGAAGAGGAACCTTCCTGACCTTGGTGCATAAGGGCTTGGCCAGTACCTGACAAGGGGGCACAGAAAGGGCACATGTAAATCCCCTCTAAATGAACTACAGACAATCTATGCAGATGCATCACCCTATCTCCCAAGAGAGGTCACTGCTATACTGATATTCATGTGTATATGTGCAAGTACATTATGTACATACATATATATCAATATACACACATATGCACATATATATATGTATATAAGACATATACATACATATATATATATATATATATATATATATATATATATATATATATAGGAAAAAGCATCAGAGGTTTTGGAGGATAGCTAGTTGATGAAGAATGGAGGGAGTGGCTTGCAATGACTACAAATAGAGAAAAAACACAATCTGGCTTGTGCAATCATCAAAGTGATAACAACTTCTACTTATGTGAGTAACAGTGACAACAGCTGAGACTTTTACCAGAAAAGTGATAACACGTCTGTATTGTAACTGCACTTATTGCTAATGTGATAATGACTTACCTTTGTCTGAGCATGCATAACTTTGCAGTACTGAAAGGAGATAATTGCTGCACATAACCTGTTGACTAGGCATTCATTATATTACCTAGTGCAGCTGTTGCGTAACACAGACTCATTATCAGTAAGGAGAACACCTGAGTAATTCAGTAAAATAGTATAACACTTGCATATTACTGAGCCCTTCCTCCCACCTAAATTCCACACATGACTGACAAAGCCAGGAAAAATGCACAAAAAATATGGTAGCTCCATGCTGGCAGTTGTCAACAAGTGATCACCTTTATCTCACTCATGCAACTACTAATCACAAATAGAATAATACAAGCAGAAGTGATTTATTGTCTGCTTATTTTACATTACACTATTAGTCAGTGGTGTATCTGATGTCTTATATGCTGGCATATTACAGTATAATTACATTTCTGTGCTGTATTCTAAGTAATGTAACCATATGTAATGCAACATTACCATCAATAAACCCTTTTTGTTGCATTTGTAATCTCAAAAGCACAACTCACCAATGCACTGAGCTGATTGTGAACATAAAGGAATTGTCTCATGCACAAATTGTGGAGAAATAATTCATTTGTCAACACTAGAAAATCTCTACATTTTGAAAACAGTTGTAATTAAAATTCTAAATTTCAATGATCTTTGTTTGCAGTTTTTTTTTTTAATTTAACTTATTCAGTGCAAAATTCTCAGTACGTACTTTCAGCCTACTGCTTTGTTAAATTTTGTTAATACTGTCAACATCCACAGACATGCTTGAAGCCTCTTACCCCCCCCCCCCCTCATTATCCCCTACATTATTGACAATAACTATTGGTTACAAGGATCTATAGTAAGCCCCAAACATTTAAACATATTCATCAATGACCTCCCAACTGCTACAACAAATGCTACCCTTGTTCAATATGTGGCAGACTCAACTCTAATATGCATTGCCAAATCAGAGTCTAAGACCTTACACAAAAAATGCTTCTTATCGAGTGAAACATGGCTAAATAATTCACCACTACTACTAAACCGTAAAAAAAAAAAAAGGTACTGCTCTTTACCTCAGAAGAGCACTATTCACTACAGCCTTTGTAAAGTAAACCACACAAAATTACTTGGGGGTCACTGCTCCAATATTCACCACAAAGCATTTCCTTGAATGATCCTTCTGTAACAGTTCCTGGTATGAACATGCACCATATTGAAGCATTCACCCAAGTCACCCCTACAATGAAATGTTTAAGTATGCACAAGCACCAACATGAAGCATTTCCCTGAATGACCCTTCTGTAACAGTTCCTGGTATGAACATGCACCATGTTGAAGCATTCACCCAAGTCACCCCTACAATGAAATGTTTAAGTATGCACAAGCACCAACATGAAGCATTTCCCAGAATGGTCCTTCTGTAACAGTTCCTGGTATGAACATGCACCATATTGAAGCATTCACCCAAGTCACCCCTACAATGAAATGTTTAAGTATGCACAAGCACCAACATGAAGCATTTCCCTGAATGGTCCTTCTGTAACAGTTCCTGGTATGAACATGCACCATATTGAAGCATTCACCCAAGTGACCCCTACAATGAAATGTTTAAGTATGCACAAGCACCAACATGAAGCATTTCCCTGAATGACCTTTCTGTAACAGTTCCTGGTATGAACATGCACCATATTGAAGCATTCACCCAAGTCACCCCTACAATGAAATGTTTAAGTATGCACAAGCACCAACATGAAGCATTTCCCTGAATGACCTTTCTGTAACAGTTCCTGGTATGAACATGCACCATATTGAAGCATTCACCCAAGTCACCCCTACAATGAAATGTTTAAGTATGCACAAGCACCAACATGAAGCATTTCCCTGAATGACCCTTCTGTAAGAGTTCCTGGTATGAACATGCACCATATTGAAGCATTCACCCAAGTCACCCCTACAATGAAATGTTTAAGTATGCACAAGCACCAACATGAAGCATTTCCCTGAATGACCCTTCTGTAACAGTTCCTGGTATGAACATGCACCATATTGAAGCATTCACCCAAGTCACCTCTACAATGAAATGTTTAAGTATGCACAAGCACCAACATGAAGCATTTCCCAGAATGACCTTTCTGTAAGAGTTCCTGGTATGAACATGCACCATATTGAAGCATTCACCCAAGTCACCCCTACAATGAAATGTTTAAGTATGCACAAGCACCAACATGAAGCATTTCCCAGAATGACCCTTCTGTAAGAGTTCCTAGTATGTGCAGTCACCAAAATGAAACATTCACCTAAGTGACCCCTACCATAAAATAATGAAGTATGCACAAGCACCAGAATTAAATAATTCCCCAGATGACCCTTCAGTAACAGTGGCTGGTATGTACACGCACCAAAATGAAACATTCACCCAAGCCAACCCTCCATGACAATACAATACACAAATAATCTGCCAGTGGAGAAAATGGTTTTATATATAAACACAAATAAGCTACCTGCATGTATTACCAACTAAGAAGAAATGGTGAAGCAGAGAGTAGTCCGTATTTATATCAGTCAAGAATCACCTAATTACATTCTAGAGCTGAGGACTCCCCATAAGATTACTGACAAAAATACAGTGCTTAAAATACTTAATAATAAAACTAAAATTTATAGAGGAAGAGACTGTATGATACTTGACAGCAGTATTTAGCAAGCCCAACAGTGTGAAAGGATTCAATGATGTAATAAGGTAAATATATATGTTAAAGAAATAAAGCTCTTTTTATTCATTCGCACATTTTTCAATACACAGTTTTATCCTATTCATGTTTAAAGTTATACCTATTCCAGCAAACAGTGGGTATAAGACAATCACATGCTCAAACACACACACAGATGTACATAAATACCTACATATACAGACAGAAACACAAACACACCTGTGGACAATTTAGTGCATATTGACATATTTTAGGAAGTGGGAGGAAACTTGAGACTAAGGCAAAAGCCATGCAGATGCAGGGAGAACATGTTGACACTCTAGGACAGGTACACCAGGTGAGAATCAAACCAGATAAAGTGCTGTGAAGCAACCTTTATATCACTGTGCTAGTCATACTTTTTATTCAGGTCATCAGAACTTCATAAATATTTAATATGCAGGCATGCTGTTCTAAGGACTCCTATCAGATGTTCACTCAATAATGCAAGTCCTGAAACTATAAAAATTTGTGTGTGAATTAACTCTCATAAGTCCCTTTTACACATTCAAGTGTTTTATGCAGAAGTGGGTGGAGGTCTTTTATTTTTTTACATTGATGTTTCTTATATATCCATGTACCTTGGGGAAGAAGCAATAGTCTAATATAGGTGAGGTTCACAATAATCCTTCCACAAAATCACACAAAATGTCACAGTTCATAAGGTTTGCAGTTATAATAATTTCTTGATTAAAAACAGCTCAACCGCAAATATGGAAACGGAACCGTCATTCAGCCGTTACGGTCACAAAAACCTGTAATGTTCTATTTACCTGCCGTTACTGATTATATCATCTTTCTTCTGGTGTTCCTGCAACTTGCAGATACCATTCCAGCACATAATGATCCTAACAATTTACTAGCCAGTGCCAAAAACCAACACCCAATATTTGTATCTCCCCATCTTATTTATTAGACAATCTTTTACCACAACTTAATTATATTTCTGGAAGACAGTTAATAATTCGACTTCTACTCTTAGAGATTATGGTAAATTGTAATTCTTCAATAAACTGTTAACGAAACTATATATGGCCATCATCAAAGTCTGATGAGCAGGAGACTTCTACAAAACACAGGTTCCCAATTTCAAGCATAGGTTATATACAGGACTAGTCCCAGTTGGCTAAAAACATTTAAAAGAATTATTCATTTAAGTAATCGCGTCAACAATAAACAGTCAAGCTTTGCAATATCATACAACAGCTACACATACGAACTAAAACTGAAGCATGGCAAAAAGATGAACTTTGACCTTCAAACTGCATATGAGCAAATTATACTTCACATGTTGACATCAGGTCAGGTGACAGGAATGGTGGTGTACCCCTTATTCTGATTAGGAACGATATCCACATATAAATAATTCAGATCAGAAAAGCTAACTCTACAAATGACAAAGCCCCCAAGTTTCTTAAAGT